>NW_025935888.1:165416-765416 GCF_000764305.2 Hyalella azteca | reverse complement strand
TCGGAGCCTGAATGGATTTTGTTGAGAAGTACAACTGAGAGAAAACTGTACAATATATTTTTTAAAGATAATTTGTTTCTTTAAAAGATAAAAATCGTCAACATCAAAAATCAGCTTTTTGCGGGTCTACTTGCCGTAAGTCCACATGCTCTGAGTTGATCGTGTGGTTCAACTCAGAAAAGACCAAGGCATCAGCATTTTATACATACCGCATTTCAATAATGAACGGCCTCAGTAGTGCAGTAATATCGAAATAGTTTCGAATCCTTCTTTACTACAAACATGAATTTGCGTATCGAGAGCAGCAGACAGAGAACCAACCTTTAATTTTGTTTCAGTGGTACCCTTCAGTCGCATCTGTATGCTTGTTTGTTTTAGTCTGTCATGCATCACATGCTGTTGCATTCAGCTAGATAGTAAACTAGCACTCTACACACGTAATAAGGATGTACTTCCCTCGCAACTTTCATAGTTTAATCCCCTGCATGTTCAAATAACTTGTCCATGCAATTTTGTTCGTATCGTATCTTCACTGAGGTTGCAATATCCACTGTCCACACGTTCACAGTCTGCATGCTAATTTACTCAGTCTTTCTTTTAAATTCGTTACAAATGCTTACTGTTTAAGGATTTACATGCTATGAACATTTTAAAAATGGCAATTCAATACCAAACTTTCATTTTCAATGCTCGCAATTAGAAGATTATGATCCACCACATTGAGCGATCTTCGAATATTGCAGTATCAAAAAAAAGTATCAATGCACCTTTAAAATTTGCATCAGACACAACGACGATGACCGAACCTGAAGTATGAGCCTCCATAACCCTGAAAATAACAAAGAATATAAATCAGCGGCCAGAGAAAATTTTGGCCTATTGCAAATCAGGAGCAAATGGACAAACTAGGTTAGCTAGTAAATAATAATAATCTTAAAGTAAATAAATTTTAAATAATATGAATTTAAAACGAATAATCTGCCTGCGAGGCGCAAAAATCAAAAAGATAGCACCAAAGACACAACAAAAGAAACAACAGCCCGATGCAAATCAGTAGAGCAAAGGGTGATACACTTTTAGACTCGAGGAAAGTGCACATCTTCGACAGTGGCCGCAGACAGAAGTCAGGATAGAGCAAAGCCCTGCGATTAAAGAGGGTCTTAAATTGTGAACAGAGGCGCTCTGCTCAACTGCACCATAAACATCTCCTTAGGCCGCCAGTTTAGCCTTATTGCCATTCAGGACGTTGTTTTGTTTCTTCGAATTGAGCCCAGCGAATTCGGATAGCACAGGACTGCCTGGCCTAGTGCAACACACTTCAGGATACAATTGATGCAGTCCTAAGGCACAGTCCGTCAGAGATACTTGCTACACAGACATAGACGTCGATGAGCTGCAACGCGCCATCAATCCAAGCATCAATCTGACTTTGCTGTACTCATGATACTGCTGCTGTTATATTAAATTTAGTATTTTTATTGAGTAAGCACGACGTTTATTGAGATATATCGTATATTCCACAAAAATATCTTCGAGTAGGCTTCATTTGGCATGAAAGTGAGCGATCAATTTTTTCCACCCATTTTTTTACTTCATTTTACTATTTTTTTACCTCGTTTGGGTTTTCACCAGTTGATATCATAAATTTTTCTCTTGGTATCTTAACGTGCTAGATTAATGAGTGAAGAACCTACGACAACCACAATTTTAGGGGTTCATCAGAGACACTGTCCTACCATGGTAGTTTCTTCTAAGCTCATCTGAAATAAGTTTATCCAGTGGACCGTCATTGTCCAATCAACGGATCAGTAAAAGTGGGATCGGTTAATTTTTTTTTTTGGTTTTCTAAATCGGCAAATAAGGTTATTCTTTCTTGAATTCTCATGTGGAAGCCTGGATATTTTTCATCTCGCAGCTTGGCATTGGAAAGGCTGGATATTAAAATTTCGCCGGCGCGCGCTGTGGACTGTCATCTGTTGCAGTCACTAGACGCCGTTCTCATTTGCATGTTTCTGGCTACGTCATTCGGTCTCTGCCCGCGCCTCGGATTTAGTGTCGGGAGCAAGAAAGCTTCCACTAGTCGTCGTATCTGTCTCAATACTTTAGTTAATAATGAAGAAGAAAATTCATTGCAACAGCTGCCGTTAAATATCAAATGCAGCGGAATTACAGACTGCTATCAGTTCTGTTTCAGTATCAATAGATAGAGAAAAATTACAAGAGTTTTCAACGAATTTGAAAAATAAAAAAAAAATGTTCTCACAAATAGTGTTCCTGCAGGCCAATAAACGACAGTGAAACGATTTGATCTTAGTTTTGAAAAAAAACTAATAAAAAGGGGGTTACATAATTACGCCGTAAATGGTATTCGAAAGATTTTCCAAGTGTAGATTTCGAATCGCAGTCGTTAATTTAAGGCCGTGTAGTTTACCGACTTTGAGCGGCACTCAGAGACCATAGCGAGCCTGGGAGCAGCCGTTCGATCACACGACCGAGCACTAGCGGGGATCCGTGTTTGGTTTGTGGCCCATAAAGATTTGTTGGCTTGGGACCTACTAAGATACATCACGGATGAAAACGGGAAAACGTCAACTTACATGGACGTCGACTCTGATGAGGACGCCAAAAATTTGGAAAATAGTAGTATCGAATTACCAGTACCTTAATGTTTCTTATCTTAGCGGAATATATTATCAGTATTGAGAGTGTTCCTCAAGCTGCGTCATTTTGTTTCACGAGTTAAAATACACTTCAGACGTTTCCCTAGGAATGTTTTCCTACCCTAGAATCATCATTTGCCTGTTTACATGTTGACAAAGTGACAGATAAAACCCGGTAAAACCCTCTCTGCAGAGCAAGATGATATTCGCGACAGAGCGCGGTCGCGCGGTGTCGATGTCATGGCAGTCTATTAGGCGATCTCCCTCAGTACGACACTCATTAAGCATTCATGTATGCAAGCTACCGCTACTGATGGGATATGCGCACAAACAAGTATTCTTTTCTAGTTAGAAAAATGACGGTTGCGTTTACCGCAGGATAAATTTACACGAAAAATGCACGTTCTACGAGCAGGTGTAGTCTCTCAAATTAAAATAGTAATTAATACAAGCCTGCCGTATTGCTCGTTTATTTAATAATTATCCAATCAGGCCGCAAAAAGGAAAAAAACGATTTAATTTTTAATTTCGATTGACAGCGCTCCACGAAAACAAATATTCGTTTAACTGAACCGAGTAGCGTCTCCATCAGGCATATATAAAATGGAATGTAATTCATATGGCATGTATGGGATGAAATGGAAGAAATAAAAAAATTCATCAATTTTGAAAACAGTATTTCGAGTCTCTATTCAATATGAAAACTGAATTAAATCGAACGATCTTAAAAACATGATCATAAGCTCATAAGCTTTGAATTTCTATAGCCAAAGGAATCAATAGCCGTATAACATACAGGCGCGAAAAACTTGATTAATCACAGAACTGTTGAACAAAGCTATAGGCTCAAAAATCGAAATGTTTAACTGCCTCCAATAGTTCATAAACACTCAATGATTCTCAACCTACGTTACTATATGGACTGAAAACAGGCAATTCTGCTCAACTTAATGCAAATTATAGAAAAATTTTGTATGCGAGACTTTTGAGTTTTTAATCGTTTTGGCGCCTTAAATATTTTACTTCTATAGGATTTGGTATTACTGCCTGATTTACAAAGCAGGTAAAAGGAGAGCAAGTAAATTTATGAATCTATGAGACTATGAGACGCGTGAATGTTTTATCATTATAGTTAAATACTTGAATATCCGCAGCAACACAAGAAAATATGGGAAGAATTATTTTAATTCAGCATCGGGTGGAAGCTGTGCCGGCTAGCATTGCGATGTTGGTACATAAGAATGCATAAACATTCAGTTGAACATAATTAAGACGATCTCATGGAAAAGTCTGTTTAGGATTATATGCTTCATTCGCGTTGCACAAGGTTTTGAGTCGTTGATAAATGCAGAGTTACACTGTTACAAAAATTACCGTTAACGGTATTACCGGCGTTTCAGTGGCCGGTCGGCACGTGAAAGAAACACAGTGTCGGCGTTTTTATTCTAATTTAACACTAGAAATCCGTAAAACATCTGATAAAAACGGCGAAACAGTTTATTTTCACGGGGCGACCGGCCACTAGAACGCCAGTGGGACCGTTTTTTAGCCGTTTTTTCTAACAGTGTAATAGCAATAGGATTGTTCAAATTTTTTAATAAGGCTCGAGCGAAGAAAATTTACCGTTTTGATTCTTATTTCAAATATCATTTCTATACGGTTTCCGATATCTAGAGAAAACCTTTGCTTTAATTAATTTTCCAGATTGGAAATGTGCTCCATATTAGATTTTCAGACCCCAGACTCCGCTCTCAAGTACATATAACAAAAGGCATCAGTGCATCGAATTAAAAAAGGACAATACAGTTAATTTACATGCACTGGCATTTGAAAGCGACACATAACCTTCAATAATTAGAATTATGGATATATTATATAAGGCATGCGACTCCAGTACAGAAGATATTCATAGTTCCATTGAGGGTAGTCGAGTACTAACATATGACAGCTGAAGAGCAGCTCACAGCAATAACAAGTAATAAAGAGTTAGATTATTACTGCATCACTTCTCGCAAGTTCTCAGCAAGAGCAATAATTGCTCTCATCTGCTGCCATAGACACATACGCTGAGCTAAATGTCCTCGTGGCGCACTTGTTGCTGCAGTAACGGGATTAACATTGCCATGCAGCAGCATCGGTCCTATCCCTAACAAAATTTAGAGTCGCCCCCAGCTTCTGGTAATCCAAATCAGAAGCTGCCGCGTCTGTAAATTTTCACTGGGATACTGCGATGGGTCATGTTGTCCAAATAGTGACACACTATCTGCTTGATACGCCAAACTGGGCCATGGTTACCTACACAAGGACAGAAAGCACATCGCTATTTGGACACAGTCTCACTCATTTCTCTGAGAGTTGGGAGCTGTTGCAGCTCTAATAGCCTCACAGACCAGCGAACACGAGTGAGGATGCAGCAGCGTTTACGAGCTGGTCATTCCTGATGGGAGCCTTCTACACCAGGCATTTAACGTAGAGTCAACGCTGAAAAACTTTTTGAGAGTTGATTTTGCTTCGTTTCAAATTTATTTGCCTTGATGACCGCAATCATTGTATCTGCTCTCACGCGAAGGGAGGGGTAAATTTGAAAAATGGCATGCGGTATAAAATAATCTTGGTGAAAGGTTGCCATGAATGAAATAATTTGTATTAAAATGAACAGAGTGTACAACTTAGTTCAACTTCAATCCTGTACATTGTGTGAACAATCCTTTTGTGTGAACATTGTGTGAACAATCCTTCAATCCTGTACAATGCTTGAGAAGCTTATTGAAAAGCCATTGCACCGATGTTTCGAAATAGCAAAAGCTAAATCATGACCGTTTTATGGTCTTTATAATAAATTAGAGAAGCATTGCCTTTTTCGACGTTTTTTGCAAATCATTTCATGATATGAGCAAAATTTTCCTAAGATCCCCCCAAAAAATGCTCCGTGAAAAATAACTAAAACGCTGTACGGGAGTGAGGTACTTAATTTTGACTTGAACTTCACTTGTTTTTCTCTCAAGATATTCGATTTTAACAGGTTCGTACGAAGGTGTTTGGTAGAATAAACGAATGCAAGCGCAAGCGGCATAACGTGCCTGCATGAATGCCCGAGATGCACGCAGCTGCAATAGCACAAGACTTACGACCTACCATAAGAGCTCAAATTACAACGTTAATAGCTGGAAATACCTCCGAGAAATTCATGCGAGACATCTGCTATTGTGTTCTGCTCGGGCAACTTTCAAGCCTATAACAACGCTTCGAAGAGCCCATGAAACTTCGACCTTCGTTGATTTCAGCGTGTGGGCATTTACCGCAGGACAAATTTACTTATGTTACCCCAAATTTACTTATATTATTCATGTTACCGAAACAAAATAAATTGCTCAATTCAATTCATTAAGTTCCCCGAAAAATTCAAATGCAAATAAACACATAATATTGACTGATTAGACTCAACTTATATCAATACCTCAAATAAAAATGTTCATGTTATGCGTATATTGTCCCAATAGTCGGCCGGACCAAAACGACGAGAAGAGAAATATTATGAGCATCAATTTTGTGTGCATGCAAGTTTAATACCTGCCATACTAATGGAATTATTTACATTCTCGTGAAAGATTTAATACCTTATTGAGACAGTCCTCATTTCTCCTCAATAGAGATAGTCATGTTAATATTCTACTGTGAAATGGGAACATAGATTATACACAGCAAAATAGAATGGAATATTTTCTTGGAGTACCAAAAGGTCTATTAACATTTATAACTAAAACCACTAAAACGAAAAATAATGGTTAAATTGATGGTCTTCTATGAAAAGCTTTAGCTTTAATATATATGTCCATTGCAGAAGTGTTCCGTAAGTGAAACTTTATTATTTGTTGTAATAATTCTTAGTTTTTCCTAAATAATAATGCGTTCTGAATCGGCTATTATCAGTAAGGACCAGTACATGTGAAGATACTTCAGAAAGCGTTACGGACCGGAAAGATGTGTTACCTCTGATCGAGGAGGGGTTATGCGCTTCGTTTTAAACTTTATTCCCGTGTCCAGGGGTGTTCTCATGATTTGTTTTTATCAATTTATCAAATTCTACGGAAAGCACCGGCGTTGTGTGTTGCAAATTCACGTTTAGGAAAAAAATTGAGTCGGGTGAAATAAAAAGTTTTACTGTGACCGTTTTTTCCTTCAGTGATTAAGAACCCGTGGTTACTATCCACCATAACACTATAGTGTAGTGGACTGGAGGAGCGTCAAATTATTCACTTCATATCTTTCATCCATCAGAGTTTGGGGACGGATCGCAATGATACTGTATGGGCTAGCCACGTTAGAGCATCGTGTATCAGAGTTGGACATTACGCGAGTTTGTGGTCAATAAATCTAATGCAGGCAAGCGTGAGTATGCAGCGGCGTTGCTCAGGGCAATATTAGGGCAATAAAATGACCATGAAGCAACCAAAAACTGCCCTACAGCTCATACAGGGCCGGTATTTCCACCAAATTATCCCATTCTCCATAATGAAGCTACCTTTTTTTCGCCTAGAATGAGCATCTTTTCTTCTATTGGCTAGCATATTAGGGGCGTCGTGAAGGTTAGTGTTATAATAGTCACGGAAGAAATTCCCTCGCGAGCCGTAACGATGCTAGAATATTTTGTTGTAGCAACGGACTAATTGGCAGCAATGAGCCGCTGCAGAGTGCGGCATATACTTGCACTCTACCTAAGAAAGAGTAGCAATTATATGTAGAGACCATCAGACTGTCCTCATTGGGTTGCAAATAGACTGGCCAAGTGGTTACAGTTCAGAGTACCAAGATTAGAGCAGAGAGGTGCGGGTTCAATCCCAGCTCTGTGCGCCAGTTTCTAGCTGGACAGAATCGGCAAGGAGGTCGGGTGGTTAAGCAACGCAAAATTGGAGCAGTGAGTTCCGAGTTTGAGACCGCAACCTTAAGCAGTGAATGTACTGTGACGTTAAGAATCAGCGACAGGCCGACGTCCTAATGAATGCTAGCACCGCTATGATTAATATTATTATTATTATTTAAAGGCATGAAAAGCATAATCTATGCAACTGAAACTAAAATATATAAAAGGGCAAAGTACAGCGAAAATATTTACGATTACATCTGATTGAAATATCGTGTTCATCTAAGGTAGACATTTATTTGTCTGACCTTAATTAGTTGGCATTTTCCATCAGCTCGTAGAAGAAAGACCAGTCAGTATTTGACCCATTAACGTTTTTAAATTGTGTTTAATTCCAAATCTTAACTGAACTGGATGAATATTAAAAATAGTAAAATGCTACTATCGACCAATAATTTGTTAATAATGTCACTAGATTGCTTTAATCGCAGATTCACTAGAAATTAAAGAGCGAAGAAAACACCATAAAAATTCAGCATATCTCTATTGAAAACGTTTCGGAGACCAGCTCCATCGTCAGTTCGATAAATCTAGAACACAAATAAAGTCAGAAAATTAATAAAGTTTGAATTAAAAAAACACAGAAGTTAAAAACTAAATTTACAGACAAACAGCAGAATAATAAAGTAAGTACCGGTACCTATCTATGAATAATAGGAAGTACCTATCTTATCCATTGGAAATTGTGAATAGATAGGTACTTACTTTATTATTCTGACCTTTGTCTGTAAATTTAGGTTTTAACTTCTGTGTTTTTTTTTACTCCAAACTTTATTAATTTTCTGACTTTATTCGTGTTCTAGATTTATCGAACTGACGATGGAGCTGGTCTCCGAAACGTTTTCAATAGAGATATGCTGAATTTTTGTGGTGTTTTATTCGCTTTTAAATTTCTAATAATTTGTTAATAATTAGAATGTGGGATCGACCACGGGAAGCCATTTTTTATTTGTTTTTACCGGGAAATTCATTATGATTTATTCATTTAGTACAAAAACGTACAAAAATTCAACAGTACAAAAACGTACAACCCTTATCCTTCCGGCAAACTTGGCCTTTATTTCACTGCATCTATACCTGAGATGCTGTTAAACGCTTTGAACTTATTCAAGAGCAAAAAATATAAATACACACTACATTACTGCCATATGAGCACCCCTCGACGTCCAAATTGATAAATTCCTGCAACGCTCACGAGTAAAGGCTGCTGCAGGCAATACTGCTGAGGGAGCGGCAGCCGAGGAGTTATGCTCGCGGGTAATGCAGTGGGGAGAAGCAAGACGCTCACAACGCTGCTGTATACGACAGCGGCTCGCTCCATAACTGCCTAATTGTGAGGATACACCGAGAAAACTTCGCCTGTTGACCACCGCTTGGCTGGCTCGTTCTGCTCTATTGAGGCTTTGCTCAAGCACCTAAGCTAAAGCACTCCGATTCTTCTCCAAGACGCCATTCCAGGCACAACAAAGGCGCGCCGCCGCTCTCCAGTAACTTGGCTCCCTACAAAAAACGGCTTCTCGAGCAGTGCAGAGTATCGGGGATAGGTAATCGTATGTCCATCAAGAGAGATTTCCATCGCTTCAGAAAAAGCGAGGTTTTTGAGCATGTGCGTCTTGGACTTGATTTCAGTAGAAGCTGAACAGTAGAGAAATAGGTACCAACTAGAATTAAACGCTTTTGCTAGACGCTTGACTACGTTAACTCATAAGCTTAACTAAACTATACTAAAGCATCCCATGAGGGGTTGAATACAGGGATCGCGCTCTTCAGGAAGCATCAAGCTGTGAAAATTATGGTCTCTTCATCGGAAACGCTTCTAGTTTGCCTGGTCACTTGAAAATCGATGATATGATCATGGATATTGGCAACGAGCATCATAAAGATCCGTATTCTAGTTCCACGGCTTGAGGTTAAATTAACGTGAAAAATTCCTTAAATGATTAGGTCCTTGGCTCGATATTAAATTATCGTAAAAAATACCCGAAAACTTCAGAACCCATGTTGGTTTCCGCAACTGAATTTTTTGAAAAAAAAGCTTATTGTATCAGCTAGTAAAAATCTAAAACTAAAGCCTATAAAAAGAACAAAAGAATAATTCAATGTCCTTGATGCCTAATTAAATAAGAAAAGGTCGTAATTTTCCAACTCACTAAGTTCAAATTACGCACCAATAAGTTCATAAAGACCTGGCTTAGAACGTTGCAAGAATTAATAACAGGTCAAATGTCAAAGGCAGTATTTTAATTTTGCCTTGACAAGCGCAGCGCGATGGATTATTATAGAACGGCGCCGCTGTTGCATGCATCGCGGGACTCTAGCAAGTAACGCATATCCCACACATACAGTAAATAATATACGTTTAAAAATTACTTTTTAAAGACAACACCTCCAAAGAATCCAGTATCTCCAATCTTACAGATGTACAATGAATTTCTCATCTAATTTTCAAAAATTAAAAAAATTAACTGTTAAATTTTTTTAATATATATAATTTTTTTTAGTATATAATTTTTTTTCAAAATTATTTATTCTGTCAATTGATTCATGCATTGCCTCTGACTTCACACAAGTGTGCAAAATTTCAGATCAAAAATCAAAATCAAGTAAATCAAGTAAAAAATCAAATCAAAATCAAGTAAAATTTTGTCAAATATCAGTTATAAGATTTGTAGCTGACAAAATTATTTTTTCAATTTTTTTAATTTTGAAAAAAAAAATTCTTTTTAATTTTTAAAATAAATTATTTTGACATTTGATTCATGCATTGTCTTTACATTGTCAACTTTACACAAGTGTGCAAAATTTCAGATCGATAAGATAAGTAGAAGTGTATTAAATTTCGATTACAAGATTTGTAGCAGACAGACAGACAGACAAACAAACAAACAAACAAACAAGAAGTGAAGTTAAAGAGAAGTGTTGTAATAAAATATAACTCAGTACTCACTATAGTGAGTGACAGAGAGCGCATTTTCTCGTCGACGAAAACGTGAAGTCACGGACGGACATGACGAGCACAATAGCGCCTTTTTTCCCTAAATGAGAAAATTCGCTAAAAAGACGTCTAAATGTTGGATTTAAAAACTGTAGAAATTAATCGCAATAAAGCTCAGAATGAGGTTGTGTGCAAGCAATATTTCAGCGATAGCGTCTGAGCAGACGTCAGCTAGTATAAGTATTCAACTTTAATTAAGTTGATGAATAGTCACCTTCTTATTCCGAATCTTAATAGATGGCAATTTATATTACTAGATATTTTATAAATTACTGTTTACATTTATTTCAAGTTTAATACCTATAATTAATTAATATATAATTAATGTTTTTAATATTTATATTTCTTAAATTAGTTCCATTATTGGTTTCAAGTTCTTTTTTTTTTGCTTAGATTGTCTACTTTTCCATAATTAGTATAAATTAAAATTATTCAGCCTTATTTCCACAGATTTACTTCTCTAGATTCACTTTGCGGATTGCTTATCAATCAATATCGGCATTTTATGACTGCAAGCAAAATTGATTGCTGCCTAATTAACTCGACAATTTAAACCACAATTTTCCGATCGTACTTATTTTTCAAATCAGGTCATTGCTCATGCAATTCCTATTTATTCCGCAATTTTTGAATGAAAAGATATCCACGTGATCGGTGCGATTGCAAAAGAACGTTTCATACACCATTTTAATCGGGCAGAAATAACATCGTTAAAAACCTGATAAATCTCTCATGAAACAATGCTTTCAAAGCGATTGATTGAATCTCAAATGAGAGATCGTTTTCTGCTTTGAGGAATTTCAGGCAGGAAATAAAATTACAAAATGAAATCGCACTCAGTTGGTTGACGTCAGTGAATATGTGTCAGTAGCGCGTGTGATAAATTACTGCTTGGCGTCGATCAATCACGTATCAGTCGATCAGGCAGTAATAAAAGAGCTCATGGTGCCAGTCATGTTTTTATATCAGTCAAAGCCCTCGACCCAGGAGGTAATATTATTTTGGGTCCATATTTAACGTAAGATTTGAGCAAGAATATAGCCAGCGATATTTGTTAAAAATAATTATGAATAAAGTCCACATTATTATAACGATAAAGTGTTATGATAAATTTTCTTCAATTATGTAATAACAAATTGAGGAGAACATCCATTTTATCGTTTCTTGAACTCTGGGAAATACTTTTTATTAATCGGAGACCACACTTATGTAGGAAGTAATATACTAAGTGCAAATTTTTATCATCTTCCGCAGTCTTGTTTACATAAATAAAATATTTCTCCTGGCGAGTTAATTTCTAGTTAAAATTTAGCTTCGTCCTAAATTATGAGCAATCGTTCAAACTCGTGCGCGTAAGTAAACTCTCTTAGATCAGCCGCGCAGGAGTTTGAGATCAGCGAGTTATCTAATTGCAGGCTCGGTTACGTTGCAGGCAACCTCGTTGGGCGCACCAACACCGATTTCCCTGGAGTCTCTTTTTGAAGCGATTCATTACCAGTAACAAAATGCGCTCGCATAACATGATGAATGATGCCAAATTATTCAGCTTTCTCCAATTTTCTCGAGAAGCGTTAGGCATATAAAACTTGATTAAATTAATTAGTGACTTTTGTGAATAAAATTTCTCGCTCTAGTGTTTCTTTGTTAGCAGTTCTAAGCCAATTCATTTGGGCTGTTTGACCTTCATAGCTTTTAGTTTAGCTGTTTACTGCTCAAAGTAATTCCATTCTTGTTGTTTGCCTTTGAAAATCAATCACTGTTTTATGTTTATAATTCAAAGCTCCGCCCTGTGAAGACTTTACACTTCGAAAAACTATTTCCAACAGTTTACTTCTAAAGACGGTAAATGATCGCATTTAACTTTTCAAAGCCAGTTCGTGCTCATCTGTTCATCTCTCAAATCTCGTTCTAGCTTGAATTCAACTATCCACTTGTGCCTGAATAATTCCTAATTATTAAATTATTTTGATGATATTTTAATTAATCTCTCCATCATAAACATACTGCAGGGATGAGTAAGCAGCTAGTGGGCGTATTTACAGACCGCAACCTGACCAAAAAGTCCACGGAGTTCGTCACTATTTCGGCAGCTTAACGTGAATGGGAGGAATGGGAGGTCATAAGTAAATGCCCCAAAAATTTATGAAAATTTTTTGGCTCAATGCCCGAGGATACTACCACGAGTTAGAAATCAAGCTTTCATTTGAACACAAAGTAATTCATTTGAGTTTAAGTTCGGAGTATGGATGCTCTCCGCACGAGACATGAAAATGTATCATTGAAACTGATTTAAGCATATTTTTCGTGAATAAAAGCAAACAATAAAACATACCAAAATTTTTTTACACATAATCTATCGCAGACAGACATTTGCAAATAAATATCATGCCATGAGAAAGTAATTGTAGAAATCTTTCTTTGGAAAATGAAATTTAAATTGACACACGGTCCACTGTAAAGCGCTGACAGAACGATGCTACTAATGGTTACTCTTTTGAACTTAATTTTCACCTATGAAAGAACGTGCGTGCGTCAGCTTTATTACGTCAACATGACTTAAAAATATTCACCCCACTACAGCTACATTATTAAGTTCTTCTGTCGTAACATATGTTATTTTCACAGATAAGTATCCCATCGCTTAATCATTCATTAATTTTTCCTCCTGTAATCCAGGCATTTCCTCTTTACAATTTTTCTGGCGCTGACATGAATTTCAAGAATTCCTGTTACCTCCTGTTAACTCTTTACTACAAAAGAGCCCATGCATGTATGCATTGCAGACCCCAGTTTCTTCACTTCTTGTCCTAGTGAAGGTAAGCATTGTAGCATTTCAGTGGTGATTTTTCGTTTGTGTTGCAAGCGTCGTTGAAATGAAGAGAGCCGAGGCAAACAAAGCGGCTACATCGTCCGACTCTTTGGCTGAGCGCAAATAAGCTGTAGTGCTTGGTTTTGCAACTGCATGGCTATGCTCGTGTGTTCCTCGAGTTCAATTATTGAAACTAAAATTCATCGACAATGTCAAGCAGCATTAAAACAAATGGAAGCGGTATTACAAGAAGAATAAACTCAATCTACAATCTATAACACAGACTACATTAACTATATCGGTAGGATCCGTGGCCCAATTATAAAATGTGATTGAAATGAGTACATATAATTTCAATGCGTTTCTTTAGAAAATGAACGCCAAAATACAGATGGTAATATTTACGGCGATAATGAATCCCTACTTTGCCTAAGAAAGGTCCTGCTTACTTGTATAGCAAGTCTTGATTCAAGGTAACTGCAGCGAAAATGAGAACAATTTTTCATGTTCACGAAAACTCAATACAGCATAATTCAAGCAAACATATTGATACTTTTACTGCATTGTTGACGTAACTCTACTTTTTAGATCACACTCATTTTTCTCTAAATTATTTGAATAAAAAATAAATAAATAGTTTGTACATTGCCTTCGCTGTGGTATGGGTGCTCCTTCAAAAGATCGCAGTGTTGATGAAAGTTAGAGCCAAAAGTTAAAGATCCGAGTTCATTTCATCCGAGGAAATCCGTAAGAACTTATGTAACAAAGAAAAAATTTAATGCGATAGAACTTTCAAAACAAGACCTTCATATTTAATGAGCTAGCCCCCTTTTTACAGATCCTTTGGACGCAGCTTGAATGAGACGCTGTGCTAATTTAGACGAGACAAAAACAAGTGAGAGGAGTTTGTGAAAAAATTGGATTTGGTACAGTTTCAAGCCTCGTGGACCGTGCAGCACGATGTGGTAATTAAATCTTCCCTAACCCTAGCAGCAATTTACTTGCTATAATGTGTGCATATTGCAAAATTCGGTAAATAGTAATTTTTGCGGGATACATAGTAATTTTGAAGTTTATTCTGATTCATCCAACACGAGACGCACTGTAAAACAGAGCCCATTTCTTGAAACATATATACGTGTCTCACATTCATACGTTATTAAAATAGAAGTTGAACTATATACATAACTTTAGTTTCCACACCATTGCGTATTAGCAGGTTTTGAGTGGTAGATCACACTACCACTGCTTCTCTGCTTCTCTAGTCCCACTGATTGGCCCATTTCTTGAAACATATATATGTACGTGTCTCACGTTCATACGTTATTAAAATAGCAGTTGAACTACATAACTTTATTTCAGTTTTCAAACCACTGCCGTAGTCATTTGTTTACATCCTCCGCGTTACGCTACAGACAGAGCGCTCCGTCAGTGAAAAACGAAGGTCGAGAGCATGCAATCCTGTCCAAATATTCAAACATACTCCGTACTCGGCTATGCGCCTTAAACAAAACACGAGTGTGAACTGGATCTAAGTGAACTGAACTTGTATTAATATAGGTAACTAAGTTCTAGCGACACGCTACAATGAAACCCCGGTTGTGACGTCGTTTCCTCCCATGCAGGAAAAAAATTTTTTTATGACCTCTTCTTCTTATGTGCACGGCGTTTTTTTCTACTTATTTATGCAGATTCTTTCGCTAAGAGGCGAGTTTTAATTGTGTAATTTTTACAAAAAACATCAAGATGTTATTTCAACGTGATGCACTGACTGTAACTTCAGCTGGGCTGTATACGAGGGATCAATATTTTGATGTGGCATTAGGCTGAGAATACTACATACAAAAGATACAGTGGGTATGGGCAAATCATGCTTGACAAATGTCACTATATCAATAAAATATCCTTAAAGTAAAAAATAAATTGGTAAGAAAAGTGACTGGCACGAGGTGCTGATTGTTCCTGAAGGCAATGCAACAATAAACAGATGTCTAACTTGAATATTAAAACTATTCGTGTCGGCAATCGTTTTTACACGCCGATTAAAACGATACTATGTCTGCTTGAGGCTATTTAAATGGCGGATGACTGAAAGATTCAAGATCTGCAGAGGGTTGAGTAGAATGTAACCATCAGTTAATATGCGAATAAAGGAGAAACAATTACTCTGAATAATGAAGTAATAAACTTTAAACCGGCATCAACTGTACAAAAGGTGGATGAATGAAGTGTTAAATGGAATTTCAGGAGACAATATTATAAATATATTATATGGTCAGCGCTAGTCGAGGTAATCAACAGTGAAATAATCCATATGCAGCAGCGCGGCATTATTGTGCACCCAACGAATAATCCGGGAGAGCCTGACCAGAAGCCTAATTAATATTTCAATGTCTCTACCGAGGCAGCTTTCGGTGCCTGATGGATATCAGGGCGAGTCACAGGCAAGATAGTCAACATATAAGCAAGGTTCTAGATGTTATCATTGATTTGGTAGCAAGAAGCGTAATTTTCACAGAGGCTTGTGGTTCGTTGCTGTGCAATCAAGCCTGGTGGTAAATTCATGCGACTGGATGTGTTGTTGGCTTGTGCACTCTGTGGCTCAACAAAAAAAAACATAAAATAACTCAACAAAGCAACGTATTTTCAAGCTTAGACGCGAACTTATGCAACTTTATGATCTTCAAGTTTTAGACATGAAGCATAGTATGAACTTTACGATAAACATCATGGTTGCTTCCATTTGTTTTCACTCCGTCAAAATCACTAGTCGAAATTTCGAATTAAATAATAACATAACATAGCATACCATAACATAGTGATCTCGGCGCTGAATAATTGTAGGCCTGATGTGGCCTGTCGCCGATTCTTTTCCTTGTGGCCTGTCGCCGACTCTTTCGTGCCTTGTTCACAGAAGATCTAAAATCTTGTCATGTGACCGGATCTTTTCATGGCTGACGGTAGTTTGAAATAGCTACTCGACTTCCAGCGGGTTCGATATCGTTCTAGGCATTTCAAATCTGAACATATATTTTTCCATAGCTTTATCTAGTCTGTTCTTGAACGCGTTCATACTTCACACAAATGGTCACAACTACAAGATATCAACTTGAATCAACGATTTAAGCTTATGTGGCTCTTTTATTCAGACTAAGAAGTTAGCCAAATTCTATAGGTTTTTCTCGTTCCCTTGAAAGTCAAACACAAATTCGCATCAGCGCGGCAGCACATCTGGAGTGCCGTGCGGACGCTTTAAGCTGCGGATGCATTCACAAATGCAACGGTGAAACTACGATGCAGTGAAGAGCATTACTTAGGTATTCGGAGCCTTTTCTTTAATGTTGAAAATTTCTGAATTAAAGTTACTCCCGGCTTGGAATTAAATTAAATGGACACAAATAGACGTGCGGCGGTCAGTGCTTGCAAGGGCATCGAGCATGTACGAAAACAGCAGAAATAAAGGTTAGTTTGATTGTTTTTATGAACCGTAGCGGCAACTGACCCGAGCGAGGAATTCTCAGCAAGAGAACTGGCATATATACCGACATGGCCTCTTTAGAGACGGAATGAAAAGGTCGGGTTTAAACATACTTGCATTTCTGTTATAGTTTGTCTGCATCGCTACTCTAATTTTTATTTAGCTTTTAGCCTCCACATGACAAATATTATAAACAAATGTTGGCAGTTTAACGCTGAAGTCAGCGTCTTTCCACTTCCCTATAGAAGGAAGCTCTAATAGTTTTATGTATATCATAAAGATTGACTATCATGGCCATACTAAAACAACATTTCACAACCACAATATTGAGATTGCCACTTCTTCCATTCATTTTTATAGCGAGTCTAATAAATTAGGCAAATCTTTTGGTATGAAACCAACGCTTTCCCATCGTTATCTGCCAGTCGTTAACGCGGTCTGCCCAATTATATCTGCCAAAGACAGTCTGTCCAGCATATATATCTAAGGTCTCATCAATTAATTTCAACCATAAATTTTCCTATACTGGCTATTTCTATGTTTACATGGCATACGTGTTTATTTCTGTCATTACGGCGACGAAATTAAAAATTAAAAAGGATAAATACAAATTACTAACATTTTAGTTCTTCAGAAAGCTTGCTATAAATATGTTTTAAAACAGGGAAGCAGTGCTTCAGTCGTGAACTTCTCGATCATGTCATATTGTACCGTAATTACCATTATAATTATGGTTGTTCCATCGATTCATTGCTTTATTATATACTAATTAATTTTACACTGATTCATTCACATTTTATCATATTTGATGTTTTGATTTCAATTTGATCAATTCATGAAAATTCAATCAAATTAGGCTATAGAGTTTCTAACAATAGGTGGGAGAGGAAATTAAGGTTAAAGTTGCTCATCTAAACGTGATCTTGCCACTTTACAATTTGCTTGGATTTCCTAACGATTTTCATGAAATGCTGTGCGCGGAGAATCCGAGACTAGCTAAAATGTTTTATAATTAGAAGTGCTTGTACCCATTTATTCACAGTAAAAACGAAAACAAACTGTATTGAAACGCATGCTTTCCAGAAGTTCCCACAACAACTGTCTTAAACGATTGCAAGGTCAATTGCATTTACCTCACATTAATGCTTAACTTGCTTAACTTAATTATGTAATTTAATAAATTCCAATACATTATTTATCATTGACAATATTGAGATGACAATCAAGACCACCGTGCACAATTGCAAGTCGATGCTCTAGCCAGGCTTAATTGAAATGTATTGGACACATGTAGAGTTCCAGTTGATGTTCCATCATCGACTAATAATTCGATGGCACTTGATCCTTTCGGAAATGGACATTCAATTTCTTTGGATTCATTTCATTTCAATTGAGTACACATATTAAGCTCGCGGAAGTCATTCATCAAGGGCCGGTATAGCGTGAAGCGTGCAGGCGAGTGTCCGCGTCATCACGTCGCCTGAAGGTGCTAAAAGAAGAACGGCAGCGACGATGCGTCTTCATAGCTCTTGACAGGCGAGCAAATTGAGCGGATATTGTGGTGACGCAGCGAGAAATGACAAACGTCGAGCGGCGCAACTGCTGACTAAACTTTTCCGCTGGACATCTGCGAAACCCAGGAAATTCTCCCGCAATTTCGATCTAAAGAAACGAGACTAACGGGTTTATGACAACGGGATTGTTTTGCACCACGTCGAATTGTCTGCTGATCTTAAACGCTTATATGGATAACGAAACTATTTCTGAACTTCAAACTGAATTTCATTATTTGCCATTGAGAAAGAAAAAAAATACTTGAAAAAGAACACCTTCAAAGATAACAAAACTATTTATGGGCTTTATAACGCGTTATGTTTTGATTTTAAAGAAGACGTTGGTATGAAAGTACGTTTTAAGGGATAACAAAATTATTCCTGGGCTACACATTCGAATTTCCTTCAACTTTAAATTGTAACGGTCGGAGAAAATTGAATCAACGAAGGTTCCTCTTGTGAAGTAATTTCTCGCTACGCTTCTTCAAGTTCGATGTATCAGTTAAAAAAAATAGGAATGTAGAAATAATAGTGGTAACTTATGAAGCTGCAGAATGACATATTAACGTACGCAGAACAATATCGGACATGACAATCAATCATTAAATCTTTAAATCTTGTTTATCGGCTAGGTTTACGAAGTTTTGTTCGAGAAATGAACTTCATAAACCTGCAAGTTCGATAGAGGAATTCGTAACACCGTGATGCATCATGCTAAACAGACATTGATGAAACCTCTGAATTGTAAATGAAGATTCCATCAAGATCGCCGTCACCAGCGACCTTAAAGTAACAATCTTGAACAGTCTTGAAGTAACAATTTCAGAAGCCGTGTATAGCAGAAATGATATAACCCGAATCCCATCGTCTGATTTTATTTAGAACGCCTCGAATACATCACGAATATAGCAATTAATATGCGGAACATAATTGCCCGCTCAAGCAGAAGGCTATCAGCGAAGTGTCGTCGACACTCATTGACCTCAAGCTAGAGTTCCCTACAAGTCTCCTTAAAAACAATGCAAGTATCGAGGTGTTCATTGAAACAGTATTGTTGTATCAAAGAGTTCATTAAAACAGTTTAGTTGCACCGAGGAGTTCATTAAAACAGTATATAGTTGTATCGAGTAGTTCATTAAAACAGTTTAGTTGTACCGTATAGTTTACTGGAAAAGTATAGTTGTACCGTATAGCTCATTGCAACAGTATAATTGCACCATATAGCTCATTGCAACAGTATAGTTGCTCATTGCAACAGTATGGTTGCACCTTATATCTCATTGCAACAGTATAGTTGCACCGTATAGCTGATTGCAACAGTATAGTTGCTCATTGCAACAGTATAGTTGTACCGTATAGCTCATTGCAACAGTATAGTTGTACCGTATAGCTCTTTGCAACAGTATAGCTGCACCGTATAGCTCATTGAAACAGTATAGTTGCACCGTATAGCTCATTGCAACAGTATAGTTGTGCCGTATAGTATACGGTACAACTATATAACAACTAAACTGTATATAACAGTATATATAGCTGGAGGCGAGAGCTTCAGCGTCAGGAACATCGCAGGTGCAGGAGTGCATTAGAGCAAGCAGCTCGTCACTGTAAAAACTCGAGCTTTCGCCTTTTTTTCCAGGTCAGCTCAGCGGCATGATTGACGAGCCGGCGCCCAACAGCTTCCGATGGACGCCACTCGCCAAAGAGAAGGCTTTTCTCTACATAATCTAGCTCTTATAAATTACAACGAAGCCACAACATTCAAAGCATGTCATTATGATTTTCATGGCATGAAAATAAAACAAGTTGGGTAATTAAAGTAGTGGAAAAGTACAATTTATAATTTTTTTAAGATCTCTAGCGAAAATTTAAATCTCGCAAAATCCATGGGTTAATCTTTAGAATGAATCCCGCACATCTTCTTCATTGATCGAGAACGTGCACGTGTCATGGGTGCGTGTTTTTGTAAAATTATACAAAGTTTATTTAGATTTTGTCCATGTTTTTACTGTTGTGCAGTATATTCAGTGCATGGTAAAGTGTTAAACATTTCAATCATTCTTGGTAGTTTTCTCTGTGAAGATCAGCCACTAACTCTTATAACCATTTTTTTCCGCCTGTGAAAAGAACACATAATTCTAAGAGAAAGTTTCAAGTATGCGGATCTTACTTATAGAAGTTATTCTCTGATCATCAACAAAACTTGCTATAAAGAACAACTTCTGTTAGAATATTACAATACGTACTATATAGTGACAAGTGTTGTAGTACTCGTTTTGGACATCTGATGCTTATTCGTCTTCATATATTTTATGTTTTGGTAATTTCTAATCATGAGCCCGGATCCTGAGATCGGAGCGATAGCAAGGTTGAATTTTAAGTTTAATATACGAGTAAAATCTGTAAAACGACGACTGGTGGACACTTTATTATTTCAACGGTGAATTGAGCCATTAGACAGCTAAGAACCGGGAGTGGGTTTCCAGCTTGTAAAATTACTTGTTCAAGAAATATGACTAGGCACTTTTTTTTATTTCATGGCACCTACAATGCTTGAGGAGAACCACTGAATTTGCATGCATAACTTCCTTCGAGTCAATTTTAATTTCTTTATGCTAAAACATACACAGAAGCAGTATCTTAGTTTAGGTTGGCAGAATGCTAATTTTAGTATAGGTTGCTAATTTTCGCACTCATGACCCGGCAGCTAGAGAAGAAACGATGACTGTAAGATACAGATATGAAATGATCCAGCGACAAATCAAACTTATTAACTGCGAACTTGAAAAATTGAAAGCTCAAGTCGCCGAAGGTTTTCGAAAACTGTCTCAAGATATCACCAATGAGCAACGACATCGCAAGATCCTCGATGAATTGACCAGACTTCGTGACGCCCACAACAACAGCGTCAAACTCCGGACTCTAAGGAAACTAAATCGCCTCTACAGAGGTGACATCTGCTTACCGCAATATACTGATGGGTACATTAACCTCTCCTCTCACACTCTGGACAAAAACAAACCAAACTTCTGAATCTCGGAATAAATTGTGATGTCAAAATTTGATACAAAGAAAAAAATTGAATGGGAAATGTTGTATGAATCTTTATTGAAATTAGAAAATGAAAACAAAATTGAAATCAATCCCAACTTGAAAGATCAACTATGAGCTGAAGCAACGAAACAACGAGGAACATCTAAGTCTTCAATTCTCACACCAGTTCTACGCCAGGTTGCAAAAGATCTCAGAGATTACGATCAAATTGTGATCCGTAAAGCTGACAAGAGTAATTTGTTTGTTATTTTGGACAAAACGGAATATCTATCAAAAATCAGCGACATTCTTTCCGATGACTCCAAATTCTGCCGCATCGCACGAGACCCAACGGAACTGCTGCAAAGGAAAGCTAACAAACCACTAAAATCTTAATATTTTAGTGACTAGGCATTATTTCTAACCAATTCTGTTTTTTGAGTAGTATCCTATTTACATGATTTTGTACTTATGTCGACCCAAATTTCGTCACCCAATGCGTCTTTTAACTTGATAATGAATGATTGAAACATTCAAAACGTCGTTAACGAAATAAAAATGTCCATCGGTTACCTGATTTTCGATTTGCCAGTTCAAACTAAAAATATTGTTCGATATATTGAAAAAAAAAACTGATAAGAAAATTGTGAATAAAACAAATTCTCGATCTAGTCTTCAATGAAACCAGTTTGAAAGAAGCAGTATCTATAAACCAATATCAAAAATATTCGTTTGATCCCTTGCATGTAAGTTCCAACGGTTCCATGCTAATTTTTCATCTGCTGTAAATTCAAGAGCATCGTATATAGATATCGGTACCTCTCGGAATCAATAACATACACTTATACACAGCTATATTCTAAAGAAAATATCTCTATTTTATTCCTGATTAGTATCCCGCAGTCACACATAAATTAAAAATTAACACATTTGAAATATTTTACGAATGAAGCTTTTGATCAAAATAAGCATCGAAATTAACAGTTCGGTAACTATTGACAACACAAAACATAATCTAAAATCACTAAGTCGCATGTAGTTACGTTACTTGCCGCCGGTCTCAATGAACTGACAGCATCAGCGCTCCGATTGATTGATATTACGGCGCACTGCGGATCCGTTTGATATTCGCAGCTGCAAACAAATTGCCGTCAGTTTTGATTATGACTCTTGCAGCTGAAATAAAATGGATAGCACACCAGGCGTTGCTTTGAACTCGAGTCAACTTGAATAAATTGTGATGTTTCCAATAGTCTGCTCCTGATGGAAGCTGAGCACGAGCCTGTATGGCTTAATCGTTATACAGGAATAGCTGACTATAAACGAACTTAATTAATATTAGCTCTTAACTGAATGTTACAGCCGAGGTCCGAGCAAGCTGTGCTTTAGTAGACATTCGATTTCGATTCAATGTTATATTCTTGTACTACATGAGAGAATGAAACAATTACTCCAAGAAAATTAAATAGAAGGATTCATCCAAGCTCAGATAAAAATTCAGAAAGAAAACATCATAGAAAAAGATCACGAATAGCGGTAAACATGCAGAAACGCATTTTACTCATTAGGATTTCAAAATAAATTTGATTTTGCATCAGCAAACGAGCATGGCGCTAGACCAAAAGAGGACGTTTTCACAAAAGACGTTCATTTGTGATCATTTTTGTGTCCGATCGAATGCGGCCTATCAGGGTGAATATTAATTGTGTAGAAGTTTTAACACAGGAGTTAGAAATTATAACCTTGTGTACTAACTGTTCATCGTTTTGTTCTACCCAACGAACTGGTTATATTTCGTTTCAAAAATAATATACGTTTTTAAAGACAACACTTCTAAAGAGGCCACTCTCTTCGACGTTACACATGTACAATGAATTTCTAATTTCATCTTTAAATGTTAAAAAATCTATATTTTGTACATTTAATCTAACAAATTAAAAAAAAAGATTCACTTCTAAAACAATTTTTTTAATTTTTCAAATTATTTATTCTGTTATTGAATCAAGTATTGTCTCCGGCTTTACGCAAGTGTGCAAAATTTCAAATCGATTGCACAATTAGAAGGGAGTTAAATATCAACTATAAGATTTGTAGCAGACAAGCAAGAAGTGAAGTTAAAGAGAAGTGTTGTAAGAAAGCACATAAGTTGTAGGAGTAACATACTGATTTACCTCTCGACAAAATATTAATTCAATCTGACACCATCTATATTTTCAAAACATGAATTTGCCAGTAATCAGGCGACGCAATGTTTTGCACGCAAGTCACAACTGTGTTAACATACCGAAACAGTAACAATAGTTAAAAGAACGTAAAATATTTAAGAGGACAGTATTTAGCTAGGAAGGAAGCAGCACATTGTTTCAAAGGCGCGTGCAAACAGCGGTAGGAATTGAGGCGTCGCTTGTCTGTCTGTAGCGTGGCCAGGAGCTCGTTAGACCGGTCGTATGTGATGCAATTATATGAGCGAGTGCAGCGCTCGGCATCACCGTTCATTAGCGAGCACCAGCCGTGCTGCTGCTGCTGCTCACCTCTGCTCTGCTCTATGAAATTGTCTTGCTACTGAAACTCGCACAAAGGTTCTGTGCTGTTAATGCGTAAAATTTTATTCAAAAATTATTCCAAAATAAAATATTTTACGAAATTTCATTGAAAATAATAATGCCAAGGTTGATTCAGGACACTGTTATAATAATTATAAAACACTGCAGAAGATTCTGTTTTGATACATCTCTCCCATTTTTTGTAACTTGTAATTGACCTAAAATAAGTTTTTAAAGACGCATAGGAAATGTTACTTTGGCATAGGTTATCTAAATCGCACGGGTGCACAGTTGCACTCTAGCCTCGTTCTGTCTACTTGTTAATACTTGTAAGAACAGAAAATATTCTAAAACTATCTCCCATTTATTAGGGAAACAGAATTGACTTTTTGATTCTGCTGCTGCAGAGCGATACCGAATAAAAGCTTTATTTATAAGCGAATAACGAAGAAACATGATGATTTGCATAAAACTATGATTTGCAGGAAGCGACACGGCAGTCACCGCATTTATGACTTAACATTAGCCGCACTTCGGCAGGGCGCGGGGTCGTAAAACTTGCAAGGCTTCAACCGCGTCTATAAACAAAGATGAGCGCATTTTATGGTCGTGTAAAGTAAGCGCCGCTACCTGGACCATTAGGTCTGCATGGCTCAAAAATACCACTAATGGTATAGCACCTCATATCCAGGCAAGCGATACCTGTTGGAAGGCATATCTTTTGAAAAGCATGACGCGACGCGTCAAGAGATGAAAACTTGCGCAAGCATGCCTCGTGAGTTAGTGCAAGATCGAGGAACTTGACCAATGCTCCACGGAATTCTATAAACATTTATTACTTCTTTTCGAATAAGAATCTGAACTTTGAACAGAGTAAAGATACAAAAGAATACTTGGTACTAATTCCGGCCTACACGAAGCCATGATGAATATTGTTATCGGACAGTAGATGGTGCTGCACGAGAAGATAATTTGGGTTCCAGGCGAGAGAAGAGACGGACGAGCTCACCAAGTTTCTTCATCGCCGTTGTTTGTGCCAGCAGAAAAAAATGTACTAGATTTCATAAATATTTGTAAAAATATTTACATTTTCGGTTCTTATTGCTTTTGGATTTGAATTTTTGTCCCAAAACCAATTTATTATTTTGTCTCAAAACCCCACAGTCGCACAAACATATCTTATCTAGTAGTATTTTTTTTTTGTTATGAACATTAGGCAAACTTAAGAAACAACTTGAAGAACAAGAAACTGAGGAACAAGAAACATGTCAGATTTGCCTACATATACAGGATACCACTGAACTCTCCAGGGTAAATCTCAAGTAATTTATGAAGAGCTCTGAAGGTGCACAAAAGGGTGCGAAGGCACTTTTCTTGACGTGCGCTCGACTTGTTCTATTAAAACTTCGAGTGGTGTGTTAACGACATCTCAAAGCTTCAAAACTGAGTTTCTGCCGCAATTCTGGTGGTTTCCTTTTCCACTCTCCTAGAGCTGGCAAGGCACAACTGTCAATTCTTTGACAACTGAGGAGCTAACTTTCCCGACAATTTTTTCTGGTAAATTATGAGGGACGCCAGAGGTTGGGACGGTTCGTATTTGCGGAGGGCTACCTTGTCGCAAGATCCAAAACTCAACTTCAGGGCCGAGGTCCCGAAGCGTCCAAGTCTTGTGATTAACTTTGGGATGCGCAAAACTCAGGACTTCCCGCAACACTCCAGACGTCGGTGCAGAGGAGTGCTTGCCTTGGGATCTTTCCGGCCAGAGGAAATTCGTATTGATAAAAAAAAAACTTTTTAATTTTTAAATCCCAGGTTGGAATGTTCGTACAATTTCAAGCCGAAAAATATTTCCCCTTGCCATAGAAACCGATAATAGGAAGTATTTAAAGCCAATAAACTTCTATGTCATCCAATTCAAAACCTGCATCTATCAACAGATTGAAAATTTCTAGTTTTGCAGCAGCACGCACCTATTAAGATCCATAAAGTCTTCCAAATGCCTGGTACGTGAACGAAAGCCCACGACAATGTACATCGCGAGTACAATACAAAATAAATTGAGCCCGCGCACGCAACAAAGACTGAACATTAGGGCTTAGCGAGGGCATCCGTAGCAAATCCTTCATAACAGCTTTGGAGTCCAATGAAACATCGGTGGCGGGGATCCTTTAAACCGAGCACATTTGGAAACCATTAACGCGGCCTATAGCGGTCCCCGACCGCTCCAGCGAAACGCGCAGCTCGACCGAGCATTACGACAGATCAGGCAGAAGGCGAAACATTCATCTCGGTTTAACCAGCAAAAATAACTCAACATTAAGGAGCTAAAACTGGCTTTGCCCACAACTAACTCAGACACACGCCATCATTGGCAAAACAGGAATAACAGCGGTACTCACGAGTTCAATAATGACACTAATATCAGTGCTTTAAAAATCATCATCAAGTATATGAAATACTTTAGTAATCAAAATAAGTGTGTCAAAATGACGTTGTAGTGACTGAAAATATTAATAGGATAAAGATTTTATATCTTCAATAGTTAATCAAACTATCCACTTACTGTCATATAAATTAATTGGTCCCAAGATTGGATTTTGTGAGATAAAAAAAAAACAGGAAAATTAGAATATGCGAGTAGTTAATTTGAATAAAAATCCTATATTAATTTAAAACGTAATCCATCACTATCATTTTGCACCACCAGAGTGAATTGCCACATGCCCAGACTGTGAGGTCATTTTAACCGAGTTTGTGAGCGCTGAAGACACGGATAAACGCGTATAGTGGGCACGGACGAAGAATTCCTATAGAACAATATCTGTGCAATCAGCCCTACTGTCACCCTCAAGTGAGACGAAGTGCCTCAGCCTACCTCCAAAATTGTCTTTCTTTCTTGATTAATAAACGACGTAAATGGTTTTCACTGCCCCCAAGAAGTCCCTTTGAACTGTTGGTTTTCCAGTGTGCATGTATGAGCTCTTCCAGCCATAAACGGAAACTTCAACGGAATTAAATTTATCAATTGATGCGTTCAGTCCAGGTGTTCATTTGTTAAGGAAATAAATTGCCATCTACATACATATACCATAAATATTTTGTTCTAACATATACAATTTACCTCGAAGTAAAGATATTATTTTCTAGAGTAGCAAAATTCTTCTTCTCGCGTACAAGTGTAAGTGAAAAATAACATTTGGCACCGAGCATTTCGGTAGAAGTAAAGTTCAATCCGATCAATTATATCTACCTCGATTTTACTTTCCACGGGAAGATCCAGCATTCTTTGCGAATAATTATATGGGAACTAACAAATCACGGATATTACCAAAAATTCTCCCATTGAGGCGTGGTTGGGGTCAATGTGCCGAGAAATCGTATTATTTTTCTCGAGTTTCAATCATGTTTTTATGCGCCTGGGGCTCACCCTTCCTGCAATTTGGAACTTTAGCTCAAATCAAAGCTCATCCAGATTAAACAATGACCGAAGTTTGTTCGTGAAAACTTATGCAAACTCCTTAGGCTGTCACAGGGCGTATAAAATGTCCAGGCCTTAGGACGTCGCCGCATCTCCTAAAACAATGACGCTTCAGTTTTCCCTCGAACAAAGTTTACCAGAAAGGAAATCTTCAATTTCGATAAGTTTTACGGACATTTTTGTTGATATTAGAGTGTTTATCCCAATACAATGGAATTTATGGCCGAACATGAAGCGTCCAGAAATTATATCAGTCATCTGCAGATGACTGAAACAATAGCTCATGAGTAATAAGTGTAATACAGATTTTGGTTTGACAGTATTATGTTAAAATTCGGCAGATTATGATTTCAGATGCGTTTCGTTGTGTCATCAGGTATACCTGTAAAAGCATCAGCTACAAAACAATTTTCTACTTATCCCGTACTTCTTTCTTAGGCCAGGAATAAACATTCCCGAGACATCAGCTAGAAAAAACCGACATCTTTCATGCCAATGGCTGAAAAAAATGCTTGCCAAACTATGTCTTGTTTACTGAGATTTCATTAAGGAAAATCTCAGCATAAAAATCCCTTCAAAATATATACATCACCGAAGACTAAAAGCTTACGATCACGAATTCATTTATATATCTCCTAAATCAGTGCATACATTACATTATTTTGGGAAGTTATACCGCTCCATTTGGAACTCCCTAAATGATCCCAAACAAATCTTTAGGGTTCCCGAATCACCGATAAGCAGCTGGAAAATTCTCCCAACTCACAATCATGGGCGATATTGCAGCTCTTAAACTGTAATGGCTCGAGAGGAACGAGCGATCGCTGAGCGCAGAGCGCCGGTGCGCAGCGGCCCACGCGCGACGCTGTGCGGCCAATGCGCGTCACGGGGACAATAAAGCGCGCACGGCGATTGTGCAGCGCTCACAGATCATGCGCGATTTCAAATCGCCTGCCTTGCTCTTTTTTACGTCTATGATCAAATCGTTCAGTAGCGGCTCTAAAATATTGCATATTGCACAGGGTTGTGTTATTTTTAACTTTCTTCATATATTGATGAATGTTATAGAACCTTGTAAAGTCTACAAACAAGTAAGGAACATAAAAGCACAAATAAAAATGAATTTTAAATAAAGTGCGAGAGACGAAAACGATATTGTGTGAATATTGTTGCACAAATTTTGTTCTCAACTGTGAGCAATTCATTCTTCGCAGAGACGAATACTTCCGTGGAATTTCAAACCTTTCTTCATGAATAGTAATCCTAACTATCGGGATATTAATCTCTATTATTCAAACCCTCAAAACAGATAATGAAAACTTGCACTTCTTATTAAAAAGTCTAAAATTGGATTCTAAATAACTCTGCATATGATAAGAATCACTAACTCCGCGTGTAAAAATTACGTTTTATTTGAGCACAAGCTAGAGTGATGTTCTTTGGTAAGAGGAGGTCTGTCCGTTCGCATCTTCCTCTCAAGATGAGATTTTCATTTCATTGACAGCCAGCGAGGAGAGGAACTCTGGGTTTCAGCTTGCGCGAAGTTTGCTTACTTGAAATATCGGATCAAGTGATTCGGCGCCCCATGAACATTCAAGCAAGAAAGTGTAGTGCAGGTATGAAATGGTTGTGTTGTGCTCAGCACCTGGTCGGTAGGGTTGTGTTGCGCACAGCACCTGGTCGGGAGGGTTGTGTTGCGCTCAGCACCTGGTCGGGAGGGTTGTGTTGCGCTCAGCACCTGGTCGGGAGGGTTGCGTTGCTCTTCGTCTTTGTTTATCAAGAAAAGTTCTTGTCATATAAAGTTATTGACCATATAAATGAATGGTCTTATGAGTGAGGATGACTTTATGTTGTATGGGCTTATGAAGTGAAGACTGCATCAGATTGGGTACATTGCATGCTCTGCTCTCATGAATCAATAAATTACCACCAAGACCATCTTCACGCGGAAATTCATTAGAATGATACTAGAAATATTCAACTCATTTGGTCGGCATATTCACAGTTCACGGTAAATTTATTGCTGTTCTACACAATTGTGTATGCAGCAAAAAAATGAGGATCAAGAATGATGACCAGGAAGCTCATTTCGATATTGGCAGAATAACTCTTTCAACTGAAATCGAAATTTATGAAATAGATATTATAGAAATGAAATAAAATGCAACCATTACGCGATTCGTTTATAATGAAACAAACTTTCATGAGTCGATACAAACAATATCAAAGTATTTTAGGTTGCTGTAATATTTTTGGTTGACTTTAAGTCTAAAGCTTCTTTTATGAGGGTCAGCACTCTGATGCTGCAGCACACATTGACAGTCAATCTCTCACGTCCCAGGCTGCTCTTCTTCACAGCTCCAGCTGTCGCGCTGTACGATCACTATCTTTTGCTGCATCTGATAGCCGCCAGTCCCATTTATCTGGATGTCGAACCTGTGTTGCATTGAGTATAAAAACGAGGGTAGAAGCGTTCTTTGTGTCTAGCACGTAGAGTTGAGAATCATAGCTCATAAAAGCAATATAACCCAAGTGTGGGAAAAAATTAAACGTCCCAAGCAAAGGCTCTAGGCGAAAATAAGAAGAATAAAATTTAGAACCAACCTGGGCATCAGTCATAGCATTGACACAAAAACTATTGCTAATGATTCAGTATTTTATTTTTTATAATCGCTCAACTCCGCACATAACAAGCACATGAAAAATACTCATATAGGCTGACCTCACTGAGTAAATACAGTGTCAAATAGTCTGCCTGAATCCTATTATTAACAATGCTCTACCGCATAACCCATCTGACACTCTACATGAAATTATGCAAATGTCATAAAGCAGCCACTATCTACAGGGCTTAAAGGGAGCGCTCGCTGCGATAACTTATGCCGGCACGATTATCAGCACGTTGAAGATCAGGCTTAGCTGATCGAGGTGCAGTCGCTCATACGTGGGCACGTTAGTGCAACTCAATTCATTGAACTGGGAGGCGGGTGCGTGGTTTACAGACACAAAAGCTATTGTCGCAGTCATCTTATTTTGATCGAAATTAAAGCAGGAGAGAACGTCCAAGAATCTCACACGGTATAGAACAAACACTCGTAAAAAGTTTATGTTCATTAGTGAAATTTTTTTTCATCGCTCGCAAAATGTAACATAAATATTAATATTACAAGTTAGTAGAATCGACAGAGTTATGATGGCTATTGTTATATGGTATTACTTTGATAACAATCCTTTAGATAAAAGCTTTAATTTTCGATAGGTACCCCTTCAATAGGATCTTCTTTCATCTCTCCATTGACAAACCGAACGCGGAAAAATATATGCACGAAGACTGGAATTTGCCTTAAGCTCTAATTGAACAAAGAACTCACTTTCGACACCCTCACTTCCGAAAAAAGAAAAACTCGATGCCTACGTCTATGAAAAAATATTCCTGAATCTTAAACGTACAATTTTCCAGCTACCGTAATGAAATTCGTTGCAATTTTTCTTCCACTTGAATTCAGACGCGTTAACTCGTAAAACGCATGCAGCTCGTTTCATCTTGACGAGAATTTCCGCTCAGAAGCGTTTAGAAAATATTTTATTATTTTCAGTGATGCACAGCGCCCGATGCAGTGACGGACGCTGGGCGTTGGCAGCAGCGCCCATGCAAACAAACGAACGTTCAAGAGCTTAACTCTCGCGTAAAACTTGGTCGTGCGCAGTGAACGAAGGGGAAGTGCAACTAACTGATATTTCTTGCAATGTCTTTTTAATATCATGAATACCCATGGTATAATGAAACATTTATGTTTCACCATCTAGCAGGGAGGGAATGCTGGGAATTGCCCATTTAAAATCCCATTAGAAAAAGATGGCCAATAGAAAAGGTCGTTTGCACATCGTTGCAACTTGTCTGAACAAGCGAGCGTCGTGTTTTTCTTCCAGCGGCGATGACAGGATTTGATCCGCTTAATTGTTTTCTGGATGCAACTAGAAACAATTTACAGTCTAAATTGAATTGCAAATATTTTCGTCACAGCTATTATGTCGTACTAATTAATATTTCATCTCACTTCCTCAATATTTTTATTCATTTTAATCACTAAAATATAAACTTCTCGCTCGCTACAGAAAACATTGGATTCCTCAACACAAAAAGAAATGTGTTATGGTACCTTATGTGATGCCTTCATGGAAAGGGATTTTTCTAAAAATCCCCATCATCTTTTGCAGCCTGAGTTCCAAAAGAACTAAACATAAAAGTGGCTTACAATTCTGCGTGTTGATCTGCGGACCCGCTTGAAATGTTTGTGGAAAGTCATCTCATTCTTTAATTTAACATGAACTATTTGCTGTAGAAAGGCCTGGGGAAATAATTCTTCATTTCGTTCCATGAGCGCGAACTGGCTAGCTGACGTTCTACGTACGTGTACGAGAAAAGATGGCGAAAGGACGCAGTCCCATGAAAAAGTTTTAACGATGCGATTTGGCCGCCGATTTTTCCGGAAGAAAATGAAAGCGAGTGTCCACGAAAGAAAGCTGAACTAGAAGACTATATAGAAGTAGCTAAAACTATAGTGTACTTTTTAAACATCGTATTAGGGCTTCCTCCTATTCTTTGAATTAGGGTAAATTTTTAATTGCATTCTTTTGGGGAAAAAAATAAAATTTTGAAGTTCCCTGGCGTCACATTCAGGTCACATTCGAACCCTTTTCCAATTTCCACTAATCCGTTAATTAACAATTATCTTCAGAAGAATATTAAAACAATGAAACAAATTTCTCGTTGCATGCTAAAAACCATGATAAACGTGAAATTCCCGTCCCTATTCTTGAGCTGCAGGAATGTGGCGCTCAGGACCATAACGATAAAGTTTGAGTGTCGGAGTACGAGACGTCGCCGCGTGACGCATTACCGCGCATGGAGGCGGCAGTTGCGCGCTTTGCATTATTGCACGCGAGCAATTCAAGCTTATCATCTTCATCTGGTGGTCCATCAGCGAGCCTTATTGAGCGACTCGTTACGAGGGATAAAGCCCTGCGGCCCTCGGTATTACTGCATATACCCTCTCGTCTGCCGTAATGTTATACGTAAACCCTCATACAGGCCTTCAGCTGCATGCCTCACGCTCATTCTACAGCCATAAACATAAGCCTTATGATCCTATTATCATCATTTAATTTAGTATCATCGTCTTATTTAAATATTGTGAACGACACATTCTAGCACTGGCATCATTGTTCACGTTCCAGTCAGAGGCTTAGGCGTTCGTTTAGTTAAATACTGAAGCCTGTGCTGAATAAGCTAAGGCTAGAGTCTCGCAAAGTGAAACTAAATGTGCTTTTCTTTAGATTATAGCATCAAATTTACTAGATGTAATTTTTTTACTCAAAGTATTTTAACACTTATTATTATAATAATTCTCGACACTACTAAACTTTCAAATGAACCAATGATTTCCAATGTGAAGCATTTTTGTTGAGCAACGAGAATAATCTGGTATACGAGGCCCACCAAATTCATCAAGATCGCTGAATTCATATAGCCCAGTGAATTAATATAATAACGCTAGTGCAGGTGCAATGCCTACTTAATTTATTTCGCCAGCAACTTTCCAGAGCATACCTCTTGTTACGTAATATTTACGTAACCAATTTAATGCAATTAATGACGAGGAATATGAATATCTCGCATAAAAAAAGTTTTATAATGCACACAACCTAATCAAGAATATCTTGCATACAGTCTAATCATATCAATTTGTGAAGTGATATTAATGAAATAATTATTAATTGCAGTGCGACCGCACCAAGGCGTGACCATGCAGCGATCATACACTGCATGAGAGCTCGGCGAGTCATCCCCAACTTGTGGCAGGTACGAGGGCTTCTAATTGAGCTCACTCCCGTTTTGAGGGGAACTCTGAGTGTGGCGTCAGGAGTGTCCAAGTGGGGACTTGGGGACGAACGCATCATCCTGTCAAAACTTCGGAACTATTCCAAGCGCACCGCTGTCGCTGAAATCAGGCAAAATCAAGGCCTAAGTTCGGTGGCAAACATCAAAGGCAAACGAACGAGTGTCAGTGGCTGCTGATGCTGAAGTTGAGCTGGAATCGAGACGAGCTCTGGTAGTGGGTGTGTTTTGGTGGCCTTTGTGCCAAACCGAAAACATTGAAGTCCATGATGATGCGGTCAGCGGCAGGACCAAAAATGGATAGTTCTTCATCAAGCATTTTAAGTATAAGAGTATCGCTTAATTGGTTGTTTGATTAGATCAAAAGTTGCAGAGTAGTTTTAACTTTTCTCTATTATTCACCGGTTTGCATCTTCATCAAATTGCTTTTTGACAAATGAAATGAATTTTGCTTATTCAATTAAAAGGAATAAATGATTTCACATTTTAAAAGCATTAAAAGTAATCAACTATTCTTCATAAAAGTTCTCGTATGTCGGAATCGATAACATTTCGTCAATACTTACAGCTCTTGCACATCATTTTACACGTTCATTGTAAAAGTAATGTAAAAGTTTTAACCTCCGTTCATAACGGCCCACGAATTCAGGAAATAAAAAGCACACACAAATTCAATCGTTCGCGTTGAAACTTTATCAAGCTTGTTAAGCTAACCCTCGTCCTCTGAATGGATTTTTTTTTTCAACTAAAGTGACTTCGATTCACCGTCACAAATCAAAAGTGACAAATTCGTTTTCAATCCAAGAAAATATTCTGGACTTTCCTTTTGCAATACGATTTCTTTGGACTGAATACGTGTTCACTTATGTCGCCTCTCGGCCAAATACGCTGAGGGTTCCTCACACACTCACTAAAGGACTTGCAATTCTGTCAAAAGAGTTTAGTGAAGTGTTTGGCGAGCTCTGCACACGCGCTTCAGCCCTTGCCTAAAAAGACGTCAAATGCCGAGTTTCCAAGGCATTTGACGCTCTGCTCTTACCAAAAAAGAGCACTTGCGTACCTAAGCGTTCAAAGAACATTTGCAATAGATTTCAAAGGCCTCGTGCTATCGCATACACTTGTATGCTTTAAAATGAAGATCAGGCTTTCTTATGAGCCATGTAATTAATCACGAAATTTAATTAATCCACTTTAAGCAGGAGTAAGCTTTAAGTTTTTCTATCAAAGCTATAGTATGAGAATCAACATTTTTAAAGCCATTTAACAACTGGAAAAAATTTACGATTAGCAAATAAAATCGGTCTAAATTTAACACAACCAAAGAATATTGCAGCTTAGTTAATTATAGTCATCCGAGTGAATGGTCGAATAGAATTTTCGAAAATTCATTCACTGTAGGAAAATTTTTAATCGAATGGATACAACTCAGTCGCTGCAGTAGAATTCTTAATTAACTAGACACATCTAGTCACGGATGGCAACAAAATATTCATTGGTCATGGAAATGAAGAGTGTAGTCGTTTAGCCACGAATAAGTTGAAGCATTATTTTGGGATTAAATGTTCAAGTGATTGATGATATTCCTAGTTAATTTCGCCCAAGTGTCGGACGCGGGGAGCTTGGACATCCTCTGGAATTGCGAGGTTCCGTCATTCCAAGTCATTGACATTCCGCGTACGGCTCAAGCTTCTCTAAATTTAGTCTCGGCAGTTGAAAGCGGCCGGGCATTACGCGACTTCTCAAAAGTTCAAATTACGCCCCATTGAAAAACTTTCGAAAAACCTATTTACGTTTGCTCACTTTAGTCTCTAGCGGGAAAAATTTCCAGCTCCTACTTCATTACAGAGCCACACAAGACTCATACACACGGCAACCGAATCTCTTAAATATTCGAGTCGTCATATATGTTATGCACCTCGTGAATTATGTACCAAATTACCATTTCAAACGTGGAATGGTAGAAATAAAGTCAACCTTGAAGGTATAACATTTTCAACTAGTCTTTTGTTACAAATGGAAGGGTGATATTTGACATTAGGATTTTACAGTTCCGTATCATAATTGCGGAGGCGTCGTTACGAATGCAGCAGGTAATGTCAACTGACGTTCACGAATAAAATATCGTCAAATAACCACCATTCGAATCGAATAAATACGACCATTTGAAATATGTATAATTCAAGTTATCATAAATAATCAAATTTAAAAGTAGATTCATTTGAGTTCCTTAACTCTAATGCTTAGAAGTGGAGCAACAACTTTAATTCTAGATATCCACAGTACCAATTCTCTCAACCCCTTCGTCTACGGATAGATTAACCGTCGTCAATGCTATTCGTACATAAAGGCCTGGGACCGAGAGGTCTCTTTTCAGGGATATAGGGTTAAAATATTAATAGAAACTTAAATTTTAAATGGAGCATTTATTGCACTACTATCCTGAAGTCAAAATTTTAATGCCGATATGCGCGACCAAATGCGAAATGCGACAGCCCGCGCAGAATAAGACGCTCGCATTCCTCCGTACAACGTCGCGCGGTGTGCGTAAAATGCATGTAGAGCGAAGGGCAGCTATAGTGACAAGAGCTTGACGTCGTAACGGCGCTTTATTGAGTGAACTTTTGGTCGTTAACATTCGTTAGGTCACAAACGTGTCGTAGCAGAGGCTTTTCTCTGCTATAACTGTCTTGACTTCTCTCTCTCTTGGCTTTAGATGGGTATAGCATGTTACCTATTCTGCTCAGAACTATTAAGGAACTCTAAAGGCCAATTGAAAGCCGGAAAGCATCTCTGGAAAGCTCTCATGGAATTTCAAAATATTTAAATTTTTTTGACTATTGGAGCTCAAGTACCGAGTCTATAAGCGTCAAAGAACAGGAACAATACTTTTGGAGAACTCAAAGATACAGTATTCTTTCGGGACACTCAAACACAGTTGAAATCCTACTACAATAGGGTTACCTACTGATAATTATCAGTGGATAATCGATGTAGTTTGTGCATTGTCGCCAGAATTTTCTTAGCTAACATATGAAATAAATATCAACAAATAACAATGTGACACCGTAGCAACATTACTGGTATTCCCATCAGTGGTCGTCTAACTGGAGATGCCAACTTTTCATAACTTATTCTAAAAATGGAACTTTTCTTTAAGAAATCAATTTCGGTCCAGTTATCTAATTTTTCATTAGAAAATTTAATTGAAGATAATTTATAAAAGTATGGAACCTCTAAACAGTAACCACAAAAATTTATAGTTATCATTAAATACCTGAAAGCGAAGAGAAGATTCAATCTACCGCTTCTGAATTCTTCAAATATTTGAACACTTCATCCATGATTACGAAGATATTCATGGTAATGTACGACCAATTGATTAATTTATAACCGAGCTTTTTAAAGTTTAACGATTACCAAAACTGACTATTTCGGTGTGGACGACAGAACATCAGTTTCGCAAATTCATCGCTATAGAGTTCATAGCAGAACTTGACATGTCATTTATTATTAATGTTCCGGCTATAAACATTAAATATTTATTCGCTGAACAATTTTACTGCCTAAACTTGGCACTTATTGACGCGTAGCGTCAATAAGTGCCAGTGAAAGTGAAAGTGCCAGTGAAATATCTTCTCTCCAGGAGAAGACATTTCAGTTTACGAGGCCAAGAGAAAAAAATTTAAGATCAGTGACATGACAAATGCTGGTAATAAATCACGTGTGCCATGTTATTTCCATTAAAGCTGTTCAATCACGTGGCTCCGGCCCCCGTCGTGACCGGTCGTTTGCTTGATTAATTTCTCTTATACGTAATTTGTCTCGACTGATAATTTCTGATTTTTAATTCCTGCCCTGGCTTCGTTCGGATGAAAAGCCATGACAAGATTGACAATTTATCAAAGGCGTCCGAACACGAGACAAGGCAATAGTTTTGTGACTTAAAAGCCAACGCTATTGCATTTTACACTCTTTACACTACTAAAACAGAATTATCTATTTATCGTAAACTCATTTCAAGTTATTCCTCGAGGTGGTTTCCTCGAGCAAACTTTCGTTACGCAATTCGTGCTTAATTTGTTTCAGCGCATTAACTACGATATTCGTGCTTTTTTATAATAGCACATTCGCTACGGCATTCGTGCTTTCTTTTTTACAGCACATTCGCTACGGCATTCGTGCTTTCTTTTTTACAGCACATTCGCTACGGCATTCGAGCTTTCTTTTTTTACAGCACATTTGCTACGGAATTCGTGCTTTCTTTTTTCACAGCACATTTGCTACGGCATTCGTGCTTTCTTTATTATAGCTCATTTAATACGGCATTCGCGCTTTCTTTTTTACAGCAAATTTGCTACGGTATTCGTGCATCCTTTATTATGGCACATTCGCTACGACATTCGTGCTTTTTTTATTACAGCACATTCGCTACAGCATTCGTATTTATTTAATAGCAGCACCTTCGGTTACGCCATTCGTATTTACTTTATAGCAGCGCTAACGACCTGTCACATTAGATTGTTCAAAGGTTGGCGCGCTCTGACGGCGAGGCGTTACAATTTGTGCCAATGGTTTTAAATCAGAGCGCTAATCAATTATTCGGTCGTGTCCATTTGTGTCCTCTGGAAAGCATTGCCTCGACAGCAGCGAATGATCCCATTAGCCAGACCGACGATACGGCTTGTAGGTTGTATCGTAACAAGCAGGCCATGGCTCAATGTCTGATCAAAAGTGAAGGCTAACGATCGAGCTAGCGGAGAAATTATATACCTCTTTGAGGGTGAATCTCCCCAATTTGTAGACAAATGAATTCAAGAATGCGTAAATTTATAAGAATACGTAACAGCTAATCCAGCTCTATTCGGTTCTGGACAAAAAATTCCTTAATTCTTAAAATCTTGAAACTTGGTTTCTTCCAATAAAATTTTCTCAATGTTCATCAAAGAAAGCATAATTCTAACCTCAATTCAATATAAAATTAATTTCCAATTTAAAAATTTGAAACTGTCATTTAAATTTGGAATTTATCTTCGGATTTTAAAACAAATTTTTAATTTTTATCTATCGAATAAAAATGAATTCACTAAAGAACATTCTGCATGAATTTTTTAATCCCATATCGTACCACATTGCGGATGACATTTTAAATTGAATTAGAAAACCGAGCAATTCACCCACGATGCGTATTATGGATACGCACACGAATATATTTTATAATATTTTGAAGCGTCAAGCTAACAATTGACAAATACACAAACAAACCTACTGCGACACATAATCGATGTTTTACGCCCTCATTTAATTATTCTGGCTATGGCAGGAAGTTTTCTGTTCGACATAAAGGCAAAATTTAAGGTTAAATTGAATTTCAAGCATCGTTAATGATTACTTGGAGCATCAATTTATGATCACATGCAAAATAGAACCTAGACTCGCATTTAGTTAAGATATTAAAATTACCAGCCGCCTCTAAAAAATAGTGCTTAGCTGCTATTTTTGCCGTCCTAAATCTTATCTGGCATAAAATTGCAAGCTTTATAATGCTCAATTTCCATTCCATGGGTCGACCGTTCTTCTTCTGCTCATATTTCAATGAAGCCTCCAATTAAACTTTCTTGATTGAGTTTCGAGATCGAGAGATTTTCTCCCGTCAATTTTATTCGTGATGGCTTTCCAGTAAAAAATTTCAAGCCCAACAAAAGCAGCTCAACAAATTCAAATTAATTGGCTCTTTGTTGCAAGATTTACTGACGCAGGCAAATTGAAGTAATCTTTTTGCACAAGTACTCATAAACAAAATAACAACTTTATGGTATAAGTTCGCGACAACTTATCTTTCAAACTAGATAAAAACTATATATAAGTTCAGACGGTTAAAACTAGATTAGTAACTTACAATATTAGACAAATTCTATTCATTGATCGATGAACAATACTGCCAAATAACGCATCGAATAAATTGAAATAGCAGTCTGATAACATCTTATAGATCGAATCTAGCTGAGATTGGCCGATAAGAACATTAGTCGTGTATTTATCATCTACGGTGCATTCCATCAATTCGCGTGTGTAAAACTGTTACAATGTGCAGTGCACAGTTGTTAGTTACGTACATTATACGGTACATACTAATCGTAAATTGGATTATATTACAAACCACGATTGTCCTATTTTACTTCAAATTTTTAATTACTCGAAAGCGGCTTTAACAACAAGGTTAAAAAATGTAACTCGTACCCACTGCGGTGAGTGACAGAGAGCGTATTTTCTTGTCAACGACAATGTGAAGTCACGGACAGACAGACAGACGGACATTACGATCACAATAGGGTATTTTTTCCATAAATGAGATAATGCGCTAAAAAGTAATAGAAGTGACTAAGCTTCGGTCCAACACACCCGCTCACAATCATCATTAGAACCATGATAAAACGGAGGAGTGACTTCACAATCGAGAATTATTTTGCCTTTCGAAATCTAATCAACCTATCAACTCTCAGAGGCAAAGCGCGTTCTTCTACGGTCGGAAATCCAGAAGTTGTTGTTAAGTCTGCAAAAAATTAATAAAACTATATACAAAAATTAAAAAGACCGGAGAGTAAGTTCCATTAAAAACTTTCTTGTTGTTTTCTAAATTTTCTGAATTAGACTTATAATTTCATTTTAAGCAACATAGTTTTGACAAGAACTGCGTTAAGCCGCCGTCTCACCTGCCAGGCTGCCACCTCTGTGCCTATACTTTCAAAAAAAATAAGAGATCGTAAGTTCATCAGTCAATCATTGACGACTTTTCAAGCCAAATCCTCCTATCATAGACAAGAAAATAGAGCGTAAGTACTTTTACGTTTACTTAGCGAGTTTTGAAAGTATGGCCCCTGCGTCTGGTCCGAAGTATCAAAGGCACCACATGAGCGAGGCTCACCACGAGACCATCAATTGCGCGGCGCAGGAAGCTTGCACCAGCATAAAGTCATGCGGTATCCCAACTTTACAAGACTGATAATAACTGAAGCCTTCATCATCAAGGATGAGCTATCAATTTATGAATCACTAAATTGGTAAGGAAAATTAAATTAGTTTCAGAGTAATTTTAAAATTTAATTTACGAGTTGTATTGAAAGCAAGTCTGCCTAACCATACTAATAAATTAGAATTAATTAATGCAGGGTTAATTTTGCCAAAAAAATACCAAAATGCCGCACCAGTTAAGTCCAATTGAAGCATCTGCAGTCAGTTTCCGCGTAGCACAAGGTAGGTGAGGAAGCGATGGTGTGATTTTTGCTTCCAGACGAGATGATCTTTCCAGCTCATGTGCCCAATTGCCGGCAATTTAATTAATTCGAATAATTGGCGTCGGCAGAAGAGTGCCATCGATAGGAGGAGACTTTTTTATGACTCCCCCAGGGCTCAGCTAAGTCGGGCCAAATTTTCTGACAAAAAGTTTCGCCATTGTAGGAGGTGGACCTTTTCGATTTGAGGAGTTTGATTGGGACCAGGAGAGGGCATCGGCGCAATGACTGCTGGTGCCTTCAAATCTTCCAAAGTTTTGATCCTATTGCCAGACCCTGGCAATGTGATTGCATGTCGCTCATAAAGGTGCTCCTGAAAAATCATCCTTCTCGTTGTCTTCTTTGGAATCTGTGTTTTTCAAACTTGAAAAAGCTAACACTTACCTACTGATGCGGACTAGCAGCAAACTTAATAAATAAAGATGGCGTGGATCTGTTCACTAACAGAAAACAACTGCACAAAAAAAATTTGCGGATAGTACCGTCAACTGGGGTGCCTTCGGCCACAGGGGGTGACTTCGGCGACACCTACAACAGCAAAACAAAATATAAATTTAGTTTTCTGCATTGAAATTAACAATCAAATAGTCATTATGTAAAATTGATTCTATAAATAAACATCTTGTAACTGATTTTATAAAACTGATTTTACATGATTTAGTTATCATGTAAAACATGATGACCTCTTTGAGAAATTGTGGACAAATGATATAAGAAATCAAACGACCAAAAATAAATATATTGAATTTATGCTGATTGCTTTCCAACCACTCCAAGCTGCAAACTCTGGCTTCGCATGATAAAACATTCATCATCGTAATTTTTGCAGACACTGAAATCAATCCTCTTACTAAGCCAAAATTTCAACTCTGCTAATTGTTCGAGCTGGGCTCAGTTTTGCAATTTATTTTGTTGGTGATTCAAGAGACGCTTTTATGATGCAAACATCCCAAATAACATTTTTCGTCTGGATTTGAAACTGTCTTTTTCCGGCCCAGGCCGATCTCGAGCTTATTTGCATTCATACCGGATGTCCATTCAGAAAATTTCCGAAGGTTAGCCGTTGCTGCGGATGCATGCAACGTCAGCATTTCTAGCGCAGCCTGGAGAACTGCGCTGCCAACTGAACCTCCGTTACAGCGTTTACTTTCTGTATTTATTTAAAACTAACGTCTATTTAGTTGCTTTTCAACGGCTAAATCGCAATCGTGTATTGAAGCCTACGAACATACCCAGAGTTTATTACTAGGAATATATGCACTTACAGTGTTATCTCAACATACAATTTCAAATCAAGAAGTAGCCTTGATTAGGAATTTGAACTATCAAAACAACTTTAACCAATGTTTCATACGTATACGTCGAAAACGACTGTCGTAAATTTTTAACCAGATTTATTCTACTTTCAGAGGGAACAAAAACTGAATTCCCATAAAGTAAATAAAGACTCGTTCAAACCTCAATATATAAGAGCGTTATTTCATCCTAAAAATGTACGAGCTCCAAAAAAAAAAAAAGAGAGACGTTAGCTAACGGCCCGATGAAATATAATTCTTGTATTTATGTTCCCGAGTTCCGAATGAACTCAAACATTCTAAAATTCAATATATATTTGAATTCAACTCTGTACAAAATCATTCCACCAGAAGAGAATCTCACCCCCTCCCTCTAGGTGTGTCCGCCACAAAACCGATGAGTCGATGACGATAACCGCGCGCATCGTATCCAATTAAAACACTAAACAAATGCTGGCGCCGCGAACCAATAATTTAAAGGGAATTCGCGCAATCAATTAGAGCGCTGTCGTTATTCTACCGAGTGTGCATGATTGACGCCGCGCGCCGCACGGCCTGCTCGCGCATATGCGGAGCTGAGGCATGGGAGTTAACTTCATGTACGCTGCAGAAACAATTACCATTCAATATATGAAGTGAAGCTCATATTCAAACTCGGGGTATAGAGGACACTTAATTGTTGCATACTTAATCTGGTATCTAACTTCAAATAATTAATTCGTGCATGTAATAACCAAAACAGTCTAAACTCAAATGAAATGAGAGTCGACGCAGCTAAAACTGTAAACAAGCCAGCAGTAAAATTTTCCCTAAAATAATTTTGTGAATAATAAGCAAAGTCAATTACGCTCATTATAACACAAACAAAAAAATGCACAAAAACTTTTTATATTATTTCAGTGAATTGTGTGCGTCCCACTTTCACAGTTTAAAAAAAGGTCATCCAGGTTGCTTTAATGTGTACTGGAAGCGAAACAATATCAAATTGTTTGCCCCGAAAAATCTGAAGGTACTCGGAAAATGCATGATCAATCTTTTTGAAACCATAGTTTGTTAGATTGTTTGCATTTAATTATATGTCAATATATAAATTATATATAAAATATCGTCCCTCAATTTTGATTTCATGTTTTCTTTTCATTCTTCTTCTCGAATTCAGCATAAAATGAACAAAATCAATGTTAAAATTATAACAAAATCAAAATTATAACAAAATCATATGTAAACTATATTATATACAACATCATATTTCTAAATTATAAATAAATATTATTCTGCATAAATTAGTCCCGCGGTACAGATTTATGACATTTGCAAAGCCAGCTCAGACATTCGCAGTCCAACGCTCATATTCACAGAGCCAGATCTGATATCCACATATCCAGCACTGATATTAACAGAGCCAGATCTGATATCCACATATCCAGCACTGATATTAACAGAGCCAGATCTGATATTCGCATATCCAGCAGTGATATTAACAGAGCCAGATCTGATATTCGCATATCCAGCAGTGATATTCACTGCTGGATATTCACTAAGTCAGCACTAGCTTCGTTGTCACTTAAAATTGCACCGAAATTTAAACAGTGCCCCCAATCACTTTTTTGAAATTTTCCTTGCAGACTACAGCCTTCGTTATGAACACTATAAAGCTAATTACACACTTCCTTCTGAATATTGCCAAAATAAGAGAAATTAAGAAAGTTATATGCAACATTGCATTACTTTGGAACAGCGTAAAGTGAATAATGCATTACACAATTTTTCTTCATTGGATGTGTGCTCCATTTTTCATGATTGTTACATCAAACATTAGGAAAAGTTACTGTGAACAAAATAGGAGCAACTTGAACGTAAAATATCTTATACAGGAAATGATTACGTTAAAAGGGGCCACAAGGTTTGCCCGGCAAGAATTGTCATCATAAGTTCTACGAAATAAGTCAGGATTGCGTCATAAAACAATAAACTGTAATATCAGAGTTCTCTCCATTACGCCAAGATTCCTTCCAATAAAGAGCAATTTAGTACTAGAACTATAATAAAAAAACGGCAAAATAATTAGCTGGTACCATAAATCGGTAACTACTCGTATGCACTAAATTAATACACTAAATAAAGCTTTATAAATATTGCAAATCTCGCAGAGATCCTGAAGTCAATGAAGAGATGGTCCAGGGACTGAGATGAAATAATGCACTATACGGCGCCGGTGTCCCGCGGACCAGCAGCGAAATTCTCGGAAGATTTTTGCTCGGTCCTCGGAATTTCTGAAGCATGAATTCAGCGGAAAGTGTCAACACGGAGAAAGAAAGCCTAAAATATCGTGCGAGATTTACAGGAGTGAATGGCAACGGTCTGATCGGATCGCCTGGTCGCGAGAAGGCCAATGTCTTTCGATTTTCATTTTTGGGTCTCCATTTCCACATCGTCTCGCGATGATGCAAATATTTCCTTATTCTATTTCAACGCGTGTAAATGAACCTGACTTTTTTGCTCCGACGAGCGGGCGGAGATGAGAACTGAACCAAGGATGTCTTTAAATTTAATCGGAGGGTTAAGTAACTTAACTCATCTCAACTTTTGGTAAGAAATTATTAGAAATAAAATTATTTTGAAATAGTACGTCTCGAAAAATATGAAACATTAACTTTTACCTTTTGATCCTGAGAAATACTTGGAATATTTAATATTCAGATGCTTATCAAAACTCGGAAGCTCAAGAGTAAGCACGGCGGTTCAGTAAATTCTAGATTTTTTTTTAGATTACGTAGTATATCATGAAATGCCTTTTCACTCACGGAAAGCAAAAATACATCTCCACTCATGTAATGTTATAGGACCATGTTAATTGTTATTTCACGTAATATTTTTTCAGAACATAAAGGCTTAACCGAACCATTGTTCACGCGACCATAGCATATCCAAAGAGTCGATCAGAAGTACTCAAATTCTGTATGAAATTCGCTGTGATTATTTTAAAAGAGAATCAGTAAAGGCACTTAAAAAACAGCCGTTTTTAGACTTTCTGTTGAAAGGACGAGCGATTACTTCTACCCGATCGAACCTCAAGAGGCCTTCCAATTAGAGTTAGAACAGGTCACTTTAGAAGCGGCCCCGAGCGGTCGCTCCTAGAGCTTCAACAAAGCCTATATATGGAGAACGTGATAAAGAGCTTAGAGGACAAGTGGTGGACGTTGAATGTATGAATTAATACGTGAGTATGAAGTACATCAGCCTTAATAAAATAAACCACATCAAAATCTAAGCAATAGCGACGAAATAACAAAACCAGAGCGATAAGCTGAATGCACCTTGATGCTACAGAACTGGCTGACCGCTTTGGCAGATTTATTATTGTTGTTACGAAACAATTGCGTAAAGTTGTTCGATTTACCCTAGCCCTTTGAGTATTTCGTTTCTATCAGTTAAAACGAGTCATTCATTGACATTTCATGCACGACCCTAGGAGCAATACAAGAAAAATTTGGAACAATTTAATTGCGAGCAAGAAAATGAAGTCTTTATTAATAGAACGGCAATTATATAAAACGCAAATTTCGGGTGTTCTAACAATACCTGTCTTTTGATGTAGTGTTCCATCTATCATCATAAAGGCTTATCGAATAAATAGAATAAGATTCGTTAGCATCGTTATTTGGTAAATACTAGCGATTTTGGTATTGAAAATTGTGCAGACGACTTTTCTTTACTGTAGCAGCAAGAGACGAGGAAATCTACTTTTACTGTCACAAACTATTTCAGCTTTGCTAGGAATTAAATGAGCGCAAAATTACGTTTCAAATGTAATGCTGATTTTTTAGAAACTTGACATAATCAAACAATAGGAGTTTCAAAACAATTATCCACTTTTACCAATTTAATAGATTAATTACTGATAGGAAATATTGATGCTTCCCGACTTCAGCACCCCCGATAATGGCCGTCGATCCTGACGAAACATTTGCTCCATTTTACGCACCCTCCCGCTATCGGAAATATTTTTGATGTTTGTTTTCCAGTAGGAAGCGAGCACATTCAATTTGAGCGGTGGAATTTTCTGCCTTCGCCGAGTTCGTGCAGTTGTTTGCTTCGCGAGTCATCATATACGAGGAACAAAACTTCGCACCTCGCAACTTCGGGACCCCAGCGATCGAAAGAATGTAGGGAATCGAGTTGTTTCACCGTTAACTTTTAGATCTGCACCCGGGTAAGTCGACTAGAGGGACGCAAAAACGATGTGATGTAGAATTAAGCGCTTTCAAAATGCTGGGCTGTTTAGAACTGAAGACTCGCACGTGCAAAACTTGCTCTCTTTGATTCTCCTGAGAATTGGGAATTAGTTCGAGTAGAACTTTTGTCTGTTCGTCGAGGCTATGTTGTGATCAACCCTTACAAGCCTTTGATCTCAACCCTTGAGATCAACCTTTTTTGAGTCTGCATCACCGATTACTGCCGATTTTCAGTTTATACCGGACAAAATCCCTAGAATATTTTTTTCAAATAAAATTATTTTAACTGCACGGGGTTAATTTCTGTGATCAAAATTGACGAAGATTATAATTTTTTTCATACAGAATAAAACAAGCAACATGGCAAAAAACATAAAAACACGTACTGAACAATGGTCAAACAATAGACCAAATAAGCTGGTCGAGAAATGTAATGGATAGGAGCGATACTACGTATTTACCGGCTACGTCGTTGCAGGAACGTGCAACGCAACGTCACGACAGTTCTTTTCAATTTACCTTCAATAACCTAATTACAGATACTCAATATTGCTGTGGTTAGCAGGTGATTTGAAATATTTTGAGAAAAAATTTGCAGCTTGGAATTCAGGCTTAAATTGCTGCATATGATTTCGACTTTAATTTTCCGAGAACTGGATTATAATAAGGGACTACGCTGCATTCTGTGTATCATTTAGAGTTAAGTTTACATTTTAAACTTTTGGAAAAAAATTAAATTAATCCCTAATTATCTGTGGTTTGAGAGGGAGAGGATGCGTGTGGCATTTAATTTGCATTCAAAACAATACAAAAAATATTTAAGTAACTAATAGCCCAAAACATTGGACTGAGTGCTAAACTTTTATGTTCTACAATATCCCCTTACTTTTAGTTAATTCACGCTAAGTAAATTTGGCTGTATCCCTCAGCGGTTATTATGAAAGTTAAATTAATCACATCTCATTTTAGATAGCAGACCTCTTTATTGCGCCTGCATTAGGAAAAGAAAGGGGTTGACAAACCAGAAAAAAATTAGGGAAAACAAGTTTGGAAATTTGAAAGATTATTACAAAGAAACTCGGAGGATGCATTTTTTGGCGCGCGTGTTATCGCACTAAAAACAAAGTGCTTCCTATAACGTAACAGTCGGTTAATACGTCTATAGTTATATGGACAGCTGCACCGGCAAGACTTTTGGTGCTCTTGAAATCATTCCATCGTCTTGAAAAATCTGCATAAGAATCCATTTGTAATAGAACCTTCCTATATAAGACGTTTCAATTCCGCGATATGCGTATCAACAAACTAGTATTGCAAAATTTACTCTTGAGTAAATAAAACCTATATTGAAAAAAAGGACACAATGATGTGGAATAAAGACAAAAAATATAACTCGGTACTCACTGCAGTGAGTGACAGAGAGCGCATTTTCTCAGAATCGATGAAAACATGAAGTCATGGACAGGCGGACGGAGTACGGACGGACATGACTAGCACATTAGGGCATTTTTTACATAAATGAGAAAATGCGCTAAAAATATGACAAACCTATCTATTAACAGCAAGAGGATTAAAAATTCTTAAACGCCTTCAGGTAGCTGCCGCTTCCAATTTACGCTCGTTTGTCAACGTCTTTCATCGATTTTATTTTACTTCGCTTGGTCGTGATCACTTTATCAGTTCTGGTTTTGAATTTCTTTTATTGTGAAATCCGCCGCTAAAAAACGTTTATGCACGGATGACTGAATTAATATTAAATCAGTCTCATTTCAGGTTTCTTAGTATTTCATGTGATAAAACAATAATATAAATGCTTTTTATCCTTTAATTTTGCATTCTAATTGGCTCAGACGTCGCTAATTTTCAGAATATTTTTTTACATTTTTTTTCTATAATCCAAAAGGCCACCGGGAAAATAATTTGAAACAATAATATAACTTTGCTTCAAGATTCAGTAGAACCTTTTTCAAGATTCAGTAGAAGAGACTTAGGAAAAAACTATAAGCAATTGCTAAAAACACTTTTCAAACAAAACATTTTCAGTATGATTCGCGATACAGAAAGATTGCATTGTTTCGCTTGTTGGTCGTTTTTACAACTTCGGTTTGGAAAATTCTTCCTGGAGCCTCAACTCCAGGCGGCTTTTTGGAGCAGCGCTACATTATTTCCAGTGTATTTTCTTAAGGCTGTCGTCAAATTTGTGAGCGCCTCCAAGCGTAAAATGAAGCACGCCCTGCAAGTGTGGCCCCAAAAGCCTGTTCTTGATACTGACAAGCTTAGGGCATGATCGGCAAAAAGTTCATTTCTTTCTTGCATGGATACATGCATTCAGCTTACACATTTTGTAGGCCTCGACAGCCGCCCGCTGCCTCGCTGAGATTTATTCCAACAATCTTGCTGAGGTTTGCTCTAGCTTTGGCTTTACGGAACCTCGTCTACTGGGAAAACGCTATTTCCTGTGAGGAAGAGAACATATGGAACTTTACGCTAGCAATCACAGAGCCAACTATCATAATTTGACACTAACGCAACACACGAGTTAATTCTAATACTACATTGTCCCAAGTCGCGGATGTTGCTCAGTGACTGCAATGAATTAATCGGGTACTTTATATCTACACGATAACTTTAAAGCTCACTTTCTGCCATTAATAACTTCAAGATGTTTGATTACTCATTGCTTGATATTCCATCATCAAACACGAAATGTCGTAAAACACGTTTTGAAAAATTATAGGATGTTGTGAATCGTTACGATTAAGAATAGCACTGGCTGCTTAAGTCGCACATTTACCAGGAATTTAAAGTAAAGAAAATAGCCAAAAATTCACCATTTCTTATAAGAGAAAAAGTTTCGGAGTCCAGCTCCATCGTCAGTTCAAATCCTAGAACACAGGTACAAACAATTAGTAGCCTAAAATTTACATTCAAACAATTCACCTAAACTTGGGACATTAGAACTAAAATCGATGATAACAGAAATAAAAATGATCATAAGATGATCGAAGATAACAGAAATAAATGATGAGTTTAGGAGAATTGTTTGAATGTGAATTTTAGGCTACTAATTGTTTGTACCTGTGTTCTAGGTTTTGAACTGACGATGGAGCTGGACTCCGAAACGTTTTCTCTTATAAGAAATGGTGAACTTTTTGGCTATTTTCTTTACTTTTAAATTCCTGCAGAATAGCACTGATATTTGTGTGAAAATCTTCGGAAAATCGTTCTGAATTTGAGGTCTACGTCAATTCTTTTCACCGGAGGGAAAAATGTCACACGTTCTGCCTCGATCACCGTAACTACACAACCAAGATATAGGCTTCTCATCGCGTGGAGCCGTAGACGAAACGGTCATCAGCGGACGGCACGGTCACTGGGGCCACGGATGATACGACTAAAAACTCTCTCTTTTTAATCAAAATTTCAGTTAATAAATTTTTAAATTAATGGATCGATAGCGAAAAAATGCTTATAACGAGAAAAAATATGCACGCGCCTCATTACAGCAGACAGTATCTCAGGTTTGAGTTAATTTTCGAGCAATTGCGTCGGAATAAGAACTTCACGAAATTCAATTAAAATGTTATTCGAAACTATAAATACAATGTTTTGGGAACTCTTACTTGCGAAAGTTGGGTAAAACATAAATCGTGAATCTCAAATCACTCAATCTCCAAATTTGAATAACACTATTGTCATAACTCTAGAATACATTTTTCATTTGGAAATACTGACACACTAAAACACCGCTTCAGATTTGAATGAGCAGTTCATCGAAATCTTCCGTCGCAGTGAAGTTTTCCGGTTGGAACCTTTCACGCCCCCTCAACTTTTGCACATGAATTTCGCGCAAAACTTTGGCGCTTTTGTTTGAACTCTTGTTAATCAAACTTCAGCCGTGCTTCAAGAAGAGCAAGATTAGGTTCCTTTATCCTACGACAGTCACAGCGTCACAAAATCTCAGCAACGCGACACTCCCATCATTTTCTTGAACACGGACTTTCCCGATCAAACTTCTGATGAAATTCGAACCATTTCAACTAGAACAACGGCCCGTAACTCGTGCATAAAATTCTCGTAAAGATTGACACGGCTTACCAAGCGAGAGCGCTTCTAAAACATCGTATTCGCATCGCTCCCGCATTTACCGAAACTTGCGCCATAAAAAGCCGACGTGGAATCAACACAGGAGACACTTCGTTTCTTCGGGATCACTGTCAGCCCTTCGGATTTCCAAACAAAAATGAACAGTAATGAAGAGTGACAACAACAACATCAGACGTGTAAGTATTGCAACTATTTGCAAGGAAACCATTTGTTTGTCACTGACTAGTGACAAGGTACAATAAAAACACGGTAGCACATACGGGGGATTCGGCTTTTACAGCGGAGGCCTGCCTTTTAATAAGGCTTATCGTACTCAAATCGACATGAACTGATGAAGCAGGAATGAGGGATTTGATTGCTGAACGTATCAACGTCGATTCTAAAACATTTTCATGATATTTCTGAAATTCTTAAAACATATATATTTACAGTTCCAGAAATATTTGGGTGTAATAAAGCACTAAAGCTCACCTGCGTCCGATGCTCCGCTTCTTATTTAGTCTCGATGGTATGGAGAGATATTTCATACCTATATAAGACATACCGGTATCCGGGTATTGGCGAATGGCGGTACCTAAGTACTTTGCATCCGTGTTGGAATATTACAATCTTCGAATAATGCAATGAACCACTTTTAGTTTCACTCTACACAAGCCGCGAGTACACAAACATGTAATTTAAATTTTCACACACTGGTAATCGAAACTACGAGCACGAGGCCAGGTGATATTAGGTTTCCACAAATAAAACCGCAACACACTTAACCACACTCTCACAGGTTAACATTGGCACTGCAGTGTAAAACCCGAACTCGGAACAAATAACTAAAAACTTGACACGGACCGGTCCACCAGGTCAAATAAAAAATAATAATAGAGAAATACAAAGTTAAAAATCATCAGATATGCCGAGAAAGTGGCATTTCTTAAAATTTAACTTTCAAAATTCAGTTCAAAGAATTTCGTCCGACTAGCAAATCACGGTCTCGGAAAAGTTGAATTCTCGACCGGACTAATCGATCTGAAACGTGCAGAAAACATTTTTACCGATTTACTTGAAAAATTCACATCAGGTTCAGCTTTAAGTCACTTGGTCCGTCCGTGACTTCGCCTGACCTAAAATGTATTTGTATTAATGTAAATTCGGTAAAAATATTCTGTTTTCCAGACGTTTCAGACCGGATCGACACTTCAGAGAACTCGCCTGCGAACTCGAATGAATAAAATCCGTTCATTATTGATGGATTTATGGCTGGTTGAGTTGAAAATGAAGTTTTGTTTTCCGTATTAATAAAAAAAGTTGTTGTTGTTAAAATATGAAATAATTCCGTCCACAAATTACTGATATTATCTACGTATATTTCAAATTTGAATAAAATCCGTTCATTGTTGATGGATTTATCGACGTTTGAGACGTCTCGGACGAATTTACTGCTTTTAATTTATCATATATTTGGCACGGTGGACCGATCTGGGTAAAAGCGAAAGTCATTTGCTCTAAGTTTTGCGGACTGATCGATCCGGTTATTAGTCAATACCGATTGACGTAACACAATTTTAATGGCCAATTCATAATAAAATTCCTCAGCCATCCATGCATTTTTTCACATCCCTCCCCTACCGCGCAGTTTCATCTGTACTGTGGTATAACAGCTGTTGAGGTTGTAATTACATGAAATCTATAGCAAATTTTGAATGACTGCGCAAAATCGATAATTTGTATGCAATTTTGTTCGATTAAATATCAGCAAGGGATACATTCTTCTGTATTGCTCTACCTCGAATTGAAACAAAATTTCGAATTTCGACGGTACGGCTAAGCCGTACCCCGGAACGTCAAAAAAGCAAACGTTTAAAACTGGGAATTTCGCCATCCGCACGCATACACGCTGAGCTTCATTATACCAAAATTTACATCACGTGCAACCAGAATGCTGCATGCAGAATTTCTTACAGCGTCAGTACGTATTTCTACCAAGCTAAACAATCAAAATATAAATCACTTGCAGGCACGAAACAACGTACTGATGAAAGAAATTCAAAATCACCGATTGGCGGGTGAGACGCCAAAGGTGTTGAAGGAGCCTTGTTCATCGCGAACGAAACTGGCTATTCTAGACTCGGTAGAGTTCAGAACCTTATTATTCTTTACTTATACAGTTGTTAGAATTTGGTGGTGAGGACGCTGTCAAAATCGACGTCGTCGTTGAAGAAGCCGTTTGTTAAGGTTATTAGAACGGCGCCCTAATTGCAAAATATTAGCAGTAATCCGAACTCGCCGGCTTTAAACGATCTTGTAAATTGTAATTTAGACTAAACTGCTATTCATTAGCGACACTGCGAACACGCTTTGATATTTGTCACGGGAACATGGCGCTTATTGAGTGTTCAATGACAGCTGCCAATCAACTTCAAGCAGCTTGGCTAAAAAAGAACGTGGGCATCTCCTTGAGCCTAGTCTAAAATACCGATTTCACCTGTAGTAAAATGTTTAAATATTGTTTCAGCAAATGCATAAGAACATCACGCAAAAAAAAAACTTTTCGTCGCCGATTTATAAAATTTATTTGCTTAGGCAAGCCCTTTAACTAGAACATATTCGTCTATGTTACGTTTTGTGTTGGCGATAGATCCCACAGTGGCGATTGGATTCAAGACGTTTAAACTTCCTAGGAAGGATTTTGCAGAAAAAAAAAAACAAGTCAAGAAATAAAATTCTCATTGGTCCTATTGAAGGTGACTACGATCAAGTGACTTAAAATTGACAGAAAAAGGGAAAATGCAGCTCTATGATTGAATCACACATTACACAGAAGACAATAAGTTATGGCATTGGGTTTTGTATTTTAAAACAAGAAAAATTGAACGAAGTCAAAACAGAACAATGATAAGTACGAGCTTTCGACATAGGAAGACCAGAATGTTTGTGACCAACCCGTCTACCGAAACACTGACCTTGTGACGGTTAACTCAACAATAAAAAAAACACTAGTTTAGTTCAGACGATAAGAAGAATTCACATGAAATCCGACTAGGATTGTCAGCATCTTTGGGATCCAAGTATCTTCTGAACTTTGATTCTTCAACAATGACATCACTTTCACGAAGACACAGCTTGCACTCCTGAGCCTATACGATAAGTCGCTTAAGTACACAGTGCGGCCGATGTCTCGTTTGTGGTTAGTAAGCTAAGCTTGAAAAGACATCAGTGATTGGCTGACGGAGTAACGCACTCGTAACCCTTTTAAGCGCATTTTCTCATTTATGGAAAAAAGGCGCTATTATGCTCGTCATGTCCGTCCGTCTGTCCGTGACTTCACGTCACGGATGGACGAGAAAATGCGCTCTCTGTCACTCACTGCAGTGAGTACTCATCTAATTTTTTGATAGTACGGCCCCTGAGCAAGGGATTACAACACTCATGGTGTCGTCACTACAAAAACACCCTTAGTGTAATGGCGAGATCACAACGCTGAAGAACCGTCGCAATTATACCATTAAACGATACGAGGGTACATATTTGTAACAAATTTAATTATGGTATCAGAGGCTCTGAATTAACGTCACTAAATGCTTGGTGGCGTTACAGCCAATGAACGTTAGTTTACAGGACCTGCTGAACAGCGTTACAGAACAAGTTATCAGGTGTCAAATGTCATATTTCAAATTAATATCAATCCGAGTCGATGTCAACCTGATAACTGCTGAGAAATATTCGATTGAATACGTACTTTACAAGCACCACCTTCAGGAGGTGTTATAATGCTTATAAGTATACGCGAATCGAGGTCTAATAAAATTATAGAAATAACGAGAGAAAAAGAGACGGCATTGACTACAAGCACACAAGAGGATGAACTGCAGGCACAAAATTTTTTTTATTTATGCCCGTTCATTCGCACGTTCAAAACTCCCTTTTTAAATTATAAACAGATAATTCCGATCCTAAAAACTCAAGTTAGAAGAATATAGTTCTATAGATTGACGATCAAATTATTCAGAGTATTAAAGAAAGCTTTCTGGACTTCCCTAATTGAAATAATTGCTGAAAATACACTCGAGATCATGGCGGTATTCTGCTCTCAAGGGTAGAAATACTCGCAATTGAGAGCGGAATCAAGCACTAAGGATCAGAGCAACGATAAAAAATCCTTGTAAAAGTTCAACACAACGAATCAATAACAACAACTAATTAGAACAGGAATTATACACTGCTGAGTATCAGGCGCATTGAAAATTGGCAAATACTTGGAAAAACGCTATTTTCTGAACAGACTTAGCCTCTGTTGATACAGAGGAAATGCCTACAACAGAAGTACGACTGAATATGCACAATTACATCACAAATTGGGCACAGTACCTAGTACAAATTCGCATAAAACAAAGATGTCAATGGGAAAAAAATAAAAATATGGTCTTTACTTAATTTAACCCAGTAAATTAGCTCCAACAGTAAGACTGTACAAAAAACTATTGCGGCGGTTCAATTTGAAACAATGGTTTATACATTTCTACAGCAGACTCTCAGTAATAGTTGAACGTTCAAATAAACCTTTCAAAAATCTCGAAACGCTATATACAAATTGAATCAAATAACCAGCTAAAATACAAGCTAATTACACCTGCAAAGCTACGAATAGTGGATCAGTTCTCAAACGGGGTCGTTATCCAGTAATCCTTTATTGTTCATGTACGAGTTAATGCGTATTAATGAGAAAGCCTCGGAGGTACATTTACCTACAATAATCAAAAGGAAATCAGACACCCATTAATTAAAATCCACCGAAAAATTAAAACCCCCAAGAAGATTAACTGACCCAATCAATGCTGAAAATACAGCATATAAATAACTCATGATGCCCCATGAAGGAATAAATCGAGGTTTCTTGAAGAAATGTGGCACATAAAATGCGACAAACCTAAAAACATTATTACACAGAGATATTAATTTTCCTTGGGCCCTTAGCCCCTTAACTAAGTTGCATCTCTAGCACAGAGCCGCAACTTTGTACCAAGCTTGGGAAGGGTAAGCGCGGCGCATGTGCTGCTGGAATTTGTCATACAGATGCTCAATAATCAGACCTTGTCAATAAGATATACTAGTAACAGCAGCAAGGAAGAATGAAGATCAGCAAAGCTTTGCTATAAATTATGATGTTTGGCAAGCAAGGAAAAATATAAAAGTACTAATAAAAATAATAGAGCATTTAATGAAAATGCGAGTCGAAAAATTATTCGGGCTCCAGGGTATCACATATACATACACAGTAATCAAAATAACAGAGTTTCCCCAGAAAGAGCGCTACTCGGTGGTCACCAGCGCACGAGGTGCTGGTAGTCGCCGTGTATTGAGAGGCGCTTGACGGTCTCGTAGCCGGCGATGATGATGGAGCTGTGCACGACGCTCTGGATGCCGCGCGCCGACAGCCCTTTGGAGAAGACGAGCCAGCGCTCCTCCTTCCACAGGTGCCGTAGCGTCGACGTCAGCGTCACGTTGTCTGATGCGTGAACCTGAGGCAAGGTCAACACTAGCTTTAGACATTTAGACTTTAACACGGCTTTAGACTTTAACATGGAGCTTTAGATCATTTAAAGGGCCAGACTTGAGAATTGAAAATAAGTTGTTTTGATGTGAGCGTCAAGTTTACCATTAAAACTTCCATTACAATAATAGGAGAAGACACGGAAAATCATCAATGAGATTTATAAAGATTGGATATGCGTTGATTGTAACCAGGCAAGCGAACTTTGTTGTTGACAACAAAGAGTGTTGTGGCAAAAACCAACATTATTTCAACATATTAGAATTAGGAATTCGAAAATCTTGCTTACATTCATATTAAATTAGCTTACACATGGGCTGCTTTTGCACTTAATGTTCAATACAATTTCTTTTTTTAATATTGGTTTTAAATGACTGTTTAAGGAATCTAAATTACTATATTTTTCTGACGCCGAGACTGGAAGAGATGAGCTTAGGTACCTGTAGTCTGGCCCTGAGGAGGTCCAGAGGGTTTGTGAGGATGACGGTGGTAGCGCCTCCCAGCGAGGCTGAGAGACATTGGGTCACCAGGGCGGGAGTGGCGGTGGGCAATAGCTGGGGCAGGACACCTGCAAGTATAAATGGGTCATTAAATCACACTTTGCACTGACTAAATTCGGTATTTCAACCAAGTACTATAAATTTTCATAAATTTACACATGGACACTGATTTGGTATTTCTACTACATTGAATTAACTTTTAAAGCTGATAATCGAAAATTTCCATGTTAGACAATAATTAACTAATGCTGAAGTGGAACTCGATGAAAGTGGGTTCTGATGCATCAAAACTTCCTATGCATCTAGTTGAGGAAAATAGTTTAAGAAGATGATTTTTGAGCATATTTGCCTTGGTAAGTATGATACAAGGTCCACCACATGGCGCTGTTAGGCACGTAAATAAGCAGAGATGCAAAATAGCCGCGATAGAAGCCCAGAACGCCGGACTGCGTGTACACGGCACGTATCAACCTCGTCGCCAGCTCACGGCTATTGGCTCTCTGTACAACACACTCAGAGTTAGGCCCAAAAACTTATTAGCACCTGCATTTTTTATGCAGTTTGTCAGGAATATGTTAGATAAGGAGGCATTCCCAACTTTCAATTTGAGTACAATAAATAAAGAGAAAATGTCTACATCCATAATATATTAATACCGTGTGAGTAGGTCTTTGAGAATTTCAGTTTCAGTGCCAATTTTAAACTTTAGGATAGCAATTGGTGAAAATTTACTAGCATCAATGAAGTTTATTTACCACTAATGAAATCATTGTTATCAGACCTGATACTCAATTTTAAGTGGGTTCAGCACTGATCTTCCATGTTTCTGGCCAATGACCATCATGTGCTGGGAGACAATATCGAAGGGGACAATAATGGACTGACTAACAACCGAAGCAGCAGCCCCACCACACAGCGCCCGCAGCCGGCTGTCCGTGACACCTTGTCGCAGCAGCATCTCGCGCACACTCTCGTAACTTGCTGCAATGTGCCAAGGTGTTAAGAACTTGTCAATAACTGGAAAAACTATAAATTCATAGTAGTAGCCAGTAGGTATACAAAATTGAATGAAGGCATTGGTCAAAAAGAAAGCTTAAAATTAAATAGCATATAAGTAACCTCTCTCATGAGAAATTGAACTAAAATTGAGATAAGTAGAGTTTAAATAAATCTAAAGGTTGTAAATAAATATTCAATTCATTAATTCTAATTAATGTTATTTTTGGTTGCAATTGACTAGCACACTTGCATGAAAATTAAATGAAATGTGTGACCACGTAATATAAATCATTTTGAAATCTTTTATTCTTGTTTAATAAGGACAAACATTTTGTTTGCAGACTGCTAATTACAAGCCCAACAATGATAAATAACAACAATCTGAACAAACAAAAGAGAGAGCATTTTGTTTACTTATGTATGCAAGGCCAGAGAATAACTGGAAGGTGCTGACCCAGAAGCCCTTGTATAGGCCATGAATGCCTTCTGTCATGGATATCTTCCATAGTGCATCAAAGGTCCCTTTGTAGATACTATTGTGTCGCTGTACCTGCACAAATAAAAATGCTCCTTTAACATAAAATGAATGGTATTGGCATATACAAATATGTACATATTTTTATGAACCAGGAAAAACACTTGCATAACTTATAAAAAAACAGAAATAAACTAGTAGCTTGAATTAATGAATATTTAAGAGATAGGTAAGTAAACCCTTTTACCTGTATTTTTGTTTTGACAACAGTGAGAGGGTAAAGGAGACTGCGGATGCAGAAACTTGAAGTTAATGACAGCGGAAAGAATTTCTCCTTGTCAAGCATGTGCCACTCAATTGTGACCACTTTAGGAACTGCACTGCTGCCATTACTGGACTGAGATGACTTGCTGGATACATCAAGCCGGTTATGACACTCACTTGAGTCCATTAAATATTAAATTAATTATATGAATATTTACAACTTTTCTTACTAAAAGTTACAAAAATTAATAGAACTTATTTGCCTCTAGGTAAAAATCAAAAACATCATCTGTTCAACATCTTAAAAGCCTCATTTCAAACAATGAGGTACCTGGAAAATTAGAATCTATTTCAACTTTGTAGCATCAAATAACCTAAGTAGTTACTGGCTTGAAAAAATAGTTTTGTGGCAGAAAAAAATTGTATTATTATATGTAGCTAGCACATTACACCTTGTAGAATAATTTGTACAAATTTATTAAATTTATCCTAATTGATTCATGCATTTTTTACATTGCCTTTTTTTACTTGGAATTCATATAGTTATGAAATTCCTTTTTCTTTCTCAAAAAACTTTTGGTCATTTGACTAGTGATGTGGCTTATTTTTGTATGGTACTTAGAGTTTTCTCTTGAATTATTATATTTCATGATGGCAAATAATCTTGTTCATAATTCATTATTATAACATCATGAGTAATATTAGAATATTCAAAACTATGCTCCACCAAACTATGCTCCACCAAACTATGCTCCTGTGCTATGCCCTTTCAACTAATTTCATTAGCAAAAACTGAAGAAAACTGCAAATTTTTGCATATTAATTTTTAAACTGAGCCTAAAAAAGAATCTAGTACATTGGTAAAATCTACAAAATCAAAGTTGAAAGCTTTTTTGAGCAATTTCCAAAATTACAGGCAAAAATGTTCAATTTTTCTAATTTTCTATAAAATAAATTAGGCAATGGCTATAAAATTGGGTAAAATTGACTGCAAGCATAGGTTATCAGGTGTTTCTGTACCATTAACAGTTGGCTTCTGCCTAATTTTCCTCAATGGCCCTAAAACAAATTTCTCTTTCCTAATTGAGCCTACCACATTTATTGAAAATTTGTCACATAGGAACTAGAAGATTTCATTCATAAATAGAAAAATTTAAATCTAGGGCTGGTAGAGAGGTGGTAAATTTTGTGTTAACTTACTGTTGAGTGCAGGGCTGGACAAGTCCTACTTTTTTCTGAAATATTGCAGCTCTAATATCATTTAATTTCAGTAGGTATGAAATTTTGCGGCTCTTAATATCAAGTATTTTTGTTTGATTGAAAAATTGCAGTAGCTTCCCAAACATATCATTTCATAAAATTTTCAACTTTCATAATCCGCAGTTTTTCAATGCTCCCACCCGCAGAACCGTAAAATGGGGTAACTTAGACCGGCGGGGTAACTTAGACCACTTTTCATTTTTTTAACAAAAACCCCCACAACTCAAAAACTATTTGACATAGAAAAATTTTGTCAATGGGCATTAAAGGCCTAATACTGAGGCTACATAACACAATAGAAAGATTTGAAAAGTTTGCATATCTAATAGGTTAAAAAATTAAAAATGTGATGAAAAAAAGCTATTATTTAAAGCCTGTCAGAGTACCTACCCCCTCCAATTTTTTTATTTTTTGGTTAAATAACTCCAGGTTTTGATGCATTGTAGTAGAACTCTTCTAGTTACATATGCAAATGACAAATTTTAGGAAAGTGTCATAGTTTGCAAATGGGGGGCGCCACTCCCAAATGGGGTAACTTAGACCACCTAATGTCAGCCCTGACGGGGTAACATATACCGGCTTGGAAGTTAACATAAAATTACCATATATAACATATTTTATGTTTGACAGCCTATTTATGGTTTTTCTTAATGTTTCAGACTCTACAGAGTCTTATATATGGTAATTTTAACTTAATTTCCAAGCCAGTCAATATTACTCCATGAGGGCTGCCATTAGGTAGTCACATTTCCCTTATTATGGGGCGGTGCCTCCCATTCGCAAACTATGACACTTTCCTCAAGTTAGTCATTTGCATATGTAACTAGAAGAGTTCTACTACAATGCACCAAAACCTGGAGTTATTTGGAGTTATTTTACCAAAAAATATAATTGATTTTACCACCCGGTCTAAGTTATCCCAAGAGCTGGGGTAACAAAGACCATCACTTTTTTTGAAATTACATAAAGACTATGAGAGGCAGGAGCCAGCAATTTATGGTGAGTGAAGCTAGTGTATAGACCTGTATTTTGCATGTTTCAATTCAAGTTTAATTTAGCTAGTAAAAAAATGGCATCATTTATAAAAAAAAGTGGCGTAAGTTACCCCCATTTTACGGAACATAATAACAAAAAGTCAACCCAAAATGTTTCCTTGAAGATCACATAGTTGCAGTTGCATCAGAGCGGTCAGACTGCATTATCACATGTTCAGTTGCCAGAGCTGGGTAGCGCTACTTTGAAATGTAGCGGCCGCTACTGCTACCGCTACATGCTCTAAATGTAGTGGGTGCTACTGCTATTGCTACAATTGCTTAAATGTAGAGCTGCTACCGCTACTGAAAATGTAGTAGCCGCTACATGCAGCATGCTACTGACCACCACTGGTAACAACTAACATGTTGACACTAGTAACAGGCTGAGGTTGACAACATTACACCGAAATCTTTTGTACAGTTTTATTCTGTAATTTCAGTGTAATTTCTGTTATGTTACCAAGCAAGGAAAACATCTACCTTTAGGGCAATGACTAGAGCTTTCCCGCCATTTCCGGAACAGCAAGATTTCCGCCAGATGAATTACCTTCTATCTAATTGTTAACAAATTGCACAATCAGGCCGCAAAATTCCAAATGTATTAAAGATTTGTCACGCTGGGCTGGAGCAACAAGAATTGAGAAACAAGTAGGAAAATTCCAATCCTGGAGCCTAGGAATAACTTATGTTATGTTGTTATACTGTGCTATGTTGTTGTACTGTGCTATGTTATGATGTGTTATGTTGTTATACTGTGCTACATTATGTGTTATGTTGTTGTACTGTGCTATGTTATGATGTGTTATGTTGTTATACTGTGCTACATTATGTGTTATGTTGTTATACTGTGCTATGTTATGATGTGTTATGTTATGTTGTTATACTGTGCTATGTTATGATGTGTTATGTTGTTATAATGTGCCATGTTGTTAATAATATAATGTTATAATGTGCCATGTTGTTAATAATATAATAAAGTTTGTAATAGGATGCACTAGATCGTAATAGAACGCACTAGATCGCATTAGAAGGCACTAGATCGCATTAGAAGGCACTAGATCATAATAGAACGCACTAGATTGTAATAGAATGCACTAGATTGCATTAGAAGGCACTAGATCGCATTAGAAGGCCCTAAATCGACTTAAAACGTATTAGTATGCACTAAAATGCTAAAAACCAGATGAGGACATACGTCGGGACAAGCCAGATCACCCAGATGCGGACGTACGCCAAGACAAGCCAGATGCAGACGTACAGTATGTCGGGACAAGCCAGATCACCCAAATGCAGACGTACGTCGAGACAAGCCAGATGCGGACGTACGCCGGGCGTGTGCGCCAATAACATTATTTTAGCTCTGTATGCCGCGTTGTACGCCAGTAGAAGGGCTTGGAGCCTCGTTTATACCGGATTAATCCGCGGAAAACGGCACCATCCTGGGTATGGGATGAATTACCTCCTATATTATTGGTAAAAGTATGCAGTCAGGTTGCAAGGTTCTAAATGTATTCTAAAATTATCACATTGCAGCTGCAAGATTTCTGAAATAAGTAAGAAAGTTCCAATCCAGGTCTAAACTATGATTTTTTGGGTTCAACTGCCATATAATAACATAGTAATAAAATAATATAAAAATAATATGATATTAATAATAATAACCCTAAAAGTTGTAAGTAGATAGGTCTGTTTGCCCATATTTGCTTCATTCTCGTTTGTTTCTCATTTGCTGATTGCTCTCCAAAATGTTTTCCTTTGTAAATGGTGAATTTTGTTTGCTTTTAAATTTTTGACAAAATTTATCATATAGTCAAATGGGGTAAGACAGGATCGCAGCCTTCATGGGGTAAGAAAGGACCGGCCCATTGCATGCATTCTAATTGTACTGAATTTAATTTGACAAAAGAATATGTTAGAGCAATCATTGCCTGTCATTTCAGAGTTTGTTTCAACCCTCTTCTGCAAAAAATTAATTTTTGGGTAATTTTCAAAGAAAACCTATGTAAAGAAGGGTCATAAAATAGTTAACCCTGTTTGGTAAATAAGCTGTGTCTGAATACAAAAAATTTTTTGGCCAGGTTTGTGGATGTAGGCAAGTAACCTCAAGTAACAAGCAACTTTTGAGACATACTAGGCATTCCTACCTGCTATCATCACTGCCTGACAACTATTCTAAAATGGGGTAAAAAAGGACAGGATATGGAGTAAGACAGGAACACAGGACCACTAAATGATCCTGTTTTACCCCACAAGTGGTCCTATCTTACCCCACAAATGGTCCTGTCTTACCCCACAATTGCCACAAACAAATGGTCCTCATTTACCCTATAGTTTATCAAAAATAGCCTTTAAATGAATATATTATTGTGCATAAGTATACATGGAATATTTTGGTCAAAATTTCCATCTTTTGCTTAAAATAACCATTCTAACTTGTTAGCTTTTTTAACTAGATAAATTTAGCATACTATTGTCAATTGCATCATGGGGATGAAGAAAATAAGGATGTCTCTTCCCATTAGTGAGCTGCAGAACAATGTGCAAGAGTGGTTAGGGGAAAAATCATTGTGTGAAACATAAAAAATAATTATCGCAATTTTGTGAGAGGGCATGGGCTATGTTTGAAGAAGTGCACTACAAATGCAGTTAGCAAGAAAACGCATGACGTCTGACTTTTAAGTTATTATCTATTGGTTTTATTACCAATTTGATGAATTTTCAGACAATGACACTAATGGAATATATGGTACATGTAGCATTTGGCAGTGCTCTACAATGAATCAAAGCCAACCTACTATTTCTATGCTAACAAAGTTTTCTTGTGGCAAAAACTCCAATGTGACTGATATTAGAGTTGACTTCCTGCAACACAAAACAGTAACAAGTGGTTGTTTAATCAAATAATGTGTTTCTAGATGGATAATATTGAATATCAGATTTATATTTTTACTAAAAACCTTGTAACATAAGAATTACCTGTTGGTCCTTTCTTACCCCAGCCTGATCCCATCTTACCCCAATGGGGGTAAGTTGGGACCAGCTCACTTTTTTTTAATCTGTACAGAAAACTGTGTTGTATGCAAAAAGTCTGAGTTGTAGCTTTGAAGCCCATTGCATAACCACACCTTATGATAAGTTTAGGATTTCTTAGTTATTTGTGGACCGTGGTATAGATGCTACATGCCTGTTAGTGATTTTGGGCCTGTCTTACCCCATCTGACTATATATATATATATATATATAAATGCTTAATATTATTCTGGTCTGGATGATTGGTGTCCATATGAGATACTCAACATCATTAGTGTTCTAATGATGTTCTAATTATTTGAAACCAGATGTTTTCTAATTACACCTCTTCCATGAAATCCAGATCTGTGCAGCCCTTGGCAGACAGTTTTTAGGGAAACTGGATTCTGTAGGTGCTTATTGAGGTCTGTAGCAATTTTAACAGCCGTGGTCTTTCTATTGTCTCTCACAATTATATTTAGGTAGTAGCAATGGTCTTTCTCAGACAACTTTGACTTTTGGCCAGACCTGTGCTTTCCTGATTACAATTTTCCTTCTCTTTCAAAAGAAGTCATTATTTTCAAGACAGTACCTCTGGAAATATCAAGCATTTGGAAAGTTTCTGTCACACTAGCACCTGTTATATGGGCACCAACAATTTGGCCTCTTTGAAAGTCAGAGAGGTTTGCCATTTATAAGTTATGTTAGGTTATAGACACAGAAATGTATTAAAATCATTTGTGCAAGAATAAAATGTCAATTAAGCAGCTGCAATAAACACTAAAACATAAAAATATATTACATTTTCATTGTTTTAACATGTTCAGAAATTATGATATCAAAATGTCAGGCATTTCTCTTATTTTGTCTAACTCCTGTGTGTCAGGGACATTGAATTCACTGTGCCAAAGATGCTGAAGTACAATCAAGGCAGATGGTGGTTGCCAATTGTACTTTTCAAAAGACAGAAATGGTAGATAAAAATGATTGGCAAGGACTTGTGTGCATTATAATTGCTGTGACACATACAAGCAATTAAAAAAGGTGGGAGAAGCACGTGGTGACTGCTTCAATTGATCCACAAAGTGATGGGGATGTTGATCCATTGCCACACACCACAGTGACTGCTCACTGCGGTGTTGATTGATTGGTACACATTGTGACGGCAGTGCTGATTGATTGATCCGGTACATGTTGTGATGGCAGTGCTGATAGACCAATACACACAGTGATGGTGGTGTTGATTGATGGATCTATGTGGTGATGTTGTCAATTAATCAATTTGACACAATGACAGCTGTGATGATTGATCAATCAACAACTCCATGTGGTGACAGTGGTATTGATTGATAAATAAATAGTTTGATCAGTGATAGACATCTATTTGAGAGCAAGTAGCTTGATGAAGAGATTTAATAGAGCTTGATACCTTGAACTAAAAGGCCATATTTTACATTGTGGATCTAGAGTTGAAAAGTACAGGTGCCATACATACAAACTGGATTTTTTCTTTGAATGGGTTGGCATGAGGAAATCTTTATATATGGAAATATTTCTCATTGAAATTAATGTAAGAGCAAAAAATGGCATGCTGCATTATACTAGAAGTCATCCTTGTTGCCCTATTACAGGGAGTTCCCAGGTTACAACATAACGTAACATAGTGATCTCGGCGCTGCAGTGTAGGCCTGATGTGGCCTGTTGCCGATTCTTTTCCTTTTTGTGCCTTGTTCACAGAAGATCTAAAATCGTGTCATTTGACTGGATTTTTTCATGACTGACGATAGTTTGAAGTAGCTACTAGACTTCCACTGAGTTTGATAAGGTGCTAGGCATTTCAAATCTGAACATATATTTTTCCATAGCATTATCTAGTCTGTTCTTGAATGCGTTCATACTTATGAACAGGTTCTGTTCCAAGAGGCTGTTCAAAGGACATTTTTGTGTATGTCCAAAAGGGGGGCATATTGGTAGTTTGTTTTGGTTACCATACATCCAGCTATGCTGCTGGATTTATTGGGAAAAACAATACCTGTGCTACAGTAAAACTACTGCTAATTTTTAACCAAAATATCCTCAGGTTGTTGGTTCTTGCTAATACTTTGTGTGCAATAATTTCTGCCCTCCCTTCTGTTAAGTATTTTTATATGCCTTCCATCTTAAACATGCCGTGATTATTTTACCAGGCATCAGTATAGATTGTTTCCTATCAAATGCAGTCTTCAAATGCGCAATTCTGAACTTGAAACCATTTATAAAAATTATGAGAATGAAATGACACAATATCTGGTCTCAAGCAGAGTTGTTCCCGTGTCAACCGCGGGAAGATTAACTTGTAACCCACTTAACTGAAGCTGAATTAGTCTAATAATGGTGTAAGTAAAGAGTTGCCAAAAGAGTTGTGTTTTATTAGGGGATTTTAAAATACAACTGACATGCCAAGAAATGTATTGAGACGATATTGCTTATAGTGCTTTGGGACTATTGTAACTTAGTGTTTGGTAACTAGTGATATGGAGTAGGGAGCACAGGAAGGGCAATGGCGCATAAGGTCCTCAGACAGCTGAAAGATGTAAAAATTACAAATGAAAGAGACTGCACATAATGTGACTATGATGCAAAGCAGGTTACAATCCATCATGCCTAAATTTAGTGATTAACTTGAGGCAACCATTCTATAACTGATAATGAACAACATTTAGTAATTTAGGGATTGCCTGCTACATTTAGAGCATGTAGCGGTAGTGGCCGCTACATTTCAAAATAGTGCTGCCCAGCTCTGTCAATATAGAATAAATAAATAGAATTAATATGTAAAATAAAAACGAAATAAAGTAAAAGTGTTTTAAAAAAGTATAAAGTGTTTTAAGTAAAGCATAACAACAAGAAGCAAAAGAGCTATGGATGTATAATATCAAAGATGTTGCAGCAATCACATACTCGGAGGAAGTGGCCAAATTATAAGAGTAAAAATGAATGCTGTGAACAATAGAGAATGGCTTAGTAAGCTAAGCTGAAAATCAGTTCATAAGCAGAGACCTATTTGTAAGCAGAGGCAAAAAAATCTTGAGCCCCTGGTTCACATCTTTAAAAATATGTAGGAATAGGTATTTAGAAGTCATTGTGGTTGCTGACCATTTTTGGAAATTGGGCAGAGGGCACTCATGGATGAGACAAAAATGCCCATGATTGCAGAAATTGTTATTGCCTTTGCCTAATATCTTTCTATAAAAATGAAAAATCAGCACAGTGTAAAAAATTACTGTCAAACGGGGTAAAAAGGGACGGGCGGGGTAAATAGGGACGCGCGTCCCACATCTTGTAGAAATGTTGTAGCAGCTAAAGTATTCAAATATTGCAAAACTAAAAATAGTGGCGTAAACTTCAACATTTTTACTATTTATTATGTATAAAGCTAGTCAAGAAATCAAACATTTACTATCTCTAAAAAAATAGCTGAAAAAAAGTATGAAAAGTGTGATTTTGGAAAAGTACCTCTGCTAAAGTTTGGAGCAAAAAAAATATTTGCCGTATTGAAAAATTTTACTTACATAAAAGTTGTACCCAGGTGTTGGCTTGAAAACGTAATTGACAGAATTTGCCTATCTCATTCCAAAAAAAATGGCAGCCATTTCCGCGCAAGGGGGTAAAAAGGGACCCCCTCCCGGGGTAATTGGGGACACCCTTAAAAATGCATTCACAGTAGAACCTCAGTTAGCAAAGCCTCCAGTTAACAAAAAAATTGATTAACAACAAAGAATTTTGATTAAATTTACCTTGCTCGGCGAAAAAAATTCACTTATCGAAAAGTTAGTGCATCATCGGACGTCACAAAATTGTACAAAGAATGCTATATATAGAATTGTGCACCGGGCATCATTGAATGAAAAGTAATTGATCTAAACTGCGATTTATTTCTTCAAAACATATGATGGTTGTCAGTAAAACATTATTTTCTGTTTCAGGTATGTTTTTCTCAATCTTTTTTGTTATAGTGAAATCACTAGACTCAATTAAAATTGTGCAAAATTACAAACCATCCTGTAAGCTTACAGATACAGAAGAAATTCTACATGGCTGCTGATATGAAGCTTGCAGTGGACAAGGTTCTTGTTAATGCTCAATGGCATGTCCATGGATACAGTAATATCACATTAATAATACGGTAATTAATGAATATGGTAATATCATATCAATAAAGGAAAAACAAGTAAAAATCACAGAAAATATCATTTATTTTATATCTACATCATCTACAATGAAAGAGGAGGACTTCAGAGTACTGTTGGTAATAGAGGAGTACACTCTGCGTGCTTCAAATGTTTGAAATTGAGTTTTATTTCAAGTGTCCCTTTTTACCCCATTTCAAGATTAATTCAGGAGCCTTTTATATTGCATCTAACGCCTTACAAATACCACATGGAATTTTTTTGAAGATGCCATTCAATAGCCCTCTCAAAGAGCTATAATATGAGCCTAAACTTGTTTCTGAAATGTTTCATGGTAAGAAGGTATTAACAAAAAATGCTCAAAACTTTCCCTTTTCACCCCGTTTGACGGTGCCTTCTGCCTCTAGTTTATAAATATAGTTGTGCACAATATGCATCTGCATATTTTGGGATGATGTCACACAATCTTTATTCTAGGGTTGCAGAGCATAAAGGGAGGAGTTGTTGGACTGGGTTGTTACTATTGCACTCTCCTCATTTGGCTATGCACATTCACACTAAACAATGCAACATTCCTCATTATGACAGTGCCATTCTGGTACTACTGATCTGCATATTTTAGAATTGTTATACATTTTCAAAGAAAGGGCAAGTTTAAATGCCATTTTGATCTCTTATCCGCTAAAAATTGTGAATAGATAGGGTTTACTTTATTACTCTGTCTTTTATTTGTAAATTTAGGTTTCTCCTTTTTTATTTTTTACATTTAAATTTTGAGCATATTAACTTCTGACTATTTGTGTTCTAGATTTTTTGTAACTAGAGATAGAGCTGGACTTGGAAACATTTCCAATAGAGATATGGGAAATTTTTCTGGAGTTTTCTTTGTTTTTATAACACTTCTCTTTAACTTCACTTCTTGTCTGTCTGTCTGTCTGCTACAAATCTTGTAATCGAAATTTAATAGGCAATGCATGAATCAATTAACAGAATAAATAATTTTGAAAAAATTATATATTAAAAAATTTATATATTAAAAAAAATTGAAAAACTAAATTTTTAATTTGAAAATTAAATGAGAAATTCGTTGTACATTTGTGAGATTGGAGACACTGGATTCTTTGGAAGTGTTGTCTTTAAAAATTAATTTTTAAATGCATATTTTAAATTTGTATCTCATAAAGTTGGATGGGAAGCTTTATCAAAATTATTTCAGCTGCATGTTGAAATAGGCAAATCATGCAGCTAAATACAGCACTGGGAGGGCTGTTCAAGCTCAAGTAATATATAAATGTGATATGATGGCTACCGGTATATTGCTTAAAAAAAACAAATGTGACATGAACTTGCAAGTTATACCGTAACAGGGAGTCCTTATTTTGACTGTGGGTTTGAAAGGCTCTTTCAATAATTTTTTCACTGCTAATGAACACAAAAGTATTTTATTTATTAAACTGAATTCTTGCATTAATTAAGTAAATATTTATCATTTAAGAGGATTTATTTGCCTTAATTCTCTCTCAACTTCATGTTGATTTATTCACAGTTTTGAAATTATTTTATTTGTGGAACCTTTCAGAAGAGGGGCTTCTGCCTGTGCTTGTCAGAGGTCCTATGGGATTTTATGCTGCTATGGGCATTGTTCCTAAGCCCACCTGAGCTTGCACTAATTGACTGCAGTTCTCAGTTGTGGGACTAAGCAATCATGTAGGCAGGAATCCTTGAATCTCCCTTCTGTCTCTATGGTGTGTGCGGCTGATGGCATGTGCAAGCAACCTATTGCTCCAGTGCCTTCATTTCTTTTTCACCTGTCCCTCCTTGCCACTTTGTCTCTGAGATGCTAATGCTGCTTCTTTTGAACCAGATTCAGCGAGCTGTACACTTGAGGCCTTCTACCCCTTGCAGGTGATGAAACATTTGAAAAATTTTCAGCAATAGAGAGATCTTCTGCCTTGCTGGCAATGACAATTTTTATTATCATAAAAATTACCTTTATGATAAAATATGAAAATAGAAAATAAATAAATAAAACTATACCTTTAATACCACAAAAAACCTTTATTACTGAAGCACAAGCAAGCTATCCTACTACTACCTAATTTTAGAATTGTTACAAATCGTCAAATTGTAGTTTTGCATGTTGAAATCATATATGTCTGACTGACATGTCAGAAAATTTTATTTAGATCTTACTCTTATGTGAGAAACCTAGCTGACCAGCAAAATTTTTACTACCTATATTTCTTGTGTTGAAGCTGATAAGTAAATTTACTTGAACATAATTCAATAAACCTAATCAAAATTAATAAATCTCTTGGTTATGCTGAACAGTAATTTATTTATTTATTAATTTTTCTTATTTCCAGGTATAATGGAGAACTGGTCTCACTTACCTGATCACATTATAGAAGTTATATTCTCATACCTTGAAGTTAGTCAGTTGAGACAGTGTTTGTTGGTTTGTAGAAACTGGCACAGATATTTAAGTGATGAAAACAATGAAGTATGGAGAATGCATTGTCTAAATCTGCTTGCTGAAGAAGCATTGAAGTCAGATTTACTCTCATCTGTTCCAACATACATGGCAAAACTAAGAGCCTATTATCATGCATGGAATCCTAATGATTGTTCAAGAAATGTTTACATTAAACCCAATAAATTCACTCTCCATCGTAACCCTGTAGCTCAAAGTACAGATGGAGCAAGAAGTAAAATAGGCTTCAGGGCTGGGAGACATGCATGGGAAGTGGTCTGGGAAGGACCTCTAGGAACCGTGGCAGTTGTGGGCATCGCTACTGAAGAAAGTCCCATGCAGTGCCCAGGCTACGTAGCACTCCTTGGATCAGATGAACACTCCTGGGGCTGGAACCTGGTTGATAATCACTTGCTGCATAATGGCGAGTCTCTGGGCTGCTATCCTCTTCTAAACAATGCTCCAAAATATCAAGTACATGTCCCAAATTTCTATTATATTGTACTACTGATTTTGTTGAATATTAAAATTGATAGCTGATGTAGATGTATATGAAAGTGAATTGACAATGTGAATTTAATCTGTGATGCTCATTGTTATTCATTTATTTTAAAGAGCAATGTGTACCACCACACATGTTTTATTATTGTAGATATATAAATTGCAGTATGTAATTATCGGGCTTAACCCAAATTATTTAAAAGGAGTAAAATGCTTAACTTGAACTTTCATGAAATTGATTCAATTGACAGATGGAAACCTGAGAAAATTGCAATTCAGATTAAACTGCTAAGCAAACTGACTTTACTTTCAGGTTGGTGAAAGAATAAGAGTAATATTAGACTGTGAAGACAACACTCTATCTTTTGAAAAAAATTATGAGTTTCTTGGAGTTGCATTCCGTGGTAAGTTTTTGCAAAAAAAAGCATTGCAAAATCTATCTCATATTTATGAAAAATAAATTGTGAAATTGTTACATTGCAGGGTCTTCATCAATAGTATGTGGAGTAAAGAAATGCGCAATGGTGGCAATATTTTTTTGTGTATACAATTATAAAATAAACAAATTTTTGTACTATCACAACCACAGACATTTTAGTCATTAGTATGTTGCAGGAATGCCATAACTGGTATTTTATTATTTATTTACATTTGTTGTTGCAGGTCTTCCTACGAAAATGACTTTGTATCCATCAGTCTCAGCCGTGTATGGAAACACTGAAGTTTCTATGGTGTATCTTGGCCCGCCGTTCGATGGGTGACCTATTAAGCTGCTCACGTTTCGCAGTGTTCCTCAAGCAAGACAAAATCATGCTGTAGAAAAATGTCCAGCCAATTTGAACGAAAATATTTTTCACAGTAAATAGATATGTTTAATATTATTCAGATCAGACCGTTTTAAAAACATTAAATTGCCGCATGGTTTCTGTTAATCTTTAAAAGAGGTTTCGTTGCTATGAAAACGATCTATAATGACTTGTGCTTTTTTGTGCCGTTAGAAGCTCAGAACTTGAATCCTGAACAAGGCTGCTTGCCTTAAGGTGTGTCGACCAAATAACGTTACGGGTGAAGGCGCTTACTGTTAAGTTATTCTGGAGCATTGCTCACAGTTAAGCTGTTATTTTATCATAGTATTTATTATTGTTTTGCTGTTTAGATTCTACTATTTATTTTCGGATCGCGCTCCATATTCTTATATGATCTCATTAGAGGTATGGAACCTGCATCATCACGTCACGCGCTAGTCGTTGGTCACTGACAACGTTTTATTTTGCTCTCTCGACGAAACATGAGATCTGAATATTGTTTTTATTGCAAGGCCTTGTATGACGAGATTAGGACAGATTTCTTTTCATGCTCTGCATCATAGTCGTCGAGTGTGACTTTTAAAGCAAATTAACTCCTCTTGTGTTACTTCTCGTGCCACAGTCATGACGTTACGTAGCCTTCAGAATATGATTTGCTGCACGTGGGAAGTATTAACTTGTACTATTCCAATTTGTGATATTACTTTCATCAGTTTTCTGTCAAATGAAGATATTTTGAAGAAAAAAAAATTATGTAGATGGATAATTTTGGAATATTGATTTCCTTTAAGAATTTGAGTCCTACATACAATTTAATGTAAATTGTGAGGGAGTTAGTTCAACCTTCAACACTTCAGTCTTCTGAAGATAACTCGTGTTAATGTCCTTTTCATATGCATGTAGCCTTAAAGATCATTCATTTATTGCTTGCCAAAAGGATAAAAGGTTTATAAGAGAACTTGCATGTGAATTATTAAAATCAATGCTCATGTGCAGACAAATTTGGATAAAATAGAGAGGCAGTGCTCAGTATGCGTTTCCTTTCAGGCGCAATTCTGTGAGTGGTTGCCATCATTCATGTGCATTCCATATCTTGCTCAGTTTAAACCATTAAATGTATGGATTCTGCATCTACTTATGATGATCGTAATTTTTAAAGACATATTCTTGTATTTATTTTATATTGCAATGTAATCTTGTCTTATTTTAATATTCTTATATGCACGGAGTGAATGAAGCCAAGCTGACGGGTGAAGTAATCTGGTGAAGCAAGTGTTCAGACTCATTCACGCGCTAAGAGCTGCTGTTCAGTGTCGGCACCCGTTAAGACGGACGCAAACATCGCTCATTATCGAGACCAACAGCAACACAGTTTCCGTTCGTCTGAGCAAGGCTTCTTCGTGAACTTGCGTATGTAACAGATGGCGTTTTTATGTGTTGAATGAATACACGTTCCATTTCTCATCGCAACTTCCAAAATGTCAGTTTTTAAACTAGGCTAGATTTTAAATTTCGTTGAATCTGCGTTCTTATCTTAATTGAGGCAGAAATTTATTTGTTACTCATGTAGTGAATAATGACATTCATCTCTTCATTATTTCATTAACTGTATTATTCATCGACCCAAAGGTCGTAAATTAACTCTTAAGTGATGCCACCACTGCCTCTTACAGCTATTTATTTATTATTTAATGCACTGTAAGTTATATGTCGCTCTTCTGCTAATAAATCGTTCTATTTGTATACACGTCTTTCAAGTCAACACCGGCTGCGTCACCTCATTGCATAGTTACTACTATAAGGCTGTACAAAATACGAAGACAGTTTGAAGTAACAATATTCATTAAAAATAGAGTTGATTAACACAAATTCCCATTAAGCCAACTAGGATAACTCGAATCAATAAGAGTATGGCCTTGTCCTTGATAATTAAATTATATATAAGTTAGTTTCCTTGTAATTAAGGTCTTACGTCCAAATATCATTGTCAGATCCAGATGAATATTTGCCGGTATACAAAGACTAGTCGTAAGTTTTTTATACATAATTCATTTCCAAACAAGTTTGAACGGATTTATTTCGATTTTCGATTACTTTCATGAAGAACCTTTGATAGTATTCCTGGTATAATCGTCAAACGCCAATCGTTCACTGATGGCAGAGTCAATAGATTTATTCTCACTGTATACCGTAACTTGGATATCTAAAGTAAATATTTTCCCCTGGAAACTAATCCAGCAAGTTTTATAATTGATCTCTGTACAAAATCGTGAACTGCGACTGTTTTCCACATCTATCCTCTTGAAAGAAGAAAGGTGAATTTACTTCATTATTTTTTTTGTAATATCTATATCAAGACCATTCAACAAGATACATTAAACATTGCACTTCGTACTGAGGACTCTCCAAGTAAAGCGACGAAACTTTCTAGCACCAATAAATGCTAATTACATAACAATATTCATTGCTCATTGTTAACAGCTACCGGCAGTGGAGTGACTTCATTATAATTAATGGTAAATAATGACCATTTCTTGAATCCCTAGTTCTCTCGTTACGCTCAGGCACAAAAGCCGCTTGTGCGAAGAAAAAAGTAACTGCAGGTTGTGGTCTCGTGAGCAGTTGTGCGTCGAACGGTCCTGCCTCTGAGAGAAGCTCCTGCAGCTGCCCCGCCTGACGCCAGATCTTAATTCACCCCAGAGATTTTGACATGTTTGATGTCAAAGTTGCAGCTGTAAACAAAGATTTCAAGCTTCAAACAAAATGTTGATCAATTAATACGGGTAATGATCACATGAAAGAAATTTATTGCAAATATACTGTTTTACGGCATCTTAATGACGATAGATTAGCAAAATAATCATTACGATGACCTCTGCGACAGTGGTAGAGGAAACCGTTACGCTACGAAAAACTTAATTCTAGCTATTTTAAAGAAAATGAAAACTAGGACACTAATGATGACAATACTTGCATCTACAGCAAAATTTAAGAAAAAAAAAACAAGTCCCGTCAGGTTCAGGAATTAGATGCAGACACGTCTTCAACTCCGCTCTCAAACCAACAGATTCGTAAATTCCTTCACTAAGGAAAAGCTAACGACTGAAATTTCTATGCAAGAAAATAAAATGCTAAGCTGACATGTTGGAGTTGTTAGAAAGTTGAATACTCACCCTTCAGCAAATGTTTCAAGTCTTCACTAAAGTTTGGACGTCAAACATCTTCGAAGCATGAAGGGAAGATCGTGAGATATAATGAACGTAATTGATTGCAGAGCGCAAGTCATTACTAGAAAGAATTGAAGCAAAGCTAAGCAGGGATGGCTAATTTTACAGTTGTAAACAATGCGACCAAGGCTACTTATTAAGCTTCAAGAAATCAAAAAAAAAAAAAAATGTAAAAGCAACAAATAACTAAAGTCCGTTAAAATTCGCACCAAATTCCAAGTGTCTAAAAACCAACAGCGCGTTAACAGGGTAAAGTTACAATGAAACCATTTTCTACCGCGTGTCAACTTAAACCCATAAAAATCATGCATTACCTGCCAAGTGTAACCAAAAGATTCAAGGATGCACAGCTGCACCGTGACGAAAATTATAGTAGAAATGGGGATCTGGAGTTGAATAATGAGAGCAGCCGAGGACTGAACAAATTAGAGGGCTAGAACCCGGAACTTGAAAATGGAAAAGAAAAATGAATAAAACATCAATAACTTTGGGCATTTTCATGTCTATAACAATCCAACTTCTAGATGGATGAACTGAGGATTTCAGGGCAAAAAACATGCAATTATATATGATGAAGCCCCGAAATGTGTAACGAACTCAAATAATCAGATAGCTTGGAACGCCCGTTCAACCAAAGAAGTGTGTTAAGCCTTGCCGGGTAACCAGGCAGATTTATCTACCAGTAGATAGATCGGATAAGACTCGAAATCATCTAAGAAATTTAAATCAGCTCAAGTTTGGTCCTCTTCAGGAGGAAAGCGCGCTTCATTAAAATATCAGCACGAGTGGAAGAAAAGGAGGGAAAAGGTTCCGAAACGCACAGTCCATGCAATTTATTGCGTGAAAACAACAAGATGGTCTCAAAACTGGTGAGGATGCAATCAGAAGAATTGAGTAGCGTTGATTAAGCATCGCTGGTTCCGCTCCGGACTGAACTGCTCTCACGGTCGCTCGTCTCCGTGCCACCTCATTCAACAAATAAGAGCTCTACCTATTATACGATGTTGAGTCAGAACGATCTGATTTCAATCTAATTTTTTTATGTACCTGGCCCTATACTTTCAAAAAAAGTTAAGAGATCGTAAGTTCATCAGCCAATCATTGACGGCCTTTCAAGCAAAATCCACCAATCATAGACAAGAAAATAGAGCGTAAGTACTTATGTTCACTTAGCGAGTTTTGAAAGCATGGCCCCTGAACATACAACTTAGATAGGTAACTAATAGGTACACCACCGTACTTAAATTAATTTTTCGTAATGAATTAATAATTCTGGAATGCTACGGAACGTCAAGCCGTACAGACTGACAGGAGCGCAGGTACGAGCATCTCAGTAAGCTGGGCCGCAGAGCAAAGGTCCGTTAGCGCTTGCCAGGATCAGGTAACCAAAAGCAACAACGATAAGCCAGATAAGCAGGAGGAGAAGAGAAGAAAAAGACGACATACCATCGAGGCAGTCCAGCCCAGGAGCGAAATTCTCTAGGATGTGGCCGTGTATTTAAAGCAGTTTGGTATCCTAAAAGAAGAAGGAACCAAGATGTCACTGAGTGAAACTATATTATAGCTAAATCAAACTTTTGCCTCATATTACTCGTCACAGAGAATCATTTTCTACAAAATTTTATTATTATGAGTGTTCAATCATAAACGCCTTTTATATTAATGAATTTAGATTCAACTCGCAGTTCAAGAAAATTGAATTCAATGTGCGAGTAATCCAAGGCACGTCGAAAGCCTTTAGATTACCAGGGTCATACTTGCAATAGAGTACCTGCAATATGAAGATGCTGTCAGTTATTATGGGATTTTCTGCTGTAAAAAACGAGGATTTTTTTCGGCTCAACGGGGAAAGAAAAAAAATTTAAATCTATTGAGAGAAAATCCTGTAATTAAAGTGCCCCAAAAAGATCAATTACAATAAAACTTTTTTAAAATATCGTGGTTCATAAAATTTGCTTAATGATAGATTTTACTTAAGACTCATTTCCGCTCAACCTTTAGACTTAGAGAATTGAGTAAAGACAAGATAAAGTATGGTACATGTTGGGATAATCAACGAAAACATACACCCAGAACAAGCGATAGTTTGCAACTAACTTCAATATATGATCGGGACACAATCCCTTGAGTGCTCAAGCTAACCCTTTTGTATAATTTTCATTAAGACAAACACAAGAATTTTAAATTATTAGAGCGGATGATATATATTAAAGATGAAGATTACGCAGTAGACAGCTGTATAATTGGAACAGCAAAGGATGAAGAGTACGTGTACAGCGATGGACGATAAAGCACCCAAAGGCGACGCTCACGCACGACACACGGGAAGCAAGGCAACACGGCATTGGCAACACCATCAGGAAAATAAGAAGTTACTTCAGAACAATAATGATGTCACAAACCATACTCAATGCATGAAAATAATTCAATTTAACCCTCTACCGACTGACATGAGTAACCGGAGCAATATTGTCACAAGCCTACTTCCCGAAAAGGATACGTTCTAGTGAGCGCAAAATGACTTGCACTGATAGTTGTCGCCACGTACGACAACTTTAAAATGTTCTTTGTTGCGTACACACGTCCTCAGGTTGTTACACACAATAGTTTACGTATAATTCAAGTTAAGAGTTATGTTCCCGGAGAATGACATACGGCGGTAGAGGGTTAAACACTCGACTCGCCCGATAAAACTTCCGTGAGCACCAAAGACTCAACCTGCCTAAAAGATCGTCGACGTTACCAATAGTTCTCCTAATGTTTACCACCATAACGTATTAAAAACTTGATAATTAACTGAATACTGACGGTGATAATAAAAAAGCACTAATAAGATTGTCCGAGTAATAAAATAAATATGGCACTTACATGTGTTCGGGATGGTTGCGTATACATTCAATCATCTGGTCAGGTCCCATTTCCCCTTTACAGATCCGGTCGATGGCAGTGAACAACGGAAATCTAAGGAACAAACCAACGAGTCAACAATAACTCAGAAAAGTTACACTCTATGCGATATGTTAATAAATCATACACATTTGGTTCTAGGTATGAAGATCTGGTCAGATGATGACTGATTTATCTGACTATAGATTTTCTACGTTATCTTGAATAAACCCGTTATAAATTCAAATTGAATATAACGAGTAATGATGCAGAAAAATGGCACAATGATGAAAGTTTTGGAGACAGTAACATAACGATGTGCAAATGCCTCCAATATAGTAAAACTAAGAATACCTGTCCTCCATTTTCTGTGATTTCAGCATAAAATTGACTTCCGCAGCCGTTTGTGGCCCTTGCAATTTTTGCCCATTAAGCATCTCCTTTTCGAGCTCTTCAATTGTCTGAAATTTGAAGAGGAAGATTTGAAGCAAAATTAGCATGTAGATTATTAGCATGTTAAATTGACACGTCAATTTGCTGATATTCATCACTAATGCGCACAGGAAAGTTGAGGAACATATTTTGACACACACATCGGGGTATGATTCTCAAGTAAATTTATTCTTTGACTGTAGGTTTTAAGCTGAAAGCTAAAGATTCATAATGCAGGCTAAGCTTACAGAAATATTAACACGGCAGCTAATTCTACGCTAATACATAATGGTATTTTAATTTAATAAGTAGGAATGAAGGTTTGTTCTTCCCGCATAAAATTAGCCTTCGTAGACTCCTACCTTTCCTGAAGAAACGAAAGCCTCGGCGACCTTTCTGTTCCTGCCGCCATAGCAAGTCGTGATGAGGTCTGCAATGCCACAACTTTCGAAGAAAGTTCCAAGTTGTGATCCAGAATAAAACACCTGCAATAAACAGTCAATGAAAACGAAGTTCCACTAAATTTAGAAACAAAAACAAATTGATTTATAATCATTTTGGATTAAGAAGATGTATGTAGCCAATCATTGTCATTCTTGCGAAAAAATGTAAAGATTTCTGATGAAAACCTGACATGGATTTTCTGGGAATATTTTTTTGATTAGATAAATCGTTTGCGCTAGTGCTACTTAATAAAGATTAAAACATGGGACCAAAGAGGCATCCGATATTTGAATTGTTTTTCAACAAGATGCCGTTTAGCCACAATGCGGGCGCAGTGCTGCGATCTGCGCATGCGCACTGGGTACCTACACTTCTTTCCTTTGCACTGACGCAATTAACAGTTGTGTTCTTCATTATTCATCCTGTTTACTGAGCTTTTACTATGCTTCAGATAATCTTGACGGCCACCGACATTGAAATACGGGCTGTTATAAAATTTCTTTGATAGATATAAGATATCCATAGATAGTCCATCGCGAGATCTGAGTAGTTTAGGGACAAAACATTATGAGTGAAGGAAAGGTTGAGCAAATGCACAGTTTTGCGGCAAGACAACGCTCGTCTGCATGTGACTAATGGAAAACATTCGCTCATCCTCAGTACAGCCCAGAACTTGCGGCCTGCGACTACCCAATGTTTCTGTTGTAAAAGAAACACCTAATAATAAGTAAAATATTCTTTGTAAATATCGCAGACCTGAGCGGACTGCGGCTTCAAAGAATGAAGTCAAAACTGTTGTTACAGTGCTTGAGATGTTAAAAAATAACAGAATAAAGTACAATTTTGATGTTAAAATAAATCATTGATATGTCATTGCACATCTGTTTTCAGATTCAAAACGATACTTTCTTATATAGATACACTTCGTAAATTGGAGTGAACTAATAATTGCAAAGGAAAAATTCATCAAGTTTAGTATAAGCTTGTTACTGATCGCGTCACGAAAGTAATTCTGTGAACAACATAATTGAAGACAAATTTTATCAATGCCAGAACAAAAAGACACGGGCTAGTTGACGAAGTTAAACAGTCACCTCACAGAACTTGATAATCTCCATCATGCCGAGTCTGATGATGGCGGCTTTGGTGTTGTCGCCGTAGCCCAAACCGTCCACGAACCCTGCGCCCGTGGCCACGATATTCTGAAAAAGACGTGCGCATTAAAACAAGAACGTGTCAGGTAATCTTATATAGGTTCCACGTTCTAAAAAACACCGATGAACGCTCAACATGATCAAATGATTACTTGCTAGCTTTAGGAAAAGATATATTCCATTCTAATAAGCATCTGCCATGTAGTCGTCACTAACATGCATTTAAACCATGACGAAGAGACTGGAACTGATCGCTATTAATTCATACTGCATTCAAAAAATGTACGTATTAGGAAATGCTTCCATATTAATTTTATTTCATTATTTGTATAACAATGTCTACATTATCCAGCATCAATTTATTAGCACGGAAGCATTTCCCGGTCATTTCGTCTCCAAAGCCGGTCGTCAGCTGAGTTTTGTGCGAGAATCAGTAACTTGTCGGATCAGGCCAAAAAACTCGTTGCCCAAACCAAGCCCAAAACGCAGTTTATCTTGGTGTCTTGATCACCGCAAATAATATAATAAATAATATTATTTTTCATAAGAGAGAAGCATTTAATTTTCGATTTTGAGGATGAAAACGTTATTTCATACCGAGATAAAGATTCATCTTCGTCTCACAAACAGAAACGGGATTTTATTCACGCCACTTTGAAGATAGTAAGAAGAAAGTACCTTTTATTCAGTGCGTAGAGTGATTTTTTCTCTGTCAAAGGAAAATAATGAAATGAAATGTAACTTTTGCTCTCTAAGATGACAAATACGATTATTTTCCCGGAGGAAGAAATGAAAACAGTGCAGGAGATGCCACCTTGAGCGCCCCGCAAACTTCGACGGCCTCGACATCGTCCACGACGACGACTCTGAAGTAATGCGTCTGGAACACCTCGCGCAGGTCCCTGGCCAGCTCGCGGTCCCGGCAGCCTGCAACAACAAACTCCTGCTTAACCAACATATTAGTCATAACTCCTGCTTAGCCAACATATTAGTCATAACTCCTGCTTAACCAACATATTAGTCATAACTTCTGCTTAACCAACATATTAGTCATAACTTCTGCTTAACCAACATATTAGTCATAACTTCTGCTTAACCAACATATTAAACATAACTCCTATTTAATCAACATATACACTGAGAAATTTTTCTACACAGTAAATTGAAAAGATTCAACGGAGCGTATAACTGAATACATTAAAGGAACGAATAATGTTTTATTTTTGTCCTCACATGACTAAAAGCAGCACAAAAAAATTCTATAGACAACAAGAATTTTGAGCGAGTATTGAAAGGTTTCTCACACTGCCGTGCTCAGTCATGGTTTGTATACCATTATAAGCATAACTTGTCCTAACCGACGTGATCATCACAAATAATAATATATAGAAGAAAGTTTATCTCACCTATAGTTGTCTCACAGAACTTCTCATCAGCAACTTCTTTGGCAAGGTTAGCGCCCATGAGCACCGACATGGGGATGTTGAGCAGATTGCCGATCACGCGAGAAATGAGTTCAATGCCTCCACCCGGCGCAGAGTCAAAACCCTGCAACATTACCACTTTCAGCATCTAGAATACATCACCTTTACTCATATTTGCTATTCTTCATTATGATGAAAATTATTACCATCATAACAAACTGATGGACGGTTTTGAAAACAAGCTAAAGATGAAATGAATAAGTAAATTAACCAAGTTTGTCTTAGGCATTATCTCGCAGACGCTACCTTGATGAGGGAAACCCCCACAGCATTAGGCTTTAGCGTGCCTACGAGGGGGCGACAGATGGTCTTGATGAACTGATGGGGCAGCACGAACAGCAGAATGTCGGCGTCAGCAGCTGTGTCCACCACGTCGGGGACGGCCACCTGAGCAGCAACAGTCTCTGAACCATGTCTCGTGAGCAACAACTTCAACATAAAACTATACATGGATATGATGAGCAAATTTGTGTTCCCGACACTCGTGTAGATGAGGTAGGACGAAAAAAAGTGTAATGTCACCCGATCTTCAATAAGTTGTATATTTTGTGATGCAGGGAGCACATCAAAGTGTCTCTTACACAATAAGAATACAGTGTCTCATACATTGCAATGTCTCATACATCACAGTGTCTCATACATCACAATGTCTCGTACATCACAGTGTCTCATACATCACAGCGTCCCATACATCACAGTGTCTCATACACAATAAGAAAACAGTGTCATACATCACTCACATCATACATCTCGTCTCACCAAGAGCCAAGTCAGCAAGTAAGAGTTCTGCTATGTCAGCATATTATAAATATTTTTGCTTCGGTGAATTAGAAAGTATGCGTTCTCCTTCATGTGCGCCGACTTGCTTACTTCGCGAAAAATCTTATTACGCGTGGAATGTGAATTTTATACATGCCGCTGCATGACGCTGCAATTCCGCTGATAGCTACAAATGAAAATATTGAATGCAAAGGAATTTAATCACATTAGAAGTCGTAAACTTTGTTTTGGAATCCAAGTGAAATATCGAAACAAACCATTACACTTTTGCATGTGACTTTTGATAACAAAGGAACTTAGAAACTCGTTAACACTCGATTAAATTTGAAACGCCAATATTCCGACGTAGGAAAAATTTCATAGTTAATTATTTATTGAATTTTTTGGAATTTGTGTTGAAATTGTGTGTACGCTGAAAAGAGAATTGATTGAAGTTGGTCGTGATCCGAGAAGATTGCATCACAAGCTTGTCCATGCGAGGCCTCCAGCAGCGTATGAGGCTGTGCTGTGTATACGTATGTGATCCGATGTGACGCGGTCATGCGATGTACGTTCATACGATGCGACGCGGTCATACGATTTTACTTTTCGATTGAAAAATATTTCCGACATACGATGCGTCGCCAACACTCACTGCCACGGGGATTGCTCCTGTTGGACGACACTTAGATGGACAAATATTTCGTCCCGGGTCCACATAGAGTCTATACTCCCACAGAGAGAAGAGTTGCTGCGCACATTTGCTAAGCGTCAACAAACAACGCAGCCACAAGGAGCGCAATCTGTGGCACTTCACTTAGGACCAATACAGGTTGTTATCAGCTGATACATTGGTCCAACTATTTAGATATTCATTTCGGTGACAGAATTACACATCGTGGGCGTGACCACATCTTCTCAGATATTCGTCGAAAAATGTTTAGTTCTAATGCTTTAGCAGCACGACTTCATAGTTACATAATCATTTTAGACACCAAATACTAAGCTTCTTAGACTTGTTGAAGCCACTATAAAAATTAAACAGTACTGATTAGAAATAAGCTACGTGATTAGAAAGATAAGCCGAGTCACCGAATAAGGAAATCCCGGGCAAAATAACTGTTTGCTGCGGTGATGCGCAGTGAAGGAGGATGCTAGGGTTATCAAGGTCCAAGGCCAGCCAAATAAGGAGCCAGCCTAATGGCGCCATACCGAGACATTTTAATGATAGTCACAACATTCCAAACTAAATTTTACGCATTTGTACTATACGACACGTTTATTAATTGTAATTATTTAATTAGTATCCATGGAACTGAATCGCAAAAAAATCAGGATAAACAGGGGAATAATGAACACGAATGCGATTCGAGATTTAGTATTATGCTGATCCAAGAAGTAGGTATTCAAGTTATCTCCTCACGCAATATATCAACTATTACACGTGAAGCATCTTTATTATGATCTTGAACAAACATTTCAATTTAGATTAAAATTTTAAGGTCAGTTACATCGGTTTGAATACCTCAATCCTGATCCACCTCAATCCCAATCCCAATACCCGGCGATCCATCGTGGCCTACGACTGCTGTGTCCCAAACAAATACTAAGGATACTAAGAAAGCATATATTATATAAATCTGTAAAGGAATTCTTTGATTATTCAAAACCTAGGTCTACTATAAGAACAAAGTTGGCAGGAACTGGAAACGTGACAAAGATCAACACGTTGAGGCCTAGATAATGGAGAGGTAAGCAGACACTTGGTGAACACTTGCCAGGCATGACCGCGGTCGGGAGCCAGAACCTGTTTCATTTGAAAAGTAGCGGAGGAGGAAGCCCATTGATGCCGCACGAACGAAGCAAGAAAGGGTTATCCCATGCGCAGGAAAACGTCGTATTTACTAACTGACAGAGAAGTGACGCATGCAAATAGCGCAGGCTGAAAAATGTCAATTGAAATTAAAATAATAATAATAATATCCATCCATTACTACCGTGTTCTCAAAAATTAACCTTCATAGTGTTAGAATGAATATACAAGCATCTTAGAGACATAAACCGACAATAATAATGACAATCTTGTGATTGTGATTTGCATAACAACTCGACTAAACTCAACTCAAGTACCTACCGTATATCGCATACGAACTGACAAACTTCATTTCTCTAAGACAGAAGAATACAAAAAATGACTGGAACCAAGCAATTGCTCGCTCAATATCCTTCAGTCATTGAAGACTAACAAAGAGGCGCCAGATCAATGAACTCCCCATGTATATAGATCCAATGCAATGAATAGAAGTGATTCCAAATGACGCGTGGATGAACAAGTGGTGACTGTGTTATGATAAACTTTTGAAAGATATCCAAGCTGGTAGGTACCTCCTGATAGCGACTAAGAAGGATTGCAAACACGGCAACTTATATACAAGAAAGTTTTATCTATAAAACAAGAAGGATTGCGAACACGGCTAACTTGTAATGCTCAGGGACACTGGGAAATTCGTTACATAAACTATAAAGCTTAGCTAAATTTAGAATTTTTTCTCGCTTCAGGAATACTGTAAATTAGAACTCATTAATCCACGCAAGAATTGTCATATTGATGACTTCGAGTCACCAATAGAGCAAAAAAGTGAGCACCAAAAAAAAAAAAACGAGTTATTTTTAAGATTTTCTTCTTCTTTGAGTGAAGATCGCGTATCGGTATCTGCCTTATCAAGTGGTTCAGGCACAGCCGTGCTCGGCCACCGTAGGAGGAAAAATTCAAGTATATTGTTACTGATGTGACAACAGCGTGGCATTCAAATAGACACCGTAAGGATTACAAAAAAAATTATACCCAAGAAAAACATGAATTGCGTCACTGGTATACGCAGATCTCACAAAACATGATACGTCCGAAGAAATTATAAAAAATGTTTGGCATCGTTTTAATTATTTGAAACAGAATATGAATAAAACAAAAAATATTCGAAACTTTCGATATTTTTCGACAAAATAGCAGAAACTTAGGCGAAATAAATAAGAGATACATGAGAGCTTATAAATGAAAAATAGTTGGCGACATACGTTGTTGCACAACTAGATGTCTAGATGGACAAGAATTTTCCTGACCATGCATCTTTGTTTCATGCGCTTACACTTACATTCAATGCTTGCACTCGATTTCAAAGTTTTTATGTAGTATTTATATTTAATAGACGAAATAGTTTTTCTGATGTTTTGCTCAATCTAATCGTGAATACTAGTTGCTGATTGCAATCTCTCAAGGTTACGGAAAGAGTTATGAACAGACGACAGGGGAACCCAGTCTTGGGAAATGGAATAAGGGGAACCCCTTGAATGTTCCATATCGTCTTAGTTTATGGCCTAAAATTCACTACCAAACTGGCTATTTCTCAAATGTGTAAAGAAAACTCACTCGATAACGCTAGGTTTGTCGAACAATCATTTTGCCAGTTGATTGGAAAGATTCATATTTTCCATTTTTTCGATTGCTCTTATCAGCTACGCTTTTGACGAAAATTCTCATTCCCAGGTGAGTGGAACTTAAATATTTCGTCCCTGTAATGAGGCATTATCTGCTCTGCGTTTATCGGGATTCTCAAGCAGGTGAAGTGTAGAGTCACGGCATGCATTGGCATCTGCCCCAAACCTTCGTTCATCGACGAGTTCAACCATAGTAGCCTAGTAACAGTATTTACAGCGACAGTTTTTCATCTGTTCATCAGGTCTCAATGATTGTTCATTGAATTTTCTATCACTGAACTAATTTACTTGTGTTTACTTGTTGTGGTAATGTCGAAGCAAAAATATTTATTTAGGTAACGTTTTCCTACATGACGACCTCATTAATACTTTCGCAAAAAATCTTCAGCCTGTTTCATTCCCCGAAAATATTAGTGCTCTTACTTCGGGAACGTTGAGCTTTGCCCTTGGTGCTCAACGTAAATAAAATTATTATGAGTTGAACGCTATGCACTATGCAGCAAGTACGCAGCATTGGCTCCGACATCGCGGCCTGACATTGCACGCGATCTGCTCGCGACCGCTCGTAGTCTACTTGCCAAAAATTCACCATAAGATCAGTACACACTTGTGCATCATCAGAACAACGCTTTTCTATTTAATACATTGTGCGAGATGCACTAAGGTAGCTCAATTGAGAAAGTTGGAAGTTTGCATGGAAATGACTAACGAGTAAACTACATATTACTTATGAACGAATGTGCAAGGTACCTTTCTTGAGAAGTTAAGAGCGACCTCGCATGCCTCTTAATCTTTTGAAGTGTATTTTGCCGTTTGAAGAGACAAGATAAAGCTTTAGTGGGGCTGAGGAAAAGTGAAGATTAGATTCGATTGTGATTTAGTGGTATTTATACCACTAAATCTCCGATGGCAAGACAGGCCTACAAAATTTGTTCTTTCGATTACGACAGGTCCTGAAATCGCGACCTCAAACTCAAAGAAGGTGGTCACTTCACATTCTACGAACGATTTCTGTTTGCTAGAGAACGTGATGCACACGCTACTTCACGCTACTCACGCTCACTTCACACGCTACAGAAGCCAGAATAAAAAAGACTATATTTGTCATTGAAGGAGTCAAGAAACGAGTAAGTGAAAATCAGAATGCATCACTACGGAAATTTGAAACACGCTCTTCATCAAGCACGACAGAAACTTAAATTTTACGCCTTTCAAAATTATCTCGTAAATAAATAAGCAACAACGTCTATAGTTCGGCCACTGTCATCAGTCAGGGAACACAGTCCCTACGTCTTCAATTTTCGAGCTGTTTCCTCTACCTACAGGTGGCTATCGCAAGTTGCACAAAAAAAAGTTGCTACCCGATTCCAGAAACAATATACTGTATACATTCTTTCATAGCTTTTGTTTTTTTTTTTAACCAAACGAAGAGGACACGATCATAATTGTTCAAAAGAATGTGTCGAAGCGAGCAAAACTATCTGCGAGATTGGTGGCCTTTTTTCGGCCGTTTTCGAAATTATTGTGCAAGAAGGAATAATTTTTGGAACATAAAAGGTATGCTTGAATCAATGAATCTAAAGTAACACTTCACGATCGAAAAGCTGTATAATTAAAACATTTTACAGCATGCAAAGCTATGGCACACGCGGTTAAAAGCTTCATCGTAAAAGATAACACTGTCCTTATGAATGCTTTAGCTGTTGAGGTTAACATCCTTAGTATATGTTTCGGGCATAGCAGTCCCAGGCCACGAGGGATCGTCGCATCTGACAGTAACAGATCCGCTCCTCATAACAGCGCGGTTGTGGAGCCATGGGTCCATGACAGTGAAGCGTCTGAGTATCTATTCACTATAAGTGGTGCATGCAAGATCACCCAATCTCTGATGTACACTACGCAACAGCACAGGTAATGGCATGACGTACACAGTGATCCAAAGATAGTATTTTTTGATGCAAATGCACGCTTAGGATTAAGGAAGAGAAGCATTCCACGCACTGCATACAAAACGGCACACTGAGCACTGCACGAACTAGGTCTTGCATATCATAAGCATGAAGCACACATAGATGTGAGAACAAGCTTTATAGTAAGATTACACAAGGCCAAACATAAATCCAGACAAAGTTGATATGCGGTTATAAATAAACCAGCTATGAAACATGAAAACTAATAAATCCATCCTAATAATTATTGCAGCAATCAGCCTCTTTTTAAGCTCCTTGATAGGAGCTTGTAACACTTCACAATACAGAGAAGCTGAAATCCATTGAATTCTGCGATACTCTATAAAGTTCGATACTCTATAAAGTTCGTCATTTTTGGGCAGATGCATATCCATCTCCAGACAGTGATAGGTTGTAATGTCATCTTATACAGGCTGTGATAGGTTGGTGAGATTGTGAGGTCATCCTCTCCAGACTGTGATTGGTAGTGGGATTGTGAAGTCATCCCCTCCAGCCTGTGATTGGTTTGTGTGATGGCCTTTCCAACATGCTATGTGTATAGGTTAATTTAATACGCCTCTAGAGTTCTACACTGCATCTGAGATAAGTCATAAAACACTGATGCAATGCAAGGGGGGATTTCATGGGAAATACCATAACAAATGATGGTTACACTGAGTGGCTGAATAATATTTTGTTAGAAGAGATAAGTCTTCTTTGATCAAGCAATTTGATAGAGCACTTATTAAAATATCATCAAAGCATTTTAACATTGTTTGCATGCATTCATAGTGGATATTGAGTGCGAAACAATGAGAAATACTGTGTGTAATGTTAATACATAATTAAATTTAACAGGAGGTTCAAACATCTATATCCAACATCCAATCTTCAGGACTGAAATGCTAGATATAAATAGTTAAGGAATGAAGATAGCCAATAAACTCACCACATTTTCAGGTAATTTATGACCTGGCAGATACTTCACATTTTCATGGTCTGTGTTTATTACTTCTGTGAGCTTCCGTCCATTCACTTCCTCTTCAAAGACATACATGCGAACTTCATTTTCAAAATGATCCAACTTCTTAACATTTCCTCCAACTATTTTGGCAATGGCTGAGCCCCTGCAGACAAAAAGAAAACCAAAATGAAAAATGAATCCTAGCCTATTGTATGAACTGAAATGTCCAATTATAGGTACTTCACTTTGCATACTGATAGAAATACCAGCTTTTTACAGAATCAAAAAATAGAAATATGTATCGCAAAAAATTAAATGAAAAATATCTCTACTTCAAGCTTCTATTCAGATGATTATTTCCAACCCACATAAATTCATTGGCTACTTGAGTTGTGCTTCAACTCACAGAGTTAATTCTACCATACCAATAAATTCTGCACATCCCAACTCTACCAAATTGCTAACTCAATGTTAAACTGCCCATATTTAAATAGTAAGACCACCAAACTGAAGTCACATATTTTGTGCAGATTGTAAATCTTGTGGCTGTATTGTAAAGTTTTATTGACAATTTGATAAGAGATGATTCATTTAGAGTAAATCTTTCAGCTCTAAAAATGGTAGAAAAGCTCTAGTTGCAGCTTGAAAAGTAAACATTTTCTACAAATGACATCTTGGAAAGTAGATAGCCTTACTTTCTATGCCTAATTCTAAACTGTAAAGTGTATGCTCTTGAAGCTACAAGAATATGGTATTTGAATTTAACTAAAGAGTTAAGACACTTGGCAGTTGGCAGGCCAGCACCACTGCAAAGCGCAAGGCCCTCACTATGTCAACTTGTCAAGCACACTAGAATTCTGAAAATGATATCAATCCAGGTATCCAGCTTGCAGCTAGGTCACTTGCTTCATCCAAAAACGTTAGCTGGATTTTAGAAGAACAGTTAAGTCATCCTGTTAAAACAAACTGGAAAATTGGGCAGAAGCAATCTGTAAATGACACAAAAATACCTGTGCTTACAGATAATTTCAAATATTTTACTAATTATTATAGCCCTTGGCAAGTTGGCCCCTGCCAGGCTGTCCCTTTGCCTAATTTATTTTCATAAACACATGAATAACATCACATTGTGTAGAATATCTAAAAATAACTTATGAAATAATAGCCTCTAAGTCTAAGGCTCTAGGGGCCTAGGGCCTAGGCCTCTACCTACAGACGCTACAGTTATTTGAAGGGTCTGAACTTCTGCCCAAAATTCTAGATTGCTACAGCTATTGCAGGTTTTCAAGGCCAAGATCTTTTCTATTTTTTAAATAATAATTCATACTGGAAATCAAGAGATATAGCCTATTTGCTATTCCATGGGTGATGAGTCACTCAATCTGGGATTGTCAATAAGAGAGTGGCCCATAGTGGCAAAGCAGAGAGTTTTTTAGACTCTCCCTCAAGTTCATTCTTGAGTCCTATATGTAGACCAGTAAAGTATCATGGATACCAGGTACCAGCATTATCATACATAAGAAATCAAATTGGTTTAAGTCTTAGAGTAAATGAGGAAATTAAAAATGAACTGATTCTAAAAAATCTCTGGTTTGTCACTATGTAAGAGACTGATGAAATTGAAACTCTGGCCGCGATTGGAATTGCCATTGGGATATGGCTATACTGTACTGACACCATAGTGGCAAAGCAGAGAGTTTTTTAGACTCTCCCTCAAGTTCATTTGTAAGTCCTATAACTATAAGTAGACCAGTAAAGTATCCTGGATACCAGCAGTATCATACATAAGAAATTGATTTAAATCTTGGGTAAATCACTCAATGAGGAAATTAAAAATGAACTGATTCTAAAAAATCTGTGGTTTGCCACTATGACTGACACTGTGACACTCACTCTCACTGAGTCTCACAGCACCTTGGGCCAGTGAAATTGCCATTGGGAATGGGATAGCCTATACCTACTGACCCAGCACCTCATATTCAATTGGAAGCCAGAAGTCAAATAGCATTAANGGTCCTAAATATTGTAAACATACTTCATAAGTAACTTACCAATTTCCTGATCCAATGATGCAAATTCTTTTCGGAGAACTCATTTTGGTAAAGCCTATCAACGTCGACGAAAACGGGCGACAGCTAGAACAACGCCAAAAGAGCGCACCACGACACCACGCAGCTGCTAGAGTGACACTGAGCCTGAGGTGCCTCGGTGCCGATACAAACATTCGTCTGCTGCGAACCCCAACGGCAAGGGTACAGTAACTTAGCTCTTTCCTTACCATCCGATGAAAGGTACGGACGAGTAATCTAGACGTCATTAAACTTCAAAAAATACAAGTCAATAACGTTTAAGGTTTTTTTCAAGGCACAACCACCTTTAACGAGTAAAAATGTGTCGCCAACTTGTTCATCATAAATGCAGACGATTTTTGTTGACCGACCTTTGTGTGTCCGAGAAAATTCCTCATCCGTTAATCATAAATCGAGTTGGAAAATAATGACACACATTTCGACAGATAGCTTGATTAAATGAAATTATTTATGGATGACACTGTATCACAGCATACACGTTTCCATTAAATTTAATTTCATGTAATTTGGATTCAAAGGAGATTAAATTTAAATATACTATTATTTAATTGCAGTTTAATAGGAAATGTCTATATTCCATGGAATATATGTATATAAGTAATGTTGACTAATCAGATATGTCATACAGTTCTGTGCAAATTAGTTCGGACAGTGGTTGAAATAACACAATTATTTGCCACATTGAAGTTTTATTTAAAAAAAACATGTCAGTGGGACAAAATCTGAAATAATTAATAGGAGATATGACCTCCTTTTGCTTTTACAAGCATTTGAACACAATTTGGCATGGATTCAACCAAAGTTGAACACATTTTAGTCACTTGCTCATCGTTGAACACATCGTCAGTTGCAACAGGCCATGGGCCTATGTCTTCAACGCCGACACTTCTATTCTTCTATTCTAAGATACCAGGTCCTAATTACAGCACTAATTAGCTTTGCCATTGTCGAACAGTCTTCTTTCAGGAGTCTTTGATTGATTATAGCCCATGAGTTTTCAATGGAATTGATGTCTGGAGAATTTCCAGGCCATTATAAAATATCCAGTCCACTTTCTTCAAAGAATATGCGCATTTTACGCGAAGTATGGCATGGTGCGTGAACCTGCTGAAAAATACCGTCTCCATCAGGAAAGTCCCTTGTCATACTAGGAAGCAAATGACTCTCCAAAATAGCCTTGTATTTATCACTATTCATCATTCCCTCTACGTTAGTGAGTCGTCCAAGTCATTTAGCATTAAAACCACCCCAAAACATCTTAGGCGGATGTTTGGGAGATGGCCCGTGAAAAGTTTATTTACAACGGACAAGCTATCTATAACGGACCATAAACTACTACGATTTAATGCTGAATTGTTTTAATTTTTCACAGTTTCTGATCCTGCATTTTTCATACTTTGTACATTTTTCTGGATTATCTTTGAGTCTTTGAGCTTTCATTAAGAGTTAGAAATTTGAACAAGATCAGTAGACACCGATAGCTAACCTTCTTGTATTGCCCTACGCAGCGTCTAAAAAGAAGTGAAGAGGTGGCTTGCATGTCATAATATAATATAATAGCGGTTTCAGAGTTTATTAGGCCAAAGGCCTGTCGCTGATTCTTAACATCGCAGAATATTCACAGCTTGTTGTGGTCTCGAACTCACAACTCACTGCTACAATTCTGCTGTGCTTTAACCGTCCGGCCTCCTTGCCGATTCTGACCAGAAACTGGCGCACAGAGCTGGTATCGAACCCGCACCTCTCTGCGCCAATCTTGGTACTCTGAACTTTAACCACTGGGACACCCACTGAGTGCCCTGGCGCAATTTTATAAATTCCAAGATAATTTTTCGAGCAATGGATGATTATCTTCCTACTTCAAGATTGTTTCAAGGCTCAGAGCTAATTACCTGAACATGTTAGGTATTTGCTTACATTCTATATGATCTTTGTTTCAAGGTGTATATAGTTTCTTACCATGTTGGGCATGTCTTTAATGAGTGACAGTTTTATTTTCGTACGCGACATTTACTGTTTTGTTTGTTACAAAGATGATCCATGCATCATAATTTTGGACAAATTTCAATTCCGAGAAATTCTGAGTTTTTAATAAAATATGAGCAATAATTTACGGGAACTCTGATGTCTCACGTGCTGATCTTATTCTCGACGGGGATAGCTGGAAATATTATCCACCGTAATACTATTGACAATATTTTGGTTATTCTCGTCTTAACAGGTCGAGACATCAACCTGGACGTTCTACGCGTCAGAGGGTAGCCTATCGTAATTTCTGCAACAAGGTCTTGAATGATAGGAGGACCTCGTTCCTCCTATCACCCCCACTCGTCTCTCAAGACACTCCACGCAATGGTTGGAATAATACAGAAACGTTGCTTCACCTCTTTGTGGGTTGGATTTTTTAATTGGTTTTGCCATTCCACGAGCTTGTTCCGTCATTGACCGTTCAATGCACTGAACGGTTCAGGCGCGGCGAGAAGAGCCACGAGGAATCGTGCCGGGACTTGCATCGGTGATCGCTCTGCCACGAGGAATCGGGCAGGGACCTGCATCGGTGATCGCTCTGCCACGAGGAATCGGGCCGGGACCTGCATCGGTGATCGCTCTGCCACGAGGAATCGGGCAGGGACTTGCATCGGTGATCGCTCTTACAGATGCTGTAACTCATTTTCACTGTTCTCCAGAGGCATCTTTGACTTGAGGTTAAAAGTCGATTATATAAATTTCTAGTTAATTTATTTGTATTTTCAAGGAGGTTACTGATATATAACTGTACGTAAAAAATGTAAAAAAAATCATTGATGGTGTCTTATATTTATTATTTCATCCAATATACAAACTGGGTCTTTCAGGAGAGAGCTTCACTAACTCGAATTAAGTATTTACCGTTCGAAATTAAACAGATATCTTAGAAAGATAACATAATATTCACTGCTGAGCGATACGATGGAACCGGAAATAAGAGGTCAAAGTCACCAACTAGTACACACAGAGGAAGTGGGCACAAATATTGTCAGAATAAACTGAAATATATTATTTTAAAATCATTCCATTCCGTGGTAAATCGATTTTCATTACAAGTTAAAAAGTCACAAGGAAATGTAAATTTTTTTTATAGAAAACTAATCTTTTCATAAGCAATAGCAAAAGTTAGGCCACGGCCCCAAACATTGGAGAGACAGGAAAATTATAAATAATGTTAGTTTCCGGATACGTTAAATAAAGAATTTCGCTTCCAAGTATTTTGAATATTTTTTAGTTCGCTTCAGAATTTTCACCAATACTTTCTTGTATAATTTTAATAATAATAATAATAATAATTGTTAATTTTGAGCAATAATAAAACCTGTAGTTGACGACAATGTTCTGTCTGTTACGATACGCCTCAACTGTAATTTCTGGCGATATCTGATGTATAAAGTAGTAACTTAGTAGTTTTGTTTTAAATGGAGCGTTAATTTCATAACAGTACGAGTGATATTGTCGAATTTTTTCTACTTGCGTTATCAAATTTTTTAATTGATGATGGAGCAGGACTCCGGATATTTTTCAATTAAAATTTGGTAACCGTACATAGGAATTTCTTTGTTTTTCAATTATTTATCGTGTATTACAAGGAGGCAACCCCAGAGGTCGTGCCGAGCTGCCTGCACCTGAGGTGATAAGAGTTAACGTAAATATTTGTGATAAGAATGTTCTCATCAGCGCTTGGTATTTATTAGTAACTCAAATGGAAAGGACTATTGGAATTACTTTGTAATTTGATTTAAATGCAGGCAGATATTTCATTAGACAGGCGACTGGTATCAGGGACATCGCACTATTCACGTGAGCTGCGTATATGAATTACGTGTATCGATTAATGTGGACAGTTCTGTCAATCAATTGAAATTTTTTTCCTCGAATATGTTCTCTCTAAATTCAGAAGACACTTTAATACGTCTAGCATTCCTTTTACAAACATTTTTGTTTCCCAGAAAAATCAAAAACACTTGGCTTCCCAGATAAGCAGTTAACTTTTGTCGACTCTCGCAGTCTCCTGTTTTGTTTGTAACAATTGACTATTTAGGAGAACAATTCAAGAAAACTTTTCTTGAGCGCATAAAAAATTACACACACGCAGTCGAATGTTTAACAGAGAAATATCTTCGAAAATTACAATTTAAAAATTTTACTCAATTTAAGAATTTGTATGAATAAGATTCTGGAAATACTCGTAACTCAAATAAGAATGCCCCGTAAAATGAAATCCATTCGGCTCAAATTTAGAACTCATGGATGAAACTTCATCCCTTTTGATCATTAAAACTGCCAGATTTTTGTTCTTTAATTATTCTAGACATCGAATTTATCTCCTGTGAGTTCACGATTCAAGTGACCGTGTTCTGCGGGTGATAAAACGATATCCTCCACACCAAACATTTTCTTGATTATAACTTAACAAGTTATTTAACGCTAAGTTTCTCATGCGGCGGTAGTCAAATACCTAAATTATTTTGCTAGTAAAAACCACCGGTAATGCATTATGACTCAACTGATAACCTGAAAATATAATAAAATCAGATCGCTCGTCATACAACCATGAAAGTTGACTGTTTGTAGCCGCAGCAAGAAGTTCATCCTGGTGAAAAACATGGCCGCAGTATCAGCTAACATGCAGGCAATCTAGATCCAGCTAGAATTAGTAGAATATGCAAGTAAAACGTTTAGTTTATAGAAGTTCGATAGATCAACAGAGTAACTCACAACAGTAAGCCAACAGTTTAAAACTTTAAGTCTATCTGAGCTTTACTTCGCGACCTGCAAATAGTTCATTTGGTCTATTAAAGTTTATCAAATAAATTGTCTAAGTTCTAAGCCACGTTCTCGCTTTCCCCACTTGCTACAGTTTCCGTAAACCTTAAGAATTGTCGTCAATGTATAATTATAAGTTTACATGCTTAACGATATCATACGAACCTTTTACCTCCAATTTATGATGTAGCTGAGCGATACGAGAGTAAATGGCTCTTCATCTAATAGTAGGAGACAATACAAGCGGAAACCTAGACACACGATATAAATAAAAAAATACAATGGCATTGCATACGGCAATTTCCTATTCAAAGAAAGATTTTTTTAAGCAAATTAAATTAACTACGGAAACTCACTCAGAAGACAACAGAAGTTAAACTAAATTTTAAATATAGAAATCAGGATAGTCACAAAAAAATTCAGGAATGTATGATGCAACAAATAATTTTGTTGATGCTATGTATTACTGTATTCAATTGGTTGATAATTTCAATGCGAGTTTTACTTTAGATCAGAAGATGTCAGTGTAGCTGTCATATAATAGAATATGTGAAGAAATTGACGCAGCTTATATCAGGAAAGATACATTTTCATCCCCTGCCTACAACATGCATGCACTTTGACAAAAGCACCTCAACACTTCTACAAACTGAAGAACAGCGAAACCATCTACATATAAATTTTTTCAGTAGATAATATGGTAAAAGTGGTACCAAACCTGGACGTAAAGAAAATAAAAGGCTAATACTCAAGTTTGACAAGAGAAGAAATGGAAAATGTCTAGTAATAGTACAGCTACTCATCGTTGTTCTCTCACTAATATAAGGTTCATATGAACTAATTAAGAAATCAACGCCAACCCGATAATTCTGCATGAACTTCTTTTCTCCAATAATTATTCTGAAAACTTGTACGCACCCAGACTCGCCGTACGAAAGCTGGCGAGGCGACGTTTCAGCAAAGACATTATCCAAGGCCTGAGCACTTTGATTGAATAAATGTTTTTCTTACGTTCACTTATGAACTAAAATTTCATAACAGTCTTAATTATTCCATGAAATCTACGTAAATTGGATACAACATTAACTAATCTTTTAGGCATCGGTAGACGCCTGGTATTTGTATTATCTGGGAATAAAATATCAAATCAAAATGACTTCTCTCTCATGTTAACGAAGATTATGTATGCAATGAACACGATCATTAATGTTACTATAACAAAATTGTGTTAGATTAGAAGCCCAAACTAAATTCTGTCATCAAATCCAACGAAAGAATCTGGCAAATGCAAGCATTTTAAACTAATTTTGGTATAAATGTTCAGCTCACCAAGTGAACTGCCTTACGAGACAGCCAGAACTCTGGCCTCTACGTAACAGGCATCTTCAATAGTCAAGGTGAATATGCCTACATAAAGCTCTTCTTGTTAATGTTCGAAGACTAAGACAAAGCACCTTTTAAGGTAGGTTCTCACAATTTCTATGACAAGGGAATGGGAAGACGAGATTCTCGAGGGTAGGTTGTACTGAACACGCTCACTTCAAAGTGCGGTCCCGCAAGTCGCCCCTTACTGTCTTCAGGGCTCGGCGACAGTCCTCGACTGGAGCCAGTCATCTACACGCACTGCGGTGAATATTTAGTAAACAAAAAGGAAGAATTGAGAGAAGAAAGAAAGTGTTGGTAGTGGGCTTTAAGTCTCAACTTCGTACACATCAGTACAATACTGTATATTATTCAGTGTGGGAACATAAGTTGAAGAGGGACTGGGGCGCCATGCGCTTGAAAAATAATTAGCGAATGCCCAGTTAAGAAGTCAAATGAAAGACCTCACTTAGGTTACACCCCAAACTTGTGCTCATTTTAATTCTTTGCAAAAAGTAGTCACTACACATTCTATCTAGGAATTGAAAGAAAGAACAGTAACAATGCGGAGATTCTACCTCCGTCTAAACAACTAGAAACAATGGAAACCGCTCCCAGAACTGCAGCGCAAGTGTTAATCCGGTTGCAGTCACAGGAGCCTAAACATCGGAGGCGATGCTAAAATACTGGAAGGTTGGGACCTGATCATCGACTTTGGTATTCTAATGTACTTACGGTGCTCCACAAAATCCTGCGTCCGTATCACCCAATGAATAATTGAATAATTCCTAACAAATATGAAAGGTCATATAGGAAGAAAAAATGTCAAAGTATCTTCTGCGGAGACATTGTTGAACGTGAACGACATCTCGACTAGGATATTTGATTCACGAATGAAGTGGAACGCCGTCACAGCGATTTTTACACCAATTGCACTTGTTTACACTCATGTCTCTGGAAACGCAACTGACTGGTCAAAAAGCATTCATGAAGCAAAATGTTACAGACTTACAAGTTATCTTCATATGTGAAAAGGACTGAAATTAAGAAATATGCTGCAAGCTTTTCCAGCAGCACAAAATAGCAGATTGAACGGCTCGTAAACGAACGTAAAGGAAGAATGGAAGACAAGGTTCGGTATATCTGATCCATGACATGACTGACCATTTAAGAAAAATGCCCATTAAATCGAGAACTAAATATAAAATAGAAGCAATTTCACGAATCACAACGAGTTTTCGTTAAATGTGAGTAGTTTCGACAGCGTACGCTGACCACAGTATTAAATTATAATTATATGCCACCCAGGTAGTGATCCCATGGTTATTTTATTGCTAAGAAATTGGTCTGCAGCAACAACTCCCACAGGCAACAACAATAAATTTTTTGATACTATATTACAGGTGATGACCATACCAAACTAAAAATTGACTGGAACATTTCCGGTTGTGTTTACTCGAATATTAAGAACGAACTGGATTACCCGTTCTTTGAGGGCTATTTGTGATGCTAAAAATTAATGAGTTGAGAGTACCAGCTGGTCCGACAGTGGCCACAAAGAACAGAGAAGTCAAATAATACTTATACTGCAAAAGATGGTTCGTTGTTAACGTAACCATAACACTAACAACTCCTTGCTAAATATTCGAAAAGAGGTTCATACATACTTGGCACTTGTAGTATACACGAAATGATCAGACTAAGATATCTTCTTGACGAAAAAAAATTTGCCATTTTTGCCCCCTCATTACGGATCGCAAACTGAGGTGTTTACTTATCACTCAATGTAATGCGATCTTACGAACTTTGGTCTGGGAATCGGGAATGATTCTTTTTTAAAGATTTGTTAATTGTTAAATAAAAAAATCATTGTAGGCTATTTTTAAAGTAACTACAGTGGAATTGCTTCGATTGAAAGCTTTGACTTTCTACCTATACAGAAATTGCATTCATGGCAAGTTTATGCGTTCTAAAACGGATACAATTAATGTTGCTGATAATAAAGACATGAAATCATATTGAATATAAAATGCATGAACGCAGCACTTTGAGGAGCACCTCTATAACTAACGCTAACATCTTTAATTAGAAAATTTTAATTCGTTTTTGACACCGAGCTGTTATAAGAAATTTCGCTCAAATTGCTCAACATTTTTCTGACGGCCACGGAGGAGTTTTGCTTGGAAGAAAGGCTTGAGACACTAAACCCTGTATTATTACTACTTGGAAGTGAATAGATCCCATTGAGTTTATCAAAAGGAATATTAACAACAGTTCCTTTCGCGCTGCTAGCATTTTTGTTTAATGCACTTCTTTCAGAGTTTATATCACGGCCAATTCTGGGCCTAAATCCCCGACTCTTGTACTGGTATTTTGACATTGTTTTGCCAGCCAACAATAAGATTAATTTGTTAGAGTTGAAAACAGAGTGACGCTTTTTTCTAGCACTTAGCACAGGTGATGAGCTTATGGTCATAAGCCCGGCAGCTGTGGGCAGAACTGGGGGCAGGACGCCCCAAGTTCCGTTCTGGGCCATCGCAGCGTCCGACGGGGGCACAGTCGAGACGTTGTCCGAGGACGGTCCAGCCTGCCACTTCTGTAGGATATCTTCGTTCTCCTTGCGCACTGCGGACAACGGAATAGCATAAGCATGGGGCATGGACTTAACCACAATAATTTTAGGGCAAAAACTGCTTTGGAATACCTATTGACTAAAAAATGTGCGATTTTTATAAAATTTATGAATAATTAGGTCGTTTAAATTTTCATTCTTAAACATAGAAATCAGTCATTGCTACACCCTTACTATAGCATTTGAATGAACATATAGATATGAGTGCGTACAAAATTCTTTCCTCTGGAAACAAAGTCCTAGAGGTCAATTCTTTGACCGTAATCCTCGGAATTAGGAAGTGTGAGCTCTCGGCAAGCCGACTTGCTGGACCCGAAGTCTCTTAGCAAGTAATGCGTCAGGCGAGCAAATAAAGCGTTGTTGGTGGGAGGAAGAAGGCCAGGGGAGGAGGAGAAAGCTCGGGATAACTTGAGTAAAGTTTGGCTCATGGTAGAGTAACTTATATCAATTACGGAGCCTGACTGTCTTCACAATGGTATTAGGAACAAAGCAACCACAACATTGGAATCATCGATCGGTGACCTTTGAAAGGAACTCACGTTCTAAAATATCGTCGAGAAAAAGATTGTTTATAAATAAATACCTTGAATGGTTTAGGCAATTTATTTGTTATTTATTTGGAGAAGTTACTCGAAAAGATGTCTAAATAAACAAACAGCAGCTTGTGTACACTTTATAGATCTGCTAAAGTGAATAAGTGATGGATTTTTCTGCAAGTAGTACGAGGACACTGGCTTGTGGCGCTTCATAAAGTTTGTATTGACATTATCTTCTTAAAATGGGTCATAAGTGAAGTAATTTTTCCACTGCACGATGAAAGTTAACAAAATCCTCAGTAAAGAATATTGAAATTCAATGAGAATTTCATTATTCTTGAATTCATTAGAATTTACTCGCTTTCCTTCGTTACCAGAAAATTTAAAACTAGAAGTTACAAATTTGTTTATTCGTATTGCGGTCCAAAGAGTGGTGAAGCCTATCGTACTTGGCTGCCATCATCTACTCAATCGAACCGAATTCATTTCTCATCTTATTGGACTTGTTTGCTCTTTTCACACTATCGAATTAGATCGATTTTATTTATTTCAGTGGACTTATTTCATTTTTATTTCTCGAACAAACTTGCTTCTTCTCGGATTATTCGAACTTGGTTGTTCTTCTTTGAAGCATTTGACCATAGATGTTCTTACATTAACCGAAAGTGGGTGCAATTCCTTGGTACATCTAATTTCGTAGCTCTTCTTTGCTCAACCGAACGTGCATGGTTGCTCTACTTTTGTCAGCCGAAATTGGTTGTGATACGGAATCGGTTGCATGTACACTGCAGGCGCCCGAAGCGCCCTATTCGTCAGCACTCTGCAGTTGGAACTCTTCTAACGTAGCAGATTCTTGGAGACATCTACTTACACACTCAAAGCGCTGAAATTCTCGTAATGGACTGGGACCATGCAAATGTTGCCATGCCGCACTCGACCTCAACTTACTTCCGTACTAGCAGGCACCTTTTATATCAAATGCCGGATTTCCATGCCTCGGAGTGCCTGCACTAAAATTCTCGCTTCCACGTCACGTTGTCCCTCACATTTTTGTAGTCAGGGCCGTATCCAGCTATTCCATTCTCATGCGCTTCTCTGCAACCGCCAATTTCTAACTTTTTACAGAGCTGTGTTCAGTATTTAATCTTACTCAGTAAGTCATTAACCGAATAAGACAACTACGCAATAATTTATCATTTATTGAAGGCATTTATCAACAACGCTTCATTCATGCCTCCAAATCCGAAGGTCATCGCTCGAAATTCCAGCAAGAAATTTCATGTTTGTACGAATTAAAGATGGTATTTACGACAAGGCAGCCACATGCTCAAATTCCAGAATGCCGAACAACCCTTGTTGACACGAAGATCTCTACGTCAAACGTTACAAGAAAGAGAAAAAAATTTATCCAGAAAGATTTCGTATGCAATCATAATCGTCTATCTCTCGTGCATATTTGAATTCGTATATTACTTATATTTTTTATTCGAGGTCCAATTGAAAAAAATGCTCAATAAGCGGCCAATGCGCAGTAAAAACAAAAATAACTTTCCTTAATTTAAATTTCGAACAAACACCAAAAACAATAGAACACAAAAAGTAGAAGTTGCAAATATAAGCTCCAAATGTGCGAAGTTCAAACAAAAGCGAGACAAAAGCTTCGCTTCAGTTCAGAGCTGCCAGATATCGGCAGAGTTTCCCCAGTCTATTACCTGATAGAAGGCGTTGTCTAATTGTCACCGTCAGGGACATGTGACAGAGTCGGCTTCCCGCGTCATTTACTAGGCTAAAATTGTCAGCCCACAGAGTCGACAGTTCATTGCTAACTTGAAGCAAAAGGAAAAAACGAAAACAAGTAAGCCGGCAAAAATGTATTTTGTGCACTGTCACAATTTTGAGATCCGTGCACCCGAAATAACAAGCACCCGATTAATTAAGTCATTGATCTTAGCGGTTTAGAAGAAGAATTAATTGTTGAAAGACAGAAGAAAAGAGGCCTATAATTTGAGAACAATATAATGTAATATAATATAATAGCTACATTTATGAACGTAATTCAAATAAAGTAAAATAATGAAAATTTGCATGGGCAATTGGGCTCCGCGGGCGATATGGTCCAGGTTCTTTATGGTGTGGAAGCCGCGGTGGAGTGCGTGATGCTGGCTCATAACTTCTGGCTTCAACTCGATGGTCCTTCTGAAGAAACACTCAGCAGCCAGTGTAAAACTTTTCGCGTTGTGGAAGCAGCGACAAGAAACAACATCCGATGCTAGCAAATTAGAACTAGAGGAATAAACTCGAGAAAATAAATAAGGTGAAATAGTTCACTAGTATACTTTTATGAGACTGAGGATGTTTTGTGAGCTGAGTGAATTATTATAAAAGAATTCAGACAAAAGGAACTCCATGCAATAGGAAACAAGAGGTAGTGATAATAGGTGAACGGACCATAACCTCCCTCACGTTCATTTCGAACAATGCGGCTAGTGATCTAAAAAATATATATAACTCAGTACTCACTGCAGTGAGTGACAGAGAGCGCATTTTCTCGTCGACGAAAACGTGAAGTCACGGATGGACAGACAGACAGATAGACGGACATGGCGAGCACAATAGCGCATTTTTTCATAAATGAGAAAATTAGCTAAAAAGGACAAGAAAATCTTCTGGTGTTTTTGCGTGGTCGTAAATTGGAATGAATTTTTCTGAATAAATGCAGAAAATATCCAGCATAGAGTGATACACAACCAGAAAATCTTCTCTGAGGGCCGATTTCCGAAATGGGAAGTTCTGTTTGTGCGATTTTAAGCAAGCTTTCGGCTATAATACTGACAATAAATGAATTTGAATTTTAAAACAATATATCAGGCATGTTACAGAAATTTTGGACTGAGTAAAAATCGCCACTATATATGTGCTTAACTAGAAATAAATAACAACATATAGTGAAGAATCAGTTTGTCAAATTTTTCTATAAATTGAAAATTTTATTCACCAATTAAATTGTTAGCGTTTTACGAACGAATATAGGTGCTTTTGAGTTAGAAAAAAATTTTTAATGCACGATCTGACTGCAAAAAACGATGAATATTAGGCGCTGCATTGAGTGTAACCTATGCAGAAAACCAACGATAAGAATAATTTGTAATGCTGCTCATTGCAGCCAAAATGTGTGACGAATAACTCGATATGTTGCATATACTGCGCTCTTTAATAGTGGAATTGATAACGAATAACTCCTCATTGTTAAAAACAGAAGAATTAGCTTTTTCAAATATGTTTCATGCAGTCAGTCACGGGTAGTGAAATCCGTCATTTAGGAAGAAATATCCGATGTCCAAAGTCATATTGAAAGCCGCGACCAACGTCCAATATCCCTTCAAGAAGCCTTCTTCGGGACTCCCAACTTCCTGTACAAAATAAATAAACCTACCAAATAAACCAACGAGTCTCTTGAAGAAATTGCAGTCATTCTAGCCGATGGGCTTAGCTGGGCACTGATCATTTCCTTTCTCCATCAGGGTGGGGAAAAACTAAAATAAGAATAAAAATACTGCGCTAAAAGTTGTGCGATCGCAATTTTAAAATGCATTCTAGGAGATTAAAAACATATATGTTCGCAAAATGCTAAGATAAATCTCATACTACAGCTTGTTGGGTCACCAGCAAGACGTTCGTTCGTAGGACGCTACAAACCCATGCAGAGACGAATACGGCATCCCCTTATGTATTAAGACGTTAGTCTGAAAGTTAATATTCGGTGTTTTAAACTTGAATCTTCATTTTTTCACAAATTAATTTCATTCTTGCTTCATCAAATATTCCAGACTATTCTATTCACAATTTTTTGGGCCGATGGGTCGTTCTCTGTTATTTTTATTGAAATTTAAGCAGCAAAAGAGCACTCGAAATTTTTGAAGCAGGATCATTAAAGGTCCAAACGGAATGTCAAGACGAATATCAGTAAAGTAAAATTCTCAATGGTAGTCTTTCACCAACGTGCGCGAGAACGTTGGCCGAACCAATGCTCAGTTGCCTTGTGCCTACGTAAGCGGCGGTACTTGCATGCAGATGTGCATCTAAAGGAGAGCTGTGAGTGCAGATGCATGGACGTCTCCGCTTTGTGATATACCTAAACGTTCAGTCTACAGAGCTACAGATTTATTGTTTGTCAATTGCAATTAGGTACCACGCGTCGCATTCCAGCCTGCATCACTTGCAAAATTCGTACATCCTTTAAGTAGATTTCATTGCAGAAATCAACTAAACAATTCGTTCACAAAATAAGTAAAGTATTTCAAAATGAGCTGATAATAATTTAAGAAGTTCTCCCTGCTAGTGGGCTGATTTCAACACGGAGGACTGTGTAAAGCTAAACGAATCAATGTAAACCTTGAAACAAAGCCCCCCAAAAATAGGGCGGAGTGAGAAATAGGAAGACCCACCACGACGCGATATCAAAGGCCGCCCGGCCAGCTGCAAGGCTAGCCTCAATTCTTTGGTGAGGCCCGCAACAGTCGGTGTGAGGAAGATTCATTTTTTTCTCACAAATTAGAGCCAGCGATGACATCCATCCGGTACGTGCGAACAAACTCATCGCTCGTGTCGCTGCCAACGTGGACCTTGTAGAACAGCTCATTTTTCCGAGCTTGGAAGAAAACGGCGCGAGTGATGATGCGGTCTAAGCTTTACACATAGCTAAACTAAAATGGAATTTAAGGGCCAGCTTTAGATCTTCAACGATGAAGTTTGATCAAGTTCCCGTGAATCTCCAATGTGGGTAGCGGGATGTAATTGATCTTGAGAAAACATTTAATCAGTCTTTCGCACGATTTTTCCGTAGCGAGATCGAAATTCGGAATCGTAACCAATGATAATGCCAGCGTCATCACAGCAAGCGAGTGCTTACTCTATGCATCAATTTAATGACTAGAAATAGGACGAATAGAGACCAAATAAATTGTTGTCATTCTAGCCGATGCGCCTATCTGGGTACCGATCATTTCCTCTCTCCAGCAGGTTGGGAGTCAATTAGAACGCACAACGATCTTAAAAAAACAGGAAAGTAATTGATAAATAAAATGAAAGGCAATTTTCCTTGAATGATTTTAAGGAAAATGTTCAGTGCCCAGCACAGTGCGTCGGCTAGAATGACTGCAATTTCTTCAAGAACCTCGCGGATTTATTTGTCAGTTTATTTACTTGAACAGAAAATTGGGAGAGTCTTGAAAAAGGCATCTTGAAGGGATATTGAACGCTGTTCGCGGCTTATAATACGACTTTCGATATCATATATTTCATCCAAAATGACGGATTTTATTACCCATTTCAGTAACGAATAACGACGAGTTATTCGTTACTAAATTCAACATAACAGAGTAAAGTTTATATAACATATCCAGAATTTGGCTTTAAATATACGATCTTTAAATCTCTTTATGTGATGCTATAGTTTGCAATAATTTGCTAAAATAAATTTCTGATAGTTCTCATGGATTGCTCTGGTGCACTATAAATTAATGGCGGAGTGATTAAGATCACTATGTCCGAAGCAGCGAGTCGCGTGTTCGAAACCTAAGTTACAGAAAATTCGCTAGATCGACAAGGCGGCCTTAATTTGTACGTGTTATGCCGTCATAGTTGGTTGCACTACACAAAGAAAGCTAGTGCGCAGTCATAGTTCTGCTAAATCTCGTTTTTTAACTTGTTCAGTTATACTCTGCAAAACATTTGTCATTCATAAAGATGAAAAAAAGATTATGGATAAAGTTTATAATAAACTTGTCTATGTGATTATGTTAGTGCATTGCTCAGCCTCTCCCACATGTCGCTGATGCACGACTGCTGTTGAAGGAGATGAGAAGAACCACAGTCTTACATCTTGAAGCATCTTTTAAACGAAATTTCCCAATTATCATAATATTGAAAAGTGAATGAAAGGAAATTTTCCTTAAATGATTTTAAGGAAAATGTCCAGTGCCCAGTAAAGTACATCGGCTCGAATAACTGTAATTTCTTCAAGAACCTCGTGTATTTATTTGGTCAGTTTATTTATTTGAAAAGAAAGTTGGGAGAGTCTTGAAGAAGGCTTCTTGAAGGGATATTGGACGCTGTTCGCGGCTTATAATACGACTTTCGATATCGTATATTTCATCCAAAATGACGGATTTTATTACCCATTTTATTACCCATACATTTGCAAAAAACCCAATGCGTCTTCTTATTATTTTTAGTAACGAATAACGACTAGTTATTCGTTACCGAATTCAATATAACAGAGTAAAGTTTATACAACATATCGAGAATTTGGCTTAAACATAAGATCTTTAAATCTCTTCATGTGATACTTAGTTTGCAATAATTTGCTAAAAGAAATTTCTGATAGTTCTCATGGATTGCTTTGGTGCACTATAAATTTGTGGCGGAGTGATTATAAGTTCACTATGTCCGAACCAGCGAGTCGCGTGTTAAAAACCAAAGTTATAGGAAATTCGTTAGACCGACAAGGCGGCCTTTGTACGTGTTACCCCGTCATTGTTCGTTGCACTTCACAAAAAAAGCTGGTGCGCAGTCATAGTTATGCTAAATCTCGTTTTTGAATTTGTTTAGTTATAATCTGCAAAACGTTTGTCATTCATAAAGATAACAAAAAGATTTTGGATAAAGTTATTAAAGTTATGCTAGTGCATTGCTTAGTTTCTCCCACTTATCGCTGATGCATGACTGCTGTTGAAGGAGATGAGAACCACAGTCTTACATATTGAAGCATCTTTCAAACGAAATTTCCCATCTATCATACTATTGAAGAGTGAAGAAAATTGAAGAGAAATGTTGACTAAAATAAAAAAAAACTCGTGTAAAAAAGAAATTTCTTCAGCCATGACCCTTCTGGATCTTTAAAAGGAAGTGCAGGGAAGAAGCACGGCAAGCAATAAAGGCTATCAGTAAGATTGCAGATATCATTACAGAAATGCATGCAGAAAAGTTTTTGGGTGAGTTGGCAAATTAGTGTTTTAGTTTCAATATATTTGAAGTAATTATCGTTGCAATGCGGCCTTACAAACTTCGCCAACAAGCTGGCGGGATATAGAGATCTCATGGATTATCCCTAAGACCAGACGCTTCCCCCTCCTTATCCACTAGTGGCTAACTTTTCATACTTCCGATAGTAATATCGAATGACGTCTATACATCAGTGGACGTTTCATGACAATAGTAAATACCAAAAGTGTATATACTAATTATAAATAATATTTAATAAGCAGCAATGCTGCAACAGCAGCAGCAAAAACGAGAGTTATTCTTTTCAAAGCGTAGCATTGTAAAGTGGAAGTGCAGATGAAAAACGTACAAATAAAATGTTAACGTAATCCCACTCTAATTTTACAATAAATTCATGAACGGAAAATCAAGACTACAACACAAACGAAAATACACCGAAAAATAATTCAAGCTGTATTACAGAGAAAAACATGTTTCAAGATACCATTTCCTGGATCAACATGATTTCCGACCGTCTCCAACTCTCCTGGTCACGCGAGATAACGGAGAATTTTCACAAACACGATGGGGTTAAGGTAGAAAGACAATATTCTCTGAGTGAATCCATTAATCTAATGGCTCGATAACAACGAGACCATAAATACCGTAAGAAATGAGAGCCTGGCAGCTAGAATATAAGGCTTTTAGTGCACAGCATCTCTCGAGGCAAGACTCCAGAGTCGCATGGAGTCTAGTGCTTTTTTCTAACACATAGCCCATAGACTAGTGTCAAAAAATATAAATGCAAACGTATTTACGTTATATTATTGGAATTGTAATCCTATATATCCACTACTTTTTACTATAATATAGAATGTATTTTCACGCTCATTACTTCATGAAGGCAAGAATCACAAATGAAAGTGTCGCGATTTGAAAATTTCCATTGTGATAGACGCCAGCACTATAATACTGCCAGAAGTGCTTGAAATAGAAGAATCTCCCAGTTGATTTTGGTTTACTTGAATAATATTTATACAGTTGACAAATGTTTTGCTGTGTGTCACAGGAATTATCTCGTAATTTGAAAGTATTAATTCATAATATTTCTTAAGAAAAAACTATCAACCAGAATTGATCACGTGAAAAATCATCAAGTTCAGTCATGTATGCGAAAGAATCACGTGCCAGATAACATTTGTGACATATTTTCAGAGCTATTAAAACCAGTTCGAAATGTAGAGTGGTTTTTGCCTAAAAATCTTTTTTTGGTTTTCGCATTATTTATCTTGAACAGCACAATGAAGCTAAATAATTATATCTACAAGTATACTATGTCAAGATTATGTCTGAAAATACCAAACTGTATACAGTAAATTATCTTATTAAAAGCACTTAAAAATTTCAAGTTTAATTCTTATTAGTCTGGAATGAATTTAGAAATAATACGAAGGAGCTCGGATAATTTCATTTACAGTTAAAATTGTTAGAAAAATCCTTCTCGAAACATTGGAAGTTCCTATTAAGTTAAGCCGATTGTCAAACTGCCCGAGCCAGAGGAGATTTGTGCTGATCGACAAGCCAAGGCCCGATTAATATCGCAATGTAATTAAGAAATAAAGAACCCTTCATAATTAAGAGGTTGTGAGTGTTTCTAAAAAGCTTTATATTACCGGCAGATATTATAGCGTCAATTAAGTAATGGAGCGCGTCATTTAAATGCAGTGTCATTTCGTAGTCTAATACATAAAAATTTAAATTTGTTTCTAGAAATTAATTATTTGAAAGATTACATCCAAAAAAATAAGGAAAATTGTTAAAGAAAAATTTTAAGTGGAAGCTTCGCCATAAACAATTCTTTTCGATGACCGACGGCAAAAAACACTGAAATGTTGACCACCGCGTTCGGGAACACAAATTCCATACATTTCCAGTAGAACGATAGGAATATCGAGTGAATACCAATAGAGGAAGACATTTGTAAATCATTGACATAACGCTGTTATTGCGCAAATAGAAGCATTTATTTGTAGAACCGATCAGGTCGCGGCTTCGCTTAAATCTATTTTAGGGATTTTCCTTACAGGAAACCTAAGCTGGTACCTCACTCAAGCCCCGCTCCTCCAAGTTCCTGCACCTGCAGACAGATACAGTGTCGTGAACTTACTAATCAATTGATTAGTGACAGGGCACAACTGCGAGACTGACTTCCTTAGTGGACGCACTATATGTACAGGTTCGACACCGTTGCAGCTGCAGGCGTCGAGCTGGATATATGCTGGACAATCCAGGCTATAGCTTTCCGAGCGTAAGGTCATTGGAAGAGATAAGTAATAATAATAGCAATGATAATTGTAAAGGAGTCGTTGGCTGTCTGGCGAAAAAGTTCGTGTGGTTAGGTTAATATGATTGATGAAATTACAAAAAGGTAAAGTTACAGATGCGAATATTTTTTTCATCCCGTTCGACGCGACAGTCAATCGAAACTCAAACAGGAGACTTTGGAGGGAAGCAAATATAGTTTGACTAAGGCCGATTAGTTGTTTTCAAAAGTTGATCATGCATTGAATATGGGCAAGGTTGGCATTCCCGTGCATGTGATGGAGCTGCATACATGGAGCAGGATGCACTGCACAGTGCACACCTTGGTCAACGTAGTCGCGGCGACGGTCTGCGTTGCAATATGTATGAGAGGACGGCGATCGCAAGCCGGCGTACGCTGGAGGAACTGCGATGCAAATTTGGACGTAGCAGTTTTCACCAAAATGAAGACGATTCATATGAGACTCATGCAAAGGCATGTTATGCCAACTGTTCGGCCAATACGCGACATTCTCATGACAAACTGAGCATGGTGCCTCCTGTAACCCCGCACAGGATGACAACAATTCTGACGTGATCTTGGAAATCCTAAAACAAATGAATGCTTTTGGTCAAAGAGACGAATAGGGCTTAATAGTAATAGATGAGATTTTAAAATGACTAAGTTATTATATAATAGTACCTAATAGAGTAGGTTTTAAGTAATGAAACGTCAAACCTGTTCAAAGTGCGTTTTTTCACAACAAATCAATCTCTGGAAAGTTGCCACAGAATTTAAACGAGTTTCACCAATGAGAGTTGAACAAATGGGAGGGAACAATAAAAGACGTTCGTTCCTTCACTATTTTAGGGACTTTATCCTCATAGCGTCTTCTCTTTCCGGAACAAACATAAATTCTTACCTGCAGACAGATACAGTGTCGTGAACTTACTAATCAATTGATTAGTGACAGGGCACAACTGCGAGACTGACTTCCTTAGTGGACGCACTATATGTACAGGTTCGACACCGTTGCAGCTGCAGGCGTCGAGCTGGATATATGCTGGACAATCCAGGCTATAGCTTTCCGAGCGTAAGGTCATTGGAAGAGATAAGTAATAATAATAGCAATGATAATTGTAAAGGAGTCGTTGGCTGTCTGGCGAAAAAGTTCGTGTGGTTAGGTTAATATGATTGATGAAATTACAAAAAGGTAAAGTTACAGATGCGAATATTTTTTTCATCCCGTTCGACGCGACAGTCAATCGAAACTCAAACAGGAGACTTTGGAGGGAAGCAAATATAGTTTGACTAAGGCCGATTAGTTGTTTTCAAAAGTTGATCATGCATTGAATATGGGCAAGGTTGGCATTCCCGTGCATGTGATGGAGCTGCATACATGGAGCAGGATGCACTGCACAGTGCACACCTTGGTCAACGTAGTCGCGGCGACGGTCTGCGTTGCAATATGTATGAGAGGACGGCGATCGCAAGCCGGCGTACGCTGGAGGAACAGCGATGCAAATTTGGACGTAGCAGTTTTCACCAAAATGAAGACGATTCATATGAGACTCATGCAAAGGCATGTTATGCCAACTGTTCGGCCAATACGCGACATTCTCATGACAAACTGAGCATGGTGCCTCCTGTAACCCCGCACAGGATGACAACAATTCTGACGTGATCTTGGAAATCCTAAAACAAATGAATGCTTTTGGTCAAAGAGACGAATAGGGCTTAATAGTAATAGATGAGATTTTAAAATGACTAAGTTATTATATAATAGTACCTAATAGAGTCGGGTTTAAGTAATGAAACGTCAAACCTGTTCAAAGTGCGTTTTTTTTCACAACAAATCAATCTCTGGAAAGTTGCCACAGAATGTAAACGAGTTTCACCTACGAGAGATTGAACAAATGGGAAGGAACAATAAAAGACGTTCGTTCCTTCACTATTTTAGGGACTTTATCCTCATAGCGTCTTCTCTTTCCGGAACAAACATAAATTCTGGACTTAATCCTCTGAAGTCGGGGGCAATCAATCTTGTTTTCTCGAAAATGCTATTGTGCCGGGAGGAGTATAGAAATCAACGTTAATAGAAGAATCTTAAATGAATACGATGTGAAACAATGCAGCTAGAAATGGCAATGACCAAAACAAATCTATGATAAATTCCTGTACGCAAATGTTGACCCTCGTTTGAAACTTTTCCAAAGGGTTGAATATTAATTTCGCAAAAGTTTCTTTTTCCACACCCATTGCTCTTATGAAATACAAATCATGTTTAATGATAAAACCTCAGAGAAATGGAGCTAATAACGTTTTGATTTTTGTAACTGGAGCGGTGAAGCGGTTATTCTTCAGTTTTCAAATCAAGCTATTTGTACGTATATAGTATTGTATATATATTGTTATTATACATTGACAGATATTAATATGAAAAATACAATAACATATCAAACATTTCAGTATATTTATGGAGGGTAATGCAAGTTTCTACCGAATTAACTGGTTATAGATTAAATAAATAAATTGAAATATAAAAAAATAAAAACATGCAGCAGTACATAAAGTTTATATTCCTGAGTGATCTTTACCGAAATAGATGCTCGTCGTATCTGCAGGCGGGCTTTAAAGAAGCCCGGAAGAGAGATCCTAAGCCCGGGTCCGCAATAGCGGCTTTATTTCTGGTTTTGACATGAGCCAACTGGCACGGATTGCCGGTATACGGCCGAGAGCCGGGCGCATTTGCCGTAAATACGCGCCCATTTACTAGAGTGCCTCCGCTCATCGTAAAAACAATGAGGAACAAGAACAGTGTGGGGCAGTGGTGGAAAAACGACTCATCTTGCGTGTATGGCGGAGTTCAATGAGCTTTGCATTGTCCTTAGGCATCAAATTTATTAACCCGACATATATAACTTCATCTAAATATTATAGTGAACAAAAAAGCTTAAAATCAATGTGATGGCGAATGGAGATTTTGGAGAAATCCAAAATCCAAGACACGAACTTATGAATGAAAGCCTAACGAAAGGCCTAAGTTTAACAAAAATCGAATTTGCCTCCGTTCATCGAAATACAAGGCTCAGGATCAATTGTTCGATAAAAAAGTGTCGATCTTGATAAATCTCTTAGGAATGTGATGAAAACTATTCATTTTTTTAGCAAGTTAATTTCAGTCTACTTGAAATTCTATCGCTTTCCCGCTACAGATAAAAAACTATTATTCATGACCCTCTCCCTGAGAGTTTGATTGGAGTATAATTATTCAAATGAGACTTGAAGCAACGAAGAAGCCGAGAAAATTTGCCAGATTTTCAATAAAGATGCTTCTGAGAGCAGTTGCATCATCGATTCATAAGTTGATAATTCAATTACAACTAATTCGCTCTGGTAAACTTATAAGACAGATGTTGAACCTAAATCCCGCATTAAATAGAAAATGTTAAAAATCGTTAACCTGAAACATAAGTCGGCCGAATTCACAAATTAGCAATATGACAACAATAATCTGCATTCATTATTACAATTTAACATAATCAAATAACTGGTTTTAGATTTCTGTTCCCCAAAATCGACTATTTGGAATGAGTTCAAACTTCATTTTGTGCCATTTTTATTTAGCGTATGTTGGCATAACCTCACTTGAATGATACATCAGATTGGTAGAGCAGCATGATAACAGTTGTCTTGCTGGAAGCCTTTTGCGTATCCAGCTCATCCAACTAAGCGCATTCATGTCGATTAGTGCGACCTTCCGGCGCCTTAAAACGATTTTAAAATTTTAGCTCCAACTTTTGCGCCAACGACGTGAGGATTTTGGAGTCTCTGTGTATTTCTAAGCGAAACCCTTGTTTGAACAACGCCCTGCTTCCAATCCGCTTGAAATAGCTGATGGGAAGTTTGTTACCGAAAACTCTAGTCTTTAATTATCAATATGGGTTCAACATCTACTTAGAAAATTTAGCAAAACGACTTTTTTTATACATGCACTATCAAATTTAGAACTGATGGAGCTGCTTTCCGAAATGTTTCCAGTGAAAATATAATAAATGATATAGGCACGTTGTTCCATTCTTTTTTTCGTTCTCTATATTTCTTTCCAAGCAGAATATATTTGATGAATAAATATGATTAAAATACTGAGGTTTAATCATTACTTCTTCACTTTATACGTTTCAATAATCTTCGTTGATTATACCAAGTAAAAAAAATAATTAATTATTTCTAAATTTGTTGTTTTCATTCCAGCCAATTAAGTTTGATTCAATATACCTCAAAATTGAAGTTAGTCCATAAGTGTATTGATCCGCAAAAATTGCACCGGTATGGATGTAGAGAGCCGTAAAGTATAATATTCAACGACGGAGACTTCAGCCGCCTCAGGACAAACTCGCTCCTTGACATCTCATGACGATCTTTATAATTTTTTACATTCATAGGATAGTTTCAGCCATCCGTTTTTGTCGATGGTCGTATATTGAGATTTAGTTATTTCCAGTTGTACTGATAATGCTAGAAATCAAATGAAATCATTGCCGAATGCTACCTTCAAACATCAATGCAAATCAATCATTATCTGACAAACATCAATGCAAAAGTAATTTTTGTCAGATAACGCCAATTTTGTGGCTGATGAAATTACATGCGATACGCGAGCTTGTAGACTCGTACGCACTGTGAACAGCAATGACTACCAAACAGTGAGTACCAAACGTTGAATCACCGTTTAACAAGCAATACGATGGGGGCAAAATAAGCCAGGACGCACTGTGGTGGAAGCCTGCATCGAAATGGTGAATATCTCAGCACACGCAGACGAGGATGCTGCTGAAGCCTCCCTCCATCGTTAAAGACGAGACTCCAGCAGCACTCTACCTTAGCGCCACTGCAATCGTATGGACTAAATAATTTTTGGAGCCCCATTTGCAAATAATTTTATTCAAATGCCCCATTTCTTATACTGATTATCTAGCAAATCTCAAACTGAAGAAGTTACAAAGACTTTCCCGTGTGGATGATCATTTGCAGTGTATGTAGTAATTGAAGGAAATATTCTGTTCTTTTCATTATTTTGTATTCAATAAATATTATCTGACCTAAATGAGCTCAAATTAAAACATGCTTATGTATGATCAAATCCTAAAGACTATCAATTTGGAGATTCAAATCGGACTTGTCGAAACACTTTCAATCCTAAAAACTGGCATTGATTACAAAGAATTTACGGGCGGTGCATTTACACTTTACACTTGTTTTGGGTTAAGATTTGTTTATATATTCCATTATTAGCTGAATTATATTAATTGTTGAGTCTGCTTTTCTAACTTCGTCCGAAAAATAAGTATTAGTCTAGATCAGGGGTTCTGCGCGGTCTTTAGGGGTCATCATCACCAGTTATCGATTGTATCGAATTATATTTAACGCTAGTGACACCCAAGAGCTGTAACGTCTTGACGCAGTGTTTAAATATCGTTGTAATTCATCATTTAGAACTAGAAACTTATGTGAAGATTGCATTTTCTGATAAATTATCTGCATCAACTTCTAAGTATTTCTACCTTCTTGCAATACATTTGTTTCTCTATTGATTGGTTTGTATGAATGTCGTGTGAATCTCGTTTCGTTCATTTCTCTGCTCAATATTAAATTCATTTATTTAATCTATTGGGAAGTTGGCTCACAATTTCAAATTACTTCGAATTCAATCTTTCATGCTTTAAATTTATTCATTAGTCGTTACTTCATCTAAGTAAAGTCCATCGATTCAATTTTTTAGTGTTCTTTTCTCTAGAAGTGAGTTACTTTACAACGTTACCAGCGAAGATCACTATTCAAACTTTAGCAATAAGTCTTTATCTCAACTTCTAAAGCATCAAAATCTTCAACTGTTCTTCCTATTTATCCTGCCCAACTTCCCACCCCTTAAACTGATTTGCACTATTTTCCTCCAATTATTCCTTCAAAAAGTGATCACCTCACTGGGCATTTAAACCTCAGGTTCGTAGCATTTTCCGTGCACAAGTGATATTTTGATCACTTATTATAACAATAATTAGTTTACCCTGGCATATTGCAAGATTTATCATTTAAATTTATTTCTTCAACAATATACATATAATCAGATCCTGAGACTGGCAGGCCTAACGTTATTTCTACGTCACCCATTCGTCGCCCTGTTCTCTACCCGCCACTTTCAACTCTTGTGAAGCGTATTCTGAAGATTGCATTATAGGATTCGGCTCCTAACGACGGAACATTATCTGCATTACAATGAAGCAAAACCATTCCAAATCAAACCCAAAATTTCTTGAATGAATTAAAATAAAAGCTTAATTGATTATTTCTTAAATTTGACACTCTGTGGATTTCGTGAAAATCTCAGAAGACATAAATAACAAGAATTAAGAACGAAAGCCTAAAAGTTAATGGATTACCCAGTTCTATTTTCAATTGTGAGAACCAGCGATGAAGAACAAGTTTTGATGGCTTTTAAAGTTATTCATATGGAAAAGTTTACAAGAAATAATTCTCAAATATGACGAGAATCTAAAAGTAACTTGGCTCATCATCTTGGTAAAATGGTGGAATGGCATTTTCGCTTCTAGTACAAGAGAAAACAAAACATATTAAATTATGATTTAACTTGAAAGAACAGCGTGATCGAAGAATAAAAGAAATAGGTACCCTACTGAGTCCAATAATTAAAGTTGAATAGAATTGATCAATTGACGAGCTACGAGTTAAAATATTTTTAGTTAAGCGTTTCCTCTCTACTTCGCTGATCGAGTATCGTACTTAGCCTACTCCGCCGGTTTTCCGAAATATTTGCCTCGAATATTTGTAGCTAATTATATTGCGCATTGACGAATTGTTTTCTGTTTTCTGATGTAAAAGTTTAGTAATAGGAGCTATCGATCATTCGGAATTGCACGTAGCCGGTCCGTCTTACTCTGCCAGCGCCTTCTCGTTGAACAGTAGGAAGTGACAATATCGAAGATCAATTTCAAGATCCGTTGATACAACTCTGATGCTCCGAATTTAAGGATTTCATAATCCCTGCATGTTTTTATGTGGACGCCATGCTTTAATGACGCTTCAGATTTATATCCCCTTGAAATTACGAATCGTTAGGTTTTCAAGTTCCTAAATTCGTTTTTAGCGCATTTTCTCATTTATGGAAAAAATGCACTATTGTGCTCGCCATGTCCGTCCGTCCGTCTGTCCGTGACCTCAAGTTTTCGTCGACGAGAAAATGCGCTCTCTGTCACTCACTGCAGTGAGTACTGAGTTATATTTTTTTCAGTATAATTAGGTTTAATGTCATTGGTGTAAATTTAGATTTTCTCTGTGGATTGTACTTGTAATCTCTAAATTTTTGAATTGATGACGGAACTGGTCTCGCAAAAGTTTTCGATGAACCAAAGTTACCTGGCAATGAACCCAAGTTACCTTCTTTCTTTTAATTCTTGGAGTACTTGCGATTTTTAACTAATGATATAAGTTAAGATTATTTTTAACTAATAATGTAAGTAAAATGATTTTTAACTAATGATATAAGTTCTTGTATTTGTAGGAGTAAGCGACGGGATTTTAATCATCTCACTTCGCTATAATTACTAAAAAAATTAAATATTTACGAAAGACGACAGGGAAAAACAGTGTCATTTGAATATCAGGGGCTGTCGCGGAACAAAACTCCAGAAATATTAGACGACAGATCCTCCTTTAAATTCATGTATCATAAATGTAAAGTAATTTGTATAAAAAGAAGAGTGCTCGCAATCCACAAATATTGCGGTTACTCGAAGCGATGGACACTTCCCGAGCAGTCTCATTGGATCCTGAAAAAGTCAAGGCGAAAACCGAGTTGGAGGCCCAACAAGCGGTAACTAATGGAGAATGATGACACAAGTCGTGCCTGAGGTCTGTTAGTTTTACGGGGGTCTTCCGTTTAGCGCCTCTCGTGGACGCATTCAGGAAAGCATTCTTCACGAGGTTCTCCACGCGTAATAACTCTTTGCTGAACCGGAGGCGAAGGTCGCGGTACAAGTAATGTTTCGCCAAGACGAAACACGCCTTGAAGACTTGCTTATAATTCCGCTAAAAGGAACTTGAAGGACGAATTAACGATAAAAATATACGCGAAACATTAGATGTTATATTATTATATACATATTATAGACAGCAGATCAGATATCATATCATTATATACATATTATAGACAGCAGATTAAAAATTCGATGATAGGTTATGACAATAAATAAGTATTTTAAATGATTTAACATGAAAATATTCGAAATGCACATGCAAATACCGTTCATGACAATTGTAAAATGTGGAGAACTTTACACACGGAAGATTAGTTTCATTTGTATTTTCTTTCGCTATAAAAAAGTATACCATGACAATTCGTGAGCAAATTGTTATTTTCGTACGTAAACAAAGTTGCATAGTATGATTCGCAATTATTGGAATAATTTAATTAACTATCTCACGCGACACGCACGGAAAAGCGTGAAAACCAATATTCGTCACGTACTGACGTAATAAAAAGAATCACTTCCTACATTGAGTGAATCCGTCACGAATCTGTAGTCCCAGCACAAGTCAAACATCGCAACAATTAAAACAGCTCATCAAACTTATAGATAGGTTATATAAATTTTGAGACACATACTATCACTAGTTTGCGCGATTGGGTTAAGACCATGTGATGTGGTAATTTAATTGAAATCTCGAAAAATCCAAGGAAACAAATACCGAAAGTTTTAAATTTAAATTAATCAATATCAGCACTTTGCATCCATGCATGTTATACTAATGTAAACACTGCATATTATAAATTACCGTAATTAAGATGAAGAGTCTGTAGAGGTCACGAAACGCGCAACGGTAAATGTTACGGCGCAAATAAAAGAAGCGGCAGTGTCAATAAAAACTGCCGGTCTGTGGCAGAAATCAGAGCCCAGAGGACCGCCCTCCAGACCCTTATTCGGTGATAAAATTCCCTTAAAACACATGTGCTGGACTTACAGTAGGACAATGAAGCGAAATGAGAAAGAAAAAGAGAAGAATAGGGAGATAATGGGGGAGAGGAAGATAGAGCAAAAGAGCAAGGTAGGCAGGAGCGAGAGGGCGTTTAAAGAGGCACCTGCCACGCACAGGTGAGCTTTGCTCCCGGGGCAGGTACGATGTGTTGGCAACACGGCACAAGCATGGATGTATTGTTTATGCAACATGATATGGATGAATTGTTTATGCAACATGATATAAGATGGAATGCTTCTTTCGGTAACAGAACACATGTAATAAATGTGTTCTTTCGACAACACGTCACAAGATTGAATGCGGTGCGTCAGCAACACTATACATGAAAGAAATGTGATGTGTCTGCAACGCGGCACAATCAGGAATGTATTGTTTTGTCACCGCGGCCCAAGCTGGGATGTGCTATGTCGTTTCGGTTACACGGTATCTAGTTAAGGATGTGTATTGTGTCGGTACACGGCACAAGATGTGATGTGTATGCCTGCAACGCGGCACAATCAGGAATGTATTGTTTTGTCACCGCGGCCCAAGCTGGGATGTGCTATGTCGTTTCGGTTACACGGTACAAGCTGGTGTGTGCTGTGTCCGCAATTAACCCGGCACGCGTGAAGGATGTATTGTGTCGGTATACGGCACAAGATTTGATGTATTTGCCTGCAACACGGCACATATACGTGTAATATAAATGTGTTGGGTCGGAACCATGGCACAAGGTGACATTTGCTGTGTTTGCAAAATGGAACTAGATAGAATTGATAGTGTTTTCATTACGGCACATGTAAAGGATGTGCTGTATCGGCAAGATAGAACAAGATCAGATGAACAGTGACGCCCACGTCGCGCAAGTATCAAATATGTGTATGGTGCATAGCAGTCCATGAATTAACAGTGACCATGTCCATGTAATCTAAAACGGATAATTAGGTAAACGATTGACCTCAGTGACAAAAATCGGAGATGAGAACAAAAGGATTCATGAATATACTTTATCTTCAATCTTGAGCGAAATTATATAAGGTGGTATGCGAGCTAAATAATTCCATGTCACGTTTTATAGCCTGGCAAAAACTCACCCATTTCGTCGATGAGCGGCGCCATACGTAGCGTTGCACCCACCAAGATGATGCTCATGAGGAAGAGCACGAGGCCAGTAGCCATGATGGACCACCTCACTGTTTTGGGCAGTTCATCCTTGTTTGTGCTTGGCCTGACCCGCTCCCGAGAACGACATACTTTGGCCGCCTTCTTTGCAATTTCACGTCTCTTCTTCCTGCGTGCTTTTGCCTTCTGCAAGCGACTCATGCATAGTAAACTTCTCTGTATCTCGTTGATTTGACTGGCTTCGAGATCTATGGCACTGAGGTTTATGAGCGAACATGACGTTGACGTGAGAAATGGAGCACCTGCAGTCACTGGAAGGACAGATACCGTTGCGAAATCTTCATCGATTCTCTCCTCGATGATAGGATCTTCAGTTTGAATGTAACTGATAGCGTCTCCTTGCACTGCAGCCAAGTTATCATCTTCTCTACTGCAGTGAGGAGCTTCGATGTGAATGGTGGGAGGTACACTTGGACTCGCAGTGTTAGCTGCACTGTTGCTGGACTGAGGTCTAGAAAAATCTGTAGTAGAAAATTCGTCGTAAGTTTCAATGGTAGATTGTCTCAAGAGATACAGACTTTGGTTGTCAGACCCACTCCGTAAAGATGATTGTCTCGTTAACCGCAATGAGCTCGAAGACTCCGTCGTCGGCTGGCGCTGCAACTCCCTGACGAACTTCCTGGAAGATTCAGCAGACTCCTCTGTATCCTGTCTGCGTAGCCTTTCTCGCGAGTAGCCCTTCGAGTATCCTGAGTCCGAAGAGTCAGTCGTCCACTGTCTGCGCAGTTCCCGAGGCCGTCCCTTGCAACGATAGTCAGCATTGCAGCTCTCTGTAGTTCGTTGTTTTCTGAGTCGATGAGGACGCGTGCGAGATACGTCACTTGCACTGCTCAAAGATTCTTGATGATGAAGAGTACGTCGATGAGGTTTAAGAAGCCGAGGTCTTTCTAATCCAACCAGATCAGCCCCCCAGAGTTGAGCCACGGCAGCAATGCCAGAAGAATGGGCATCACGAGTTTGTGGCGACGCCAGCAATTCATCGTCAGTGCTGGTCGCCTTGTCTTCACAACGCGATTCTTCGCTAGCCATGCCAGCCGCAGAATCTGCCGTTAGCTGCCTGCACATGGTGGTCTGTGCGAAGTCGTTAATAGCTGAATAATGCGAACACGAATGAGAGCGTGGTTTGTCAGTAACGTCTGGTAAGAGTGTAGTTTTGCCAGTGTCATCTCCATCTTCATCGGTTCACTCGCCAGAACCAAGCCAGGCGGCATTTAGACGCTCTGGCTGTTGTCGAGTTATTCCTGTGATAGTTTCTCATTCACGGAACACAGAGTGAGTCGAAACTGAGAGTAGACAAGATCCTGCAGTTACAAAAACTCTGATCGCTAGCTGAGAGCCCAAGCAAGCACACGGCCTAATCTCATCTGTATGGAGTCACCATTGTTCATTTCACTCGTGACGGGGGTATCTCTGAAAAGACACTGCATATAGTTTCTTGTTTCTGCGCTGGTAGGCTGTAAATTTCAAAAAAACACATTAGAACACAATTACCTTAGCTTCATAAAATATCGGATTTGGAATGAAAAAAGGATCAAAAGTAATTGTTTTATCCAAGTTGGAACGTAACACTATTCTTTTGATAGAAACTTAACAAAATGTAATTGTTTCAAGGCATATTAAATTTCTGCAACGCCAGTTAATTGCAGAGGCTAACGTGAGGACGAATGGTTGTTCTGCTAAATTTGTAACTCATCTCCAAACGTTGATGCAGCGGAATCGGATAATTTTTGGAAGCCTTGAAATCGTTAGCAGCAGTTATATTCAGATGAAAACTTAGACCATTATCTTGAGCGTGCCTAATATCTTTAAAAATATTGACTTTACAAGTATAGTTTGATCAGCGATATGAATGGTCACGCGATACCTACGAGAATGCGTTGGATTTATCCTTTAACGAAAATGAATTGCAAGAATTTTCTGAGCCAACTCTGAATTTTACTGGCATTATTTTGCATAACATTCTATTCGACGTGTCATTTGAACAACAGTAAACAATAAATAAAGAGGAACTGTCACACGCATAAATTGTCGCAAAGTTGCTATTGTTTGCATCGTGTGATACAGCACCCAACCCAAGCACACAAATGTTTCACTAAAATGATCATAATAGAATAATACATTATGTTTAATGCACAATTATATTTGATTTACTCTAAGCTCATTATAGCCAACAAGGGACGCGTGGAGCAGGAGCACAGCCGCGCAGCAGGGCAAGGCGCCGTCCCCCTTAACAGCGTCCGTCAGATGTCAGAGGTCGAGCGCTGAAGTCACTCATTCCGCTGACGCGATCGCCACCGAGCGACGCTTGTAGCACGATGATACTCTGGTCAGCGTTGAATTAGTTTAGCCGTACATCTATTTACTTGATGCAATGTGAATAAAATCGTGTAGTTGTTTCTGAACAGCACACAGAAGATAAAGCTATTGAAATGTGAACACAAGCACGATGAAACTCGATGTCAGCCTTCAATTAGTTTAGCCGTACATCTATTTACTTGGTTCTAGATGCATAAAATCATGTAGTTGTTTCTGAACCGTACACAGAAGATAAAGCTATTAAAATCTGAACACAAAGTTTTTCAAAATTTCGATTTTCGGTCGTTTTTCGACGGCCGGCAACTAACAAACAGCGAAGACTCACGTGTCATTGACAAGTCGTTAATCGTTATATAATTGTCACTCTTGCAGGGAAATTGAAGTTGCCGAATTTCCTGATGCCATAACCAATAAGTGAATTTAGCAATCGCGCCCGTAAAGCAAAAAATTTAATTTTAGATTTCAAGCTTTAATTCAAGTTTAGGCTCCGTTACGTTAAGTGAAATTTTACTTAACAATGCGCGGCATATTGTTCAGATTGGGATCATTATGCAAATAGTTAAATTTACCACAGGAGCATCATCAAATAATAGATTTAACCGTAACTAGCAGTAATTCAGAGAAAGCTGAATCAGAACGTAACAAACAATTGGTATCGCCGCGAAGAAAATCATTGTTAATGGAAACTTGTAGAATACTCTGTATACTCCAAAGGGATAAATAAAAACATCCCATTCACAATTTTACCACAGAAATTCTGAAATTATTATGACGAGTATGATGATATTAAATATTTTACTCTAATGCTCATTAATTTGACACAATGCTTCCGTAAGGATGTAAACTCAGTGATGAGTTTTCAATTATCTAAAAGAAAGAGCATCAATGGGCTAACTATCGTATATTGCCAAATATGAGTTATATATCATATGAGTTATACGTCATATGAGTTATATATCGAATTAAATCTTTTCCTGGTAAGGTTAGAGCAGAGGTTTTAAGTTTCACGTCTTAAATCCTTAATAACGTAAAAAATTATAACAATCCTGACAAAGCATTAGCTCTCAAGCGCGTGTCAGGCGGCGCTGACTCAGCAGCAACGCTGGCAGCAAATGGCATCTCACACTCGTTTAGAGTTTACTTCCATAATTTTAGTTGAGTTGAAGCAAAATTTTCCGTATGTCTCATTCCTCGTAATTTTCCGTATGCCTCATTCCTCGTAATTTTCCGTATGTCTCATTCCTCGTTTACATGGCTTGGATATTATTGGCTTGGATATTTTGTGTGCTAACGTTCATTTAAGTTGGGATCAACTTTTCTATCCTATTGACGGAGCACAAAAGATTACATTTTTTATAAGCGAATAACTTTAAAAATATGAAACTCGCATGCATGTTATATTGGACGTACGCTCTTATCTTGCTATTTATAAAAACCCGGCCACCCGGCAAATTAGACATTATATGAATTGTAGTTCGAGTCAAATAAAAGTGAAGGAATCCGAAACTTTAGTAATAGAACTAAATTAAATTAAATTTAAACTCCACTATAATTTTATTTTGCTTGACTTTGACTCTAATTAAATTTGTTTAAACACAAAAGTAAAATATCTAAAAATTTTCACGCCAAATGATACCGTTGCAGACCCTTGAAAATGAATCAAAATGATACGAATCACATTACCTCAATTAAAGCGTATTCCCCTGGCGGCGGGGGCGCCGATATGTCGCGCAGAGGAATGTATCCATTGCAACTAGTGCAGTAAAACAAAGGCACTCGAGGCTTTATTCTCTGATCCCAGCAGTTGACCGTCCCGATCTGCAATAAATCTGTGCACAGCGCCAATCTACAGCCAATTAAAAGAAACTACCTGAGCCTGGCGCATATATAAAAATCTAGAATATAAAATAATATAAATTCTGAATCGCCGGTAGAATAAAAAATGACGCAGCTGTTTGAGAAGATGCTGTGATACTAATGCGTATTAAGTATCGTACATATATCTAAACACGCGGTTGAAGGGCTTCATGGACCTGCATATTCATGTAATAAATTTTAAGATAAGGAAAGCAATTTTGGCTCCTGTGTTGCACGCTTCAAGGCGGTATGAGAAAGCCACACTCGTAAATGTATAAAAAATTTTATTCTTGCGACAAGATATCTCAGAGTATACAAATAATTCGCCACACAATTAAAATTTTTGAACATTGTAATCTGAACTAAAATTCGAGGTCACACTATAATGATTTCAATATTCACAACTATTCACTAACTATAATTATTCCCCGCACGAAAGCAAAGATATACATGAATTTTGTGGTCATTCGCCACGACCACTCAGTTGAAAGACGAGTGAAGCTCAGCAGAAGCTGTAACAGCATTATACGAATGAATGAATTCCGACTCAACAGTCGGAATTGAACAACCGCTATCTGTCACACGTAGACTATTCGTTACATTTTTGTAAGTTCAGGGAACCACGGGACTGGACTGGCACGCAAAAATGAGACGGCAGATTTGGCGGCGAGGTAAACGGGGCTCGTTCTCATTGACTGCCGAAGAGAGGTCAACGTGCCATGAGCGTTATGAGCTTGGGCAGGTATACCCTAACAAAATTTAGAGTCGCCCCAGCTTCTGGCAATCCGAATCAGAAGCTGAAGTGTCTGTAAATTTTCACTGGGTAGCGAGTCTCAACTGCGGGAGCCGCACGTTTAATTACCCATAAGAGCAACGTGCTGGAGCAAAAACCGTACGGCCGAAGATTCCTAGACTTGGCTTGCAGAAACGCTGGGAAGGGGATAAGCATTTTACAAAGAAAAAACACTTTATGAAGAATAACCCTAAAAAGCGTATGAGGCACGTGGTGTGTGGTGAAGCAAGGGTACAATAGGCAATTGATGGCTTAATAAGGTCGATGTTGCGTGCAAATAAAAATCAAACGATAGCAGATTTTTTTTTTGTCTGCAAAGAACATTCAGAAGCTTAGAGTGATCATTGGCTCATGTGCATATACCATGAGGTATATGTACAAAAATCAAGCCCGCAAATAGAAATAAATCTTGTTTTTTCATACTAACTGTGGACGAAACATTTCAATAACGGACGAGAATACATAGGATTTGCGAATATATAAAAATCAAGTTAACTAAGTATTTGCTCGAATGCAGTTCGGACGTCTTTCACAGGACAACCCCGTCCAGTGGGACAGGAGTCTTAAGTTCACAAGTCTTTGCCCTATTATTAGGCGCAGCGGGTCAGCTCTTGTTTACTGAAGCATCAAGCAGGTAATTAAGGCGCAACACAAGCCTAACGAAGCAACTTAAACTTCCTCTGCAGCTCCCAACTTGCCTCCTCTTCCTTTTTCCTGCGCGCGGCTAATAAGTTGAGTTTTAGCGGGAGTTGAAAGTCCCCTACAACTGCACTGTGACAGGTTCTGGAGAGGAATGCAATGCTAACATAATGGGATGTTATCCTTCTTGTTATTTTCTTGAAGGTCGATCCGCACAAAATTCGAGGCTTACAAATATAAAGTCTGCTTCCGCAGAAGGACTGATAATTTTATTTGTATGTATATTATCATTTAGAATCCCATACATAGGGAAATTCGCAAGTAATGGAATGAAAAAAAAAAATATTTCACTGCATCTGAGTAGCAGCAACAATGATTTTTTATATAGAAGTTTCAGTTAGCTAAAGTTTTCTCTTTGTGTGAACAAACTTCGTCTCAAGTTAGTCAAAAAGAGCACAAAAGGCACGCGTACTCAAGTAAAGAGTGCAACAAGCAACTCAATTAGCAGTAAGCAAAGAACGACAGGTCATTTGACAGGCGCTCTGGCCAGACAAAGTGTCAACAAATAAGACGAACGTATAGCAGGAAGATGTAGGACTCCTAACCCTACAGAGAAATGCCGTCGAAACAATATGTTGATTACAAGTTGATATCGTTGAAACAACGTTTATCGAACGATATTTCAACGTTAGATATCTGGTACCATGTGCACTATAGAGGTTACCATTGGAAATGTGACTGGATTAAGGATTTAGTGGCACGTATATTTGCGCACAACACGAGTATTGTACAGCAGGGTCAGCTTATTGATCGGTAACAACAAAAGAGCAGACAACAACAATAAAGGCCTTCCCTCCAATGCAGAAGCCAAATAAAAAGGACGGCAGTCATTTCGCTCGGCGTCAAACTTTTGTGCAAACATGAGCTGCGTGAGCTTCAATTGGCGACACAGACAAGGAAACTTTCTGGTGACTCGCGTTTTTGTTTGGGCGAACGAGCAATTTTCGCCCTGTTTTCTTACCTCCGTAAAGAAGAAAGTCTTAGAATTGAACAATTTGAGTAATCAATCGGTCTTCAAAAATATTTATAATTGTGCGTATTTAAAATACAGAAATATGATTCACGCTAGATAGATTGTTCAAAACATCCGATAGGTTTATCAATGCTAGATCCATGTCAGAGAAAGTACATTTACATTAGGGTTAATTTTAAATAATTAGGGACTTGTCTAAAGCTCGTTAGAACTAGGTAGCACAGTTCAAGAGTCAAACGAAGATGGCGAGCAATCACCCGAAGGTAGCAAAATAGTCCCGATGAGAGTTGAGATATTTAGAGAGAGAGAGCAGGCAAACACTGTAGGAGCGATCACTGTTGTATATTTGCAGGCTAAATTGATGGCCTATGTTTCTCAGAAAGCATAATCCCACTTCTTGGAGAGAGAAGTGCTCAGTTCTAGTGAAGAATCGCCAGCTTTGAGATGCACTCGCACATTGGCGAAAAAATGTGACAAAAATTCATCATTATGGTTTAACTGGAAAGAGGCATGAAGTAGCATATATGCCGGTAATGTAGCTCACGTATTTTCAATATTTCAGCATTAATATTGTTCAATGAGAGGGAAAAGATCATTGTTACAAGTGTAGTACGAAATTTTAGATGATAATAATAATGTTCAATACAAAACTTTTTATGTGGCACAAATGTATGTAAGTGAAAACTTCAAAATGATCATTCGAACTGACAAGAGTAAGTTAGACAGTGATTGTAAAATAATCAAATAAAACAGAACACGTCGCCTAAGTAACGTTACCCGATTTTAAATATATTTTCTGCCATTCATAAATCTTCATAAAAGAAGAAATAAATAAGAATATTTGCAATGGAAGTAAAATAACATCGTGACATGAAATAAACTTATCATAAACGGTCAATATTGACTCGGTTAAAAATTTAACTAGATAGCAAATCTGTATCATATTGTTACTTTTTTCATAACGACATTGTTGCAGCGCTCTGAAAACCCTGGATTGGCGAAGCAGAAGTGGAATTAATTAGCACGTACATTAAGGTGGATGTTGGAGTTACGGAGTTCGAAATCGTGCTTCTTAACTGAGCACATATAGCGCGGCTGAGGCGCCTGAAGAAGAACAAATTAAATTGAGTTATTAGCAAGCTTTTGCGCATAGCCCGCACGCTGACTCTACGCCGGGATTCTAAACTTGAAGAAGTGAGTCATTTTATCAACAATTTATACAAAACGAGTGAAGTATTAATAGTCTTCTATAACCTTATACATTTTTGCCATGTACACTCTTCAAAGCCAAAGTTTAAAGTGAGGGCAGTGTTTTCCGTCGAAGTGTTTTCAGCGATGCCGTGTACTTCCGCCCGAAGTTATTCTCACTACTGACAGATGAAGCCGAATTATTTTCACTTGAAATACGAAAAAGTTTTGCATTGCAGCAAAAAGCCCAAATAATACAGTTGATGCACTTCACCGGCACAAAACTGGTTTATTTAACTACGGAAAAGCCAGAATTAATGAGACGAGTGTGTTGTATAGGCGGTTCATATTTTTTAGCGACGCATCAAAATCACAACCTAGTTTCCAATGCATTATTGTGCTTTGTTATTATTTGCAATGCAATATTATTATTTTATTACTTATTATTTGTTATCATTTGCAATGCATTATTGTGCTCTTCACTTCGGTACTTGATGTATTCAAAATTTAGTTGACCATATCATGTTGTGATATACAGAAAAGGCTGTAAGGTCGTTTCATAAGTAGGACTTGATTCGAGTACAATATGAATAATTTAACCTTTTTCTGTCTACGCATTGAGAGTCAATGTCTGTCGTGAAATAGTTCATAATCAAAAATATGCAAGACTTGCGTTATATTCACGAAGAAAGGATCTACGAGACGACAAATTTGTCAACCATTTACGGGCAGGGTATCAAACCGCACGAAACTCCAGGAAAGGACCGCAATTGTACGACGCACTCAGCGGGACAGAGTAGTAGTGTGATGGGCGGTCCCCTTTAAAGCGGCCTTCCTTCAAGCCACTCGCCCTATCCAGGCTCCCTGGCCTACGCCATCCAAAGGATGCAACTCCTTCATGCCGCGCTCCAGGTTATGGAATGGAACTCTCACCCTACGCTTCCTCCAGGTAATGGAATGAACCCTCACCCCGCGCTTCCTCCAGGTTATGGCATGGAACAGCAAACCGCGCTCCAGGTTATGGAATGGAAACCTCAAACCGCTCTCCAAGCTATGGAATGTAAGCCCATCTGCGCTGGGTCGAGCAAGCCGATGTGGTTTCGAAAGGAAGAGCTCAACGTCACTAGTCAGACTCGGAAGGAAGAGCTCAGCCTCACTAGTCAGACTAGACTAGGAAGGAACAGCTCAGCACAGACTAGGAAGGAACAGCTCAGCCTCACTAGTCAGTCTCGGAAGGAACAGCTCAGTCTCACTAGTCAGACTAGGAAGGAACAGCTCAGCCTCACCAGTCAGACTAGGAAGGAACAGCTCAGCCTCGGAAGGAACAGCTCAGTCTCACTAGTCAGACTAGGAAGGAACAGCTCAGCCTCACTAGTCAGACTGGAACAGCTCAATTTAAATATTTAATTGAAGTTACAGCTCAATTTAAATAGTCATCGCATTGTGAGAGAAAATATTAGGAAATATCCAACAATGCATGAAATAAATTGGAAGTTGATTGCATGAGCTCCAACAAAAAAGGCAATCTTTCAAATCGTTGTCTTCAATAAGCTAAATAAAAATTACAGGGCGAAAAACAATCATCTTATTCATCAGGAGAAGTCAGAATCAACTTAGTGAGAGTTTTGCTGTTCAAGAAACCGAAATAAAAAGCAAATACTCAGCCCATTTAATATTCGAGCCAGACAAGGCTAAGCATCTACGCTCGGTAACTTTTCTTATTCGAGACAAGACGAGACGATCCTAAAAGCTTTGTCCAGATAGTGATAAAAATCAAGAGAATTTTCAATTCTTCGTAAAAATACAGGACGATAGTGAGACGAGATGTCCCGGACAAAGATAAGAGATTACAATAATTTATTTGAAATTTACATTTGTTTTACGTCACATATCGGAACATACATGTTGTACGTACAGTGGATTAATGGCCGTAGTTCACAAATTATAGATTGATGAGCTTAAATGATTGGTTGATGATCATTATCTTATTCAAATTCAAGTGATCTAAATATTAGAATTTGGGTGGTTGGAATGTGCAATAATAAAGACAGAGCCTGGAATTGCCACTAAACCAGTCTGCCATCAGCCGCGCGAGACGCATTGGCGGCCTCTCATTTCATCCGCGTTTCAGAATGTGTCGAATTGTAATGGAACATCTCGTATCACTTCATTCTCCGATTTGACTCTTATCGTTATATTATGACTCTTTTTTATCAATCCGTCTCGTAGAGTTTCATACTATCCGAGACACAATTATTAAACCGATTTATAACTGTATTCAGGGACTAAAATTTCTCGCGTTTTGCAGGAAAATTTCACGGATCGTCTCGTTGTCTCGGTTCATTTGAGGAAACAATATCAAGAAGCAGGAGTCTAAGACTTTAGGAATCCCTTCATGCACTAAAAGAATTAAATGGGTGTAGGACAATATATGACCCATTTGGACAATGTGACCCATTTCTTTTCTGAGTGCAAATGCCCGTAAGGATCGACATGCTTGTTGCAGGCAAAATAGACAGGTAGGCTGACAATTAAGCCCGGTATTTAATTTAGGCTGAGCCTCTTCACTGAGATTGAGTGCAGTTTTGCGCAAGTGTCGGTTAATTAGAAGGGTTTAGTACTGCAGGATTAATGGTAACGTCCCATAAAGCTGCTCTCTACCGTAGTTGGTTGTTGGCGGGTCGGAAGTGAAGATCTACAGCACTCGCCTTCTTGATAAATCTGTGCTTGTGCTTGGTGGCTGTTGGTCGGACCTTGCACTTATTAATTAAATGTTGTTTATGCTCGATCAAATTAAAAAAATTCCTGGTGCTGCGCATCTATTTTAATAATTAAATTGAAACGATAGTTGCGATTATGAAAAGTTAGCTTATAAACAAAGGCATTTGGAAATAAGCGAAAGAAAACATTGCTGAGATATCAAGACACGTTATACAGTCACTCAAATGTTTAGCCAGTATTGAAAAACATCATTAAGAGCGTATGAAAAATGGTTCACGATAACAATGATAAAAAAGTGAAAGATAATGCCATAATAATGCTTTGTTAACTCTATCCCAGCTAAATTTAAACTCATTCTTCCAAGTTTTGTCCGAATCATTACGTCATTAACGAGAGTGGAGACTGCAGCAACAAAAACACAAGCGATTCATTTTTCTCATTAATATATGAGGAAAGTTTTCACAGAATTCATCTCGCAAGTTCACTTTTTTCTCCAAAGATGAAGGTCGCAATGGCCTTGGCACACAAAGTGTTTTGTGATCTAGAAGAACTCCAACAAATATCAACTTCATTTACATTCTGGATCTAGAGATTAAGCTCCCGCTATGAATGATTTATGACGAAGTCGCCTAAAGAAACGTCCCAACTGTCGTCGTGAAATCAGTTGGATGAGAAAGCAAGGTCATACGATATAGAAGGAAGACGAAGCTATCGTACGCAGTAACGACTGGCACTTTCCAGCAGTCTGCCAAGATTCTGTCAGAAGAATAACAAAGCTCAAGGTTAGAGACACTTAGCTAGCAAGTTTGTCTCGAAGAAACAAAACATTAACGTTTATTTACGACCAACTAAACGCAGCCGTCCGGTGCATTTTTGTTTCTGCCAAGTTAAGAGAGCAATGAAACTGTCCATCTTGCTGTTTGCGCTGGATCCCTTGCTACAATAGCCTTAGGTAACTTGTTTGAAATCTGATCTGCTCCTGATTTTAAAATAAGCTTCATGTTTTATGTAGTTTTTGATGTTCTTTCTAAAAATCGAGACAAAAAATTCGAAAAGTCGCTACTGAAAATATTATGGTTAATAGTATGGTTGTAATGGTCAATAGTTACTATGTAATGAAAATGTTACGTGTCTTTTTTCCAGTTTATTTCGAGGGTAAGATTCTGATGCCTCTAAGTGAATTGCTTCAATTTCTGATTTTAAAACAATAGTAAATTTTTATTTTGTGCGAAGTCCGGACTGCCTTGCATTATAGGGTCGTCATTACGGGAGGGTAGCACGGTGGTAACAGCTCTCAGTACCGAGATTTGAGCAGAGAGTCGATCCCAGCTCCTGTGATAGTTCTGGTCAAATAGGCGAGGAGGCCGGGCGGCGACCGGTGTTATGGCCTAATGAATGCTTACACCGCTATACTGTACTGGACGCTATACACTGTATACTGTACATTGTACAATATACAAGTATTATACACTGTACACTATACACTGTACACTATACACTGTATGCTGTACATTGTACAATATACACTATAGACCACACACTCCGTAAGCAATTGCGAGTACAGGCGGTGCAAGTAGTGAGCCATTCACCGGTAAAAGCAATTTTTACGAGTGATTTTTTTAAGCAAAACCATAAAATCATGCCGGTTTGAGCTTAAAAATACAAAAAAGCGTACAAAAGTTCAATTATTTCACGAACAACAATTGCAATTTTTGCCACCGTCGTGCGTTCAATTAGATTCCATCCGTCGGTTATTTGCGCGAACAAAAGCAGTCTTGTATCCTACGCACGCATCGGTGACCCGTTTGTAATAGAATCGCATTTGTTGCGCTCCCGAGCATCGTTTGCAAAGGAAACGGAAACACGTCGCGGCGCACTCGGGGTATCCGGTATGGGGGGAAGGCCGCCTTCAATAGAGCGATTGAATGAGCGCTACAGTGGCTATCCAATATGAGTGATACGATTTCTTAATATCCGGCAATGAAAACTTTATGCTTTAAAAAGATAGTTTCTTAAAATGAAACCAGAATAAAATTCAACAGTGAATTTCTTCCGATGAATAAAATAACATCATAAACGGTACTAGTTTAAAAAATAAGAGAAATACAAGATGTACTATCAGCTTTCATTGCCATCTTGAGCAGAACAATTTTCGGGAGTTTCTGCAAGAAAATTTTAGATTTTCTATGTATTAACCTAAACTAATACAGTAACAATTTATTATGAAACAGTAACCCTCAGAAATTCACCTCTGGGTGATATTAATTTATGAGGTTTCCACATGAAAATCTAAGCAGTTAATAATACTGGTTCCATATGCAGAAGTTGTGAAGGCAGAGACACCGTTGATATCTCAACTACCAGTAAACCGAAGACAATTAAGAGTTTAATGGATAAAGTTTAAAGTTCATGATCACGAGCTCAGGCAAAACGCAACGAGAATGTTAGGGAGCGAACTCCAAATTAAAGGAGAGATATCTTTAAAGACAAAAAGTTGTTTAGATTCTAGACTTGATGAGACGTCAAAAGGGACATTGGAAACCTTTTAAGCGAATCTCATTTATTGTTGAATGTGAAAGCTTGTAAGGCCACAGTAATGAACTTGCGCAACTCGGCATTCTATTTTTTCCAAAAAGCCCTCTAGCGACGTCTATAGCGTTGTTCAATTTTTCTGTATTATATGAGTATTATTTTAATTATTGTTATTTATAGTATTTTTCTTTGTCGTCTATCGATGCAGTTTTTTAAGTAAGCATCATCACTGTTTTAGCTTTATTTTTGACCATCTATTTATTTTTAAACCATCTTTATTTTTCATTTTTTATGGTTTTTCATGAATATTTTCACGGTATTAATTCTTGCCGTCGGAAACAGGCATAAGGCAACGTCTATGGCCAATTGTCTATAAGTGACCAATTAATAAGGACTTGTATTTCGAAATAAATTACCTGTAAAATAGAGACAGCAATTATTAGAAGTGAAAGCGACGTAAATGTTGGAGACTTCAAACACTTGATTGACAGTAAATTCGTTCATTGCGTTTAATATCTTTTGAAGCTGTGATTTCAACAGCTGCGGAGAGCCTTAAAACTGACTACGATGTGAACGATGATGCCCCAGAATACAATGCATATTATAACAATGCCGCAATTCAAGGGAAACAATCTCCCAGAATAAATATTATGTTATCGTAGGTAATTACGATCATCAAGGCGACGCGATCATGAAGTTCGAGGTTTTGCGAGGCATGCGGCGGATGCGGCGGAGTGCATGCCTTATAACAAGTTCAACTGGGCTTGTTAAGGCCCACGAGTTCTTCGTCAATGATACCATCTCACATCATTATAAGACTAAAACATTGGAGACAATAATGCTGATGCTATCGATCACTATCGATACGCGTGGCCAGGGTAAAGGTGAAAAACTTAAACAAACAACTTAATACCCAGCATAATGTATACGCGCAAACACGTTTCATACCTGGGCATAATAGATTGAATTCCTCTATTTCTCTCTATGGTTGACATCTGTAGACGTTTTTGAAGTATCTAGGTAATAATGATTTCCTCTCCCCTAGCATAAACGTACCATATCAGATCTAATTAGAAACCCAGCACAATTCATTCTAAAATGCCAAAAAGTGCTTCCCGAAAAATCCGCCGTCAAAATAAAATCATCGATAATGCACCCCGTGTAAGTTGTATAACTGGACTTGTTAAGGCCCACAAGTTCATCATCAATGATACCATCTCACATCATTATAAGACTAAAACATTGGAGACAATAATGCTAATGCTATCGATCACTATCGATACGCGCCGTCAGGGTAAAGGTGAAAAACTTGAACAACTTAATACCTAGCATATATTGTATACGCGCAAACACACATCATGCCTGGGTAAAATATATTCTAGTTCATGCCTGGGTAAAATATATTCTAGTAACTCTAGTTTTACTATATGGTTGACATCTGTAGACTTATATGAAATCTCATAGGTAACAATGATGTCCTCTCCCCTAGCATATACTAGCATATCAGATCGAATTAGAAACCAAGCACAATTCATCTTAAAATGCCAACAAGTGCTTCTTGAAAAATCCGCCGTCAAAATGAAATCATCGATAATGCACCCCGTGTAAGTTGTATAAAAAATTGGTAAGAGTTTCTTAACAGTAAGAACGATCCAAAAAAAGTATGCTTCGAGAAATTAAGGTTACATTAACTAGACTATTTGAATTGTTTTTAGTCTGATTCAAGTAAAATTTAGTTTCTATATGGAAGCTCACACCTTGGCCAAGTGTCTACTGCAAGACGAGTAAAACTCACGTTCCTCGTTAACCTCGAGCGGAGAAAAGAAAACTTCGTTTACAGTTTGCGTAGCGTCGAGGGTCAACACGGACGATACCGATGAATTAAGGCCATATTAAATCATCAATTAAAAACAACAAAAGTAGTTCACTTTATTACGGTTCATTAGCTCAGGACCTTTTATATCAAAGTTTATGAAGATATTCAATTTAGCTCAGAAGATAGTCTTCGCGGAATACACTTTTGTTCTGTTACCCAGAAAATTTCACCAGAACAGATGACGCCAAAAAATAGTTTTAATTACAGAATTGAAATAAAAAAAATTATTAGTCGATCAATCGTTTATGATAAATAGTTTTAATAAATAGCTTAGGAGAGAGTAGTTTCATGGTGTGCTTCAGAAGAAAGTGTTTATGTATAAGTTCCACTCTGATAGCACACAACTAGTCTTTAAAGTTAATAATCGACTCGAATTCCCATAAATGTCTTAACAGCAAAAAAATAAACCTGGAACCGTGACAGTCTTCACGTTCAGTCACTTTAATGAAATAACTGCCCGACTATATTCGAGATGTAAAGAAGTATTGCAGAGATGGCTTGTGATTATACAGAGATTCTGCCCGTCTTGCATTTTGATGGGAGCTAAGCAAGCTACCAGTCTGTGATACCAGTGTCAATCATAGCGATGCGTAGCTTTAGTCTCTGGCAGCAGTTGTCGTACCATTGAAATCACTAACGTGAAGTAAAGCAGTTCCCAAATCTATTAGTGAAGAAAACGAGTTCATGATAGCATATTGTTCAGATTTTGATCACCATAAAAATAGTTAAATATTACCACAGGAGCATCCCCGAATAAATAGTTGATATGTAATATAGTTATTTAACGAAGATTTATGACTTAGCTGAGAACGAAACCAAAACTAACGGAAACGTACCTGAAGCAAAATTCGCGAATACAATTTGTACTGAATTTTATTCTAAATAAAAATCATGCTCAAAAACAGAGTCATCCCCAGAAGTTAGTCATATAGAATGTTAGCACAATTGAATGTTTACATAAATTTATACCATGACTAAGAGCCAACCCCGTGGAAAAATTGTCACGTAATTTTTTATACCCAGATACCGTAAATCGTCAACCCAATTGAAAATTGTTCCTTTAAAGATGATGTGACGGAAACTGATATTAGTTTCGGAGTATAAAGCATCAGTTTATTTTAATTAGAGTGCCCCACTAACTTGTGTAATAGCCACCTTGACAAATTCACAGACAGCTCTGATATACTCTCCCACGCATCATATATAGTAGGTGCTTCTCGAGATATAAAATACAGCGTCATCAGCAAAGTGCTTGCCGTTCACGTTAAAAGAAGCTGCGATATCATTTATGAAAAATGTTAAAGTGAAGAGGCCCGAGAGCAGAGCCCTGCATGTGGTGCTCCAATCGTCATTGGTCTAATGGGTGATTTGAACTCGTTCAATGAAACGTATTGTTCTCTATTGGTATTGGTAGATATGATTGAATTCATGAATGATGAGGCCCTCTGATACCATAAAGGTGGAAATCACATTACATAGGAAAATCAGGGTAGGGGCATCAGGGTAGACTCCAGTACACATACACAAACTAAAAATATGGCTAAAATAGGCGCTACGATATCAGCAGGCTTCAAAGAATATTTTTGATTGAATTTCCTAAATATGAAGCCCCTTGCCTCTACATAATCGTGACGATCTCTTTATTTCCGATACAAAAGCAGGAGATACGAAGCAGGTTGCCTCACAAAAAGGAACACCCAAAGTCGAACCATCTCCCACGGGACCATATATTTCGTAAAGTCATTGGCAACAGAGATAAAAATAATCGCTGAATTCAGTAGCCGTATCGGTGCCAGACAAAAGCTTGTTATTTTTGGACGATTCAATCTTTTTGAGTGCAAGATTCTTCGCAAGTTAGGAGTTGACAATATTCTAAAAAACCCTAGAGTCGTTCGACTTTTGCTAAATTTAAGTCGAGTAGTACTGCTTCTTATAACTGTTTACAATAGCGCATTCGTCAATACATTTCGATAAGCAAAGTAAGATCTACGGTAAATTACAGCAGTGCGAGAAAGATGTAGACGTTTACGCTTCTTCTTGGTGGCAGACTTAATTTCGTCGGCCACCAAGCAGGTCCATGTTTTCTAATCGTGACAAACTTTAAAGGGAAAGATGCATTGCAAATTTTGGAAAGTTCGGCCATGAAAGACAGCATTGCAAGGTTGGATTCATCAATATTAGTTAAAAGTACAGAAGGAAAACGATTCATCTTCTACCTAGACTTTTGAATATTGTCAGCATTAATAAGGTGAATTTTTTCCCTAGATGGAGGAGTCAAAAACCCAGTTTCAAAATAAAAGAATGTCATCAAGTGATCTGATAAGACAATGTCCATAGCGGCTGATTCTGAGTTTGATCCATATAATTTCCACCACGTATGATCAAGCAGTGAATAAGGCGTAATGGGATTTTCAGGGGAGATTCTGGTTGGTTTAGTTATGGCTGGATAAAAATTGCTACAAAGAATGTCATGAATAAAATTGTTGCTTGAACACAGATTAAGAGGATTGTACAGATTAATATTGAAATCGCGATAAAAAATTTCTTTATTAGATCTCCCAATTTTTCATAGAACCTAGAGTGAAAAAAGCTCATTGAAACTTTGAACGCTATTAGAAAGAGGCCAATAGGCACAAAAAATTGAGAGGTCAAACCCAGGCACAACTGACATATATATGTTCATCAAGTCATATTCAGTTTTTGCTCGGATGAAGGCTTCAACTAACCTAGCACTGAATTTGTTATCGACATAGGCAGTTATATCACCCCCCTGGCGATCACTGCCCAAAGTTGAAACTGCGCGAATACTGTGACACTTGTGACACTTGAACTTGTTAGCATGATAAAACTTTTTATAAATGCGCTTTTAACGTCAGAATTCAACGTGATTTCAACCTTGAAACAACGTCGAAATGTACGAAATTGAGAAAATGGGGTTGATTCACTTTTTCATTCTAGACTATATAATATTCAACGTTATTTGAACGCCGCGAAGTACGAGGTTTCAACATTGATTCAACCTGACATTGCCTGCTGGGAATGCACACAAGTTAAAAGAACTTTGTTTTTTGAACAATATCACTTAATCGGTCGGCAAAAGCATCACCGTCGTACATTTTACAGTAAATTCCATGAATATCCGCAACTAGATCATCTCTAAGAGATACACTAGGATAGATTAATTCAGCCATATCGAAAAGAGAAAGACTAGCATTAGTTAACAATGAATTAACGTTGGTAATTTCAACTGCATTAGGCAGTTGAAACTATCAACGATGCCGCAAATTTAACCAGGTCAGACTTATAGTTGATGGATGAGATCTTGCCACTATCCTTAGTTATGGAATCAACTAGACCATACCATGAATATACCTTCACGATGGACTTATTACATCTCTTCAGCGTTCTTAGCTTGTAAAAAAGAGCAGCTCGTGTTTTGGTAAGGTATTCTTTCACAATAGGTAATCAGGCTTTTTCCTTTTTATGACCATCAAAGTCCTGTTCCTCGCCTCCTTGCAGACGAAGGACACTCGAAGGTGTTCCTTGTCCCTACCGATGATGTCTACTCCCTTGACATCCACGGTACGAAGAGTATTATCCACAAGTACATTCCTCTAATCCACAAATAATTTCTTGAAATGATCAAGATTCCTTGTTGCCTCAACTTTGTTCACAGCAGCGTTGACGAAGGATAGATTGGAGCTACCATGACAGGCCATAACTTTTACAAGAGATTTCTGCTCAACACAACAAAGTCGTTTTACCAAGCACTGGTGGGTCCATAGATTTTACCTCATCATCAAGGGGACACCCGCAATTCCGCATCTTATGCCCCTGATGATATAAGAGTGGTTTCTGGTAGAGGGTCCCTAAGGTACGGGGACGCCACGTGACACCACACCGAGTAACTCGAAGAAGAGGTCTGCCTGTCAACAAACTGAAATACGTCGCACTCAAGTTTCGAATTCGTAGATATAAGGCAGTGGTTCCCAAACTTTTGCAGGCTGGCGCCCCCCTTGGCTCCCCAGTGAATTCCTAGCGCCCCCGAAAGACACATATTAATTCCTAGCGCCGGCCTCCCCCCAAGTTTGAATATTTTCAAAAGTTTACAATAGAAACCCAGGAGAAGTTAAAAAAAACAGATCTGGGTGGGAAAACGCTGGGACTCGTGTGCTGCTTCCTCGGATCTTTCCACCGCCTCCAGGGGGCGGTACCGCAGACTTTGGGAACCAGTGATATAAGGCTTCAACGTTTACTCAGCATTCTGATATTAAGGTAGTATATTGCAACCATTACTTTAATAATCTTGTCGAGATTGAGAGTATTAGCCGCGACCCCGTTTGACGACTTAGAAAGTCTACCAGCTTTCCGCTTTCAGGACTAAAATTTCTAAGGAAGACAGCATTTTGTTAACTTTTTCCAGGTCTTTGCGCATCGAAATACTTCCGACACCAATGTACGCATCGGAACAGGTGGACCTAGCATCACTTTCCGAATCGCTATCCATCACGGTTGGAAAGAGGAAAGCAGGTGAACTGACATCGATTTGGGAGCAAACAGCCTGTTTTTGTCCAACAGACTAAAACAAAAAGGTCGAACATTGAAATAAATCACAACACTTAGTTATCCAAATAAATCCAGTTATAAAATAAACATCAATAGAAGCCAATTAAAGCCGGTATAATTAACAATAGAAAAGATAGTACTTAATTCAGAGCTCATTCACTCAATAGAACTTTTTTCACTTCGTATTTCAAAAACGAGCTCACCATCTTAGCAGCAAGAAGCACAGTAGCAGCAAGACAGCACATGCAGCTGGAGACGTCGGAGCATCAATACTAAAGATAATTAATTAATTATCATGCCTATTAACGTCTCATCAGCACATCAGAGTCTCCGCCGCCTACAGCGCATTACCGGCCATGCTGCTATAATCATACCAGTGATTGCCTGCTGAGATAAACGCTATTATCAAGGGCATTGCAAGTAGGCGAATAGTGAATCGGAATTAATGAAAATCTTTTACAGCGAAACGTCATTTTATAAAACCAGAAAAAGCTAAAATTTTCATTTGCATATTTATTACGTGCATCTTTTCTTCAACCGGATTAAATGGTAATTTAGTATCTCGAACAAATAATTTAAGAATATCACAAAAGTAAAGCTTATAAGTAAAGCGGCGTGCTTGGCGTTCCAGCACAGCGTCGTGAAAAGCCAATCCGTACGGAGGCAGCTAAGTTACTTCTGGAAAATTTACTCGCTTTATCCACTTCATCTAACCTTGGAGGCATGAGAAACACACTACTGGATCTAATTTGAGCCAATTTTCACCCCAAGTGCTGGTAGCTAAGATACCTCTAGACCAGCTCACTCTATCACTACGACAACTACCAGGACAGTTGACTTTTTCAACTTTGTTGACTGCGGGCTCAGTTAACCCGGCAATTTTTTTCCGTAGTATTGTTGTGATCGCGGTTGTCCCGGCAAATTTTTTCTGCAATATTTTTGTGATCTCAGTTAGCCCAGTAATTTTTTCAGAGCTGTGAGCTCAGTAAAGCGGCCTAATTTTTTTTCGGTGACAGATTATTGAGCAAAGCTGATCCGGAATCTCACCGTAACTACGACGCCAATACATGGAGTTCATTCATATACATTCTATTACGATGGGATGCTTACATCGTATACATTCCAGAGCCCGGATGAGAATCTTAATTGATCGGCACAAAGCTATAAGGTACAGTAGTTCACATTTGGTGGCAAACTGCATTTGTCATGCAATGTTAATTTTTATGAACATTTTCATTGCATAAAAAGTGAATAAAAGTGAGAAATAAACAATTAAATTGAATCCGTATTCGTGCTGGTCCCGATGATTATAGAGACAAAGCGATATTATGTATAATTTATGAACATTTTGGGGCAAGAAAATAAAGCAAAAAGCTGTTATGTCACACAGGTGTTTTTCAACGGGTCCCTCATGATCGCGCCAGGAAGCCCGCGTCGCGAAGGAAGGCCACTACCCGCGAGCCGGTGGCTCCTCAGGTGTGAAAGTTTTCAGTGGGATTTTGATTGCTCTTTGCAACAGTGTCAAAAAATAATGAACTTTATTTTTGAGGAACAATGCCACTCAGCTAGGTCAGGTATAGTATTAGCCTTTTAGAGATATTTAATGATTAATTTTTGTTGACGCATCAGAGATAACTTCTTAAATGTATTGAATGAAATTGTGGTTGCCATAATAAAATGAAACATTGTAATTGGATTAGTTTTCCTTCATCGAATTAGTTTTCAAGAACTCTTTTTCAGCCTGATAAATTAAATTGTTTCAAATTAAGGAAGAGTTTCCTGAAAATAATAATATTCTCTTGTAAAAATTTCAGAAGAAACGACGATTTCCCTCACTTAGATCTTCTACTTATGAGACAAATTAAAAGTGAAGATGGGGTTGAAACATTATTTACTATCAATTTTTATCTTCTTTCCAGTTGTAAAGCTCTATACCTAAACACTCATCNAAACACTCACCAATATTTAGAAATTCGGATAGTTTCGGGCTTGATCTGTTTTGCCTAAGTAGACACTATTATCATGGTGCAAATGGTTAATATCAAGCTGTAGTCATAAAGAATTACATAATTTATCACCAAATATCATGACACATTTGTTCAAAAACGTTCCGCATTTGCGATATAAGAAATTTTAGCCTTGCGGTATTTGAGGTGATTCCAGTTCACAAGCCTTGCGTTATCATAAGCGCTTTCGATGCCAATGGCAAAAACTGTCGGTAAAATTAATAATAAAAACGGTATTTCGTTAATACATGCTGGTATGATATACATAGAACAAATAGCTTTTTGATCACATTTCAACACAACATCCATGGATGTTTGAAACTTTCCAAAGTGACACGCTAAGTTTGAGCCCGCTAACTATATCACTAATTTCCAGGATAGCACCGGCCAACAGCCTGCCATGACTTGAACGATAATGAATAGCCTGTATTTTTCAGTGGCAACATGTTTTTCAAGTGAGCCACAAGCTCCTTTCATTCATTGTACATATAGGAGGCCAATTTTTGGATCAATTTATTGCATCTTGGATGAGTATCTTCCTATTCTTTTTCATCGAACTATACCGGCCATTTATAGACTTGAATTTCGAATGTGCAATCCTCAAGCAGCAAAAATTAAGATGCTACTTTCGACAGAATCGAGAAAGAATTAAATGCCCGTGGATTGAAGCAGTACACTGTGCAGTGTACTCAAAGGCAAAAAAAGGAAATGAAATGACATTTGCGAGACAATAATATAGTTTGATCATAAACTGAAAGAAAATGGTTCGACTTTTACCACCAAGATATTTCAAATGTCAACAAAGCCGCTAAAACGGAAAGCACGCCAGAAAGTACAACAAAATAAAGAAAAGCTCATACTATTACAAAATTGAACGCAATTAAATTAATCTTCATTGGTACATCATGTCCTCGTCGCGCTTAGATTTAGGCTCACGCATGGACATTTTTGAGCCTCAAAATCAATTACCATTCACGTTTTCATGAATGACAATCGCATGTTTTCATGAATGCTATGACACAATTGCCTGTCGGTCCATCGAAAATATGGAAGACGCATCCACCATCACAGTGCATACTAGGGCGCCTAGACCCAGCGAAGCAGAAAGCCAGAGGCGATGCGGTCACTCATGGACTCTCGCTAGGCGAGATGACCGAGCTTAGTTTTATGGCGGAAAGTACGGTCACACAGAGACCAAATCGCACAGCATTTCCTTCAAATATTCTTAAACTACTACAAATTCTATATCTGTAAATAATTCTATGTCTTTACAGAAAATAAAATTAATCATCAATGCAAAAACGAACATTTCTGTTGAAATGACGCAAAAATTGGTGCGTTCGAAGATTTATTATGAGCAAAAGAAGCTACAATTAAGAAAGCAATTGAAAGCATTTGAGTCTATGAAACAAAATTTCAGTTGTTACCGTTCCAAGCCTCTTGAATGGCCAACAATTACGCCCATTTATTTCACTTTATCATGACAAAAAAAAGGTTAGGAAAGAAATAAAAAAATTTTCCACAAGAAAAACGACGGCAGCAAAGGCAATTTTTCAAATGCTCCTAATTCAACTCCGGTGAGTGCGCAAAGTGCAACACTAATCGTTTAAATTTAATTAACATTTTTCATACACGCCCATTGCTGCTAATTCCAGAATGTAAATATGCCCCGACAAAAGCGCAAAGTCAGCGCGAATAAAAATGCAATTTAATTAGCATTTAGGAGGAGAATTTACATAGAGCTGCAGCGCTATCACTCTCACGTCTGGAGACAGACTTTCATTAAGCAAATGTGCTGCAAAAACGCTCTTTTGCCACAGAACAGCAGCGGATATCGCCAGCTGTTTGCTCGAGTGATATCGATAAATGAAGATGTGATGAAGGTAGAAGCAGATCGAAAATGCATGTATGAACTGAATATGTATGCTAGTTAAGTTAAGTGCCGTGATACAGTTCACAGTTTTTGCTCTAGTACTACTTTTTACTGAGAGAAATCGTACGTTGTCTCCAAACTTGTTGGACAGCTACTTTCTAAATATACGTAGGCTTCCTCGATCTCGTAGGAAGATATTATTATATTTCAGTAAACATCAAAGACATGGTTTTTTTACTTGAAATATTCAAGTATTAATAGCGCTGAGACCGGTCTAGCCTTTAGCCTTTCAGCGTATAGACAAGCGAATGTGAGCTAAAGTGCAAATCTACCATGTTTAATGGGGTCCCAAATACATTTATAGGTGCATAGAAAAGATCATTTAAAAAATGAAAGAAAACTTTTGGGCTATTCGATGATGTGACTCTTCAAATTTGTCAAAATTATTTTAAAATTACGAGATTGTGATGTTAATATTGTGAGACGATGATATTTAATATTGCGAGATTTTTAGATAGATATTATCGGATATTAATGTAAATAACGTAAGATGATGACGTTGACGTTAATATTGCGAGACATTGTTAATACTGCAAGATATTGATACTTAAACTCAGCAATTGCCTGTTTGGTGGCAAGTACTTAACGATGTTACTAATTTTTTAATATGAAGCACTTCCTTGCTGTTTTTTTTTGCAATCTGGAACATAAATAACGGATTTTGTTCATCAATGAACAACGTTGCTTCATTTTCAGCAAAACAACAACTTAATAGCAGATAGGAACATGAAAATTACACCTCAAACGGGTAGACGAGAGATTCTGACTATGATCCTGGCTTTTGTCCATTTTTTCGAATTGGCTCTAACTTGTGATATGAATGAATTACAATTGCTCGTGCTTATTGGTTTGCCAGGGCACAATTGACTGAGATGAAGATAAACGAATTTAATATTTTCGCAATAAATCCTGATTAGGATAATTTTGTATTCTTTTGTGAAAAGATTGTATCTGATGAAGTTGATTAATGAACTTGCAATTAGAAGCATTCAGATGCGAATAAGATATTTGGTGACCAGTTAAAACCGATCTTTTTAATTTTCAGTATAAAGATAAATTCATATGAAGTGTTGTAATTCATTTAGTTGTCTTCATTACAGGTCCATTACCCGGCATATCCGAGAGATATTTTGTTCAATTTAAGAAGCCTGGTAGAGTTGAAAGAAGTTCATCGAAGCCCTGCTCAATGCTCATGGACTACGCCTCAGGATACGGGCGTAAGTCTAGCTACGAATAAATTCACCAGTAAAGAAAATAATTTTACCAATTTTGGCACCTTATCTGGGACCTACGGTCTATCCTAAAAATTTTAAATCCCAAACGAAATATCCAGAAGAAATACAGGATAAGAATCCTCTACGTAACAGAAATTTTCACTACTTCATGAATTGTAATTTCGTACGGAAAATCATAGCCATCAACGCGGCACACATTTCCCCAACGAGAGAAAACGGCCACGTAACATAATAATGCACTGTAAGTAACGTAAAGGTTGGTCATTGTCCCACGAAAAGGCCCCAAGTCAAGCGCGTGAAAATGAATCTCGACGGGACAGCGAACGGCTCGCGCTTGCATTAGTGATGAGGCGATCTTACAGTAGAGCCTTTGGGCCGCCTCCTCGACTATAGCCTCTGTGAGAATATTTTATTTGGTACATTTTCAATGACATCTGAAACTCAAACGCATAATAAAGTCGGGGAATTTGGCTGCGAAATATTTAAAATTTTATCGCAGTTCAGGAATAAGATCGGAATAGTTACTTCATATTTGTCTCTCAGAAGATATTTGGTCGCTGTAAAGGTGGTGTGAAGAGCCGAACTTGGCGGTGCACATAAATCCACATTCCGCAGTCGTCTCCTCGCAGACCTGGGCCGATAAGTGGCACGGGCATTATTGACTTTCAAATTTGAAGCCAAAAAGAAACAGTCGCTCAAACTCGCTGGGGAAAAGCGTACGTCCAAATCTAATAAGAGAGGCGGAGGTGTGCTGTCTTGGCTTCTTGCAAGATCAGCGTTGGCTGGAACACGAGAAAGAGTCGAGACGCGTCGCTTCCAAATCTTAGAGCTCTTAGACCAAGCTGACATTTACTCCTTCATATTAAGCGAGGTCGCAATTTATGAACGTTAAATGAAAATCCGTATCAGCTGGAGAAAGAATCTTCGTTCTTCTAAATCTTGGACGCGTTGGGCTGAAAGGAACTGCTTTAAAATACAGGATTACTGCACATTCTCATGATCGTTCCGAGTTCTCTTGAAGAAATTTTATGGTCTGGAAATAATACGAAAACTGCTTGCGTGACAAAGCCGTTTCCGTGAATTTCAGAGAAATCGCTAAGATTATTCATCACAAGAATGTTTTCCAGAGGTGAATCCTAAGAATTTCAGCAAACGGTATCTTATTGAAGTGAAGAGAATAATGCACTTTCAGTATTCTCAAATCAAAACTCCAACGTTGTCAACTGGTGTTTATTTGCTATAATTTTTAATTCTGCGGAACCGGAAGGTATTTTTAGTTTTCATATCCCATAGCTCCGTAAGTTCGAGCTAAGCCCCTTTTTCTTATTCGATGTTTTCAAAGTCTCATGACGTAGCGGCTAACGAAATCTAGAATCATCCAAGTGAAAGCCTTCATTTACGCAAGCTTTTCTCTTCTTGCGTACGTCATTTTTGGAAAATTCAACAAACGACGTTCAAATACCAGCATGTAAAAATTGATTCACGAGGCAACTGTAGGAGCTGCACAGTTTGGATAAGCGTCCTAGGGTTCGACAAATGATGCGACATAAACTGGTGTAAAAATTCTTAAAGATGTATGGCTGCTAGAGCTATCAATTCAAACTTGTTTTCGCAAAAAAACATAAAAATTTACTGACTTCCCAGGCTAAAAATACAAGAAAATTAATGATATTGTAGATTATTGGAGGCTCAATGCTACGAGAAACATAGAGCTGATGAAATATTTGAACTGTTATTAGGAGTGAGGAAATTAAAAGTATTTGAAGATTAAAAGGTTTTCGCTATCTATTCTCATTTGTCATCATACAAAAATTACAGAAGTAATTATTTATTACTTAGTTCGCACTTGTCACACGACATTTTTAGAGCAAGAAATACCACGAAAGTAATAAAGTACGCCAACAGCATAGCATGGGCATGGCGTGCATGTGGCATCTTAACATGAAAATGATGACACCATTTTTGTGATGAAGCTCGTCATTTTCTGTGAAGCTCCCTCATTGAGAACCTCCAAAGTTTCCTTCATCCTGATGCAAAAGAAAACCCAACTGTCGAGCAGTGCTTAATAAATCAGATTATTCTCGCCCATTAAAGGCAGAAGGTTTCCTGAGGCAGAAAGCAGTGCAGCCTTAATGGCGCCCCAGAATATGCCCCTGCGATGCACACTTGTAATCACAGATCAAATGACTGCTGCTCGACAGCTGCTCGCTCATGAAATCATTCTTACGGAAACTTGAGAAAGAACAGAAAATTCAGGACTAGTCAAAGAAGATATGGTATAATGAGCGTAAATTTCACGGTGATTTTTTTTAATTCACACAATGCCCTTGAAGTTACATGTCTTTCCGATTCTGAAAGTTTTCACAAATATTTGAAAACATATTTGAACTTAGGGAACTTTGGCAAGACACGAGTAGCAGAATGCGGAACTCAAGTTTGAGGGGGATTTTACGCCGGCAATGATAACCTTTGATTGACATCTAATTCTGATGAAATTGAGTGAATTTCTTGAGTTTGCATTGACATCCTGCGGTTCAAAAAAATTAATTATTTGGAAAATGAATAATGGCATGAATTCTATAGAATTACTTCGAGATCAAATATTTGCAGGATAGAATATGGTTACTCCTAATTTTATGTTCAAGTAAAGCTTGGTATTTAACATGACTGAAGAGATGTATGAAGAGATTATAGTCATTAAGAAATAATAATGTGCAATAAACTTGTATTCAATTAAACAATGGTCATGTTAAAAATCGGTGGACCGTAGCTCACTAAAAAATTTAAGGGCAAGTTTAGTCCCTGAAAAATATACTCTCCGTACTCGACCAATTACTAAGGACTCAGTCACATTATTTTTGGATGACCTCGCTGTACATACACGAACTTGTTCTTAAGATCTGATGTCGTAGTCATAAAAAAGATCGATTAGACCTGTAATAGCTTCTGTTTTGTATCAATGGAATAAAAGTGTGCGTTTTCTAGCGACAGAGAAAATATCCAAGCAATTCGGCTGGAGCCAGCAGAGTTAGCGAGGAGATAGGAACGCAGCAACGCATGAATAACGCATGTAGGGAATGGTAATGGAAACCGATATTTTGAATCTGGCTCTTATCAGAGGATGTAAAAGCCATTAAATTTTAAATTCTCAGTCGATTATTTCAAAAGTCTATTGTGTTTCCGAAGACAAAAGCAGAGACCTGCCGCGATACTTAAGTAATGTAATTGATAGAAACAGTAATTTGTTTGCTCAAATGCCCAAATTAACTAGAAATTTAGATACAAATAACATGCCAGAATATTCACAATTTCATTTATTTGAAAACGTTTTGTAGGCAACCTCAAATATCCGTCCAAACACTTCATGAATTCAAGTAAATCAACGCATATAAAAATGAAACCGTCACTTCGATTTATTATTGATATTTGGTCGCTCTACCGATATTGATACTTGTGCTGTTATCAGTAGATAATACTTGTAGTGTTATCAGTAGACAATACTTGTATTATTATCAGTTGATAATGCTTGTATTATTATTAAATAGCTAATGCTTATATTATTGAAGTTTTGAACTGATGATGGTGCAGGTCTCCGAAACGTTTCCAATGCAAATATTGTGGATTTGCCGGCCGTTTTTTGTAACTTCAAGGAGTTGAGATAGAAGAAATTTCATCCTCAAATATTGCGAATGAAAGAGGGACACAATAAGTATTCATGCAAGAAAAATAATTAATCACTAAATTTTTCGTCTCTCGGCTTCTGAATTGTTGAGCCATTAATTTTTAGGAATTGATGAGCTCATTTTTTGAAAGCTCGTCAAGTAACTTGAATACAAAATTTGACAAGTGAGAGGTGCAGTAAGAGTAAGAAGAAGCAAGCAAGACTAAATATGTCAGTAATGTGGCAGCAATCAAACTCGACGACAACTTGCGTTGAAAACACACGGAAGAATTTTCTACTGCCATTTATCCTGTCATTAAAAAACGTCAAAACTCCCCACAAGTTCCCTAATTATTGAAGGTAATTAGAATTTGATGAGTTGCCGCAGAGGCTCCCAGCTCTGCAAGTACAAGCCAAATTCTGACAGCTCCAAGCAAAGTCAAAACGAGTTTCCTGCGCAATTAGGTTTTATCATGGGACACATCATCAAACTTATCAGCTGCTATATTAGCTGATAACTTATCTTTTAACTTCCAGCTACTCTTTTCTCTCAGCGATTGCGCTCGTAAATTATATAACATAATGTTCCTGCATAATTGGATATTATTTTACGCTTCAAAATTTGTTAAATATCTGTATAAGCCGCGAGAGATTCTAAATGATTAATGGAAAGCATTCAAGAGTAAGTCTGGTAATAAATTATTATATTATGGTTACGACACTTTTCAAATTGAGGTAAACTGCTAAGAACAACCGAGGGCACAATAATCTGCACCATCTAATCTGAAGCTAGAGACAATCAGCGCCTGAAAGAAGACTCGAGCTCCAGCAATTAATGCAATGAATGTCAATGAGCAGCAGCGCAACTAGTCCCACTCAGAGGCTTATGGTAATAACGGTTTTGATGGCATTGCGCTTCCTAAATCAATTCCTCCCGCGGTGAACTGAATATCTCGTCGGCGGCTAAGGTAAGAATCATTCCTTTCATTCGAGTACGCGAAAGTTCAGGATTTGTGCGAAGGCGCAAGTCCCAGAACAGCTCTCTGCACTGGGACATTGAATTTATAGTGTGCGGTATAGGGAGAGAAATACAAATACATTGGACGATTTTAGGCCGAAATTTTTGGTTCTTTATAGCAGTTTCATGTGTAAGTAACCATTTCAAAACGTCGTTAATCATGTAGAATTAATACAACTGTTCTCATGAGTGCTCACTATTGCAAAAGGCCAACATTTCCCTTTAATTCAGTTTTAATATAAGTCCACTATAGCACAGTGAGATATATCCACTGGTCAGCAAAAATGAACAATTAAATCGGAACTGATCGAAACAATACTACACGGCTTCTACTTGATAGCTTTATTTTGACATATAAACAGGTTACACTATCTAAACACCGAGACGGGCATAATTAACTATGTTAACTATGAAAATATACGATTCAGCACTATTGAAACAAAAGTGAGATCATAAGTATTTAATGATCTACAGCATGAGACACAGAATAATTAAACTCAATTTTAATTGCTACCTCCATATACTTTCAGTCGACATGAACTTCCAATAAGACAGAATAGTAGATTCCAATATCGCAGCAAATAACTACATGTCTCTCCATAAAACTTAACTCCAAGTGAATTGTAAATTTTGCCGGACAGTTTCGTACTAGCAATGGATTCCGAGCTGCCACAGAGAACGCATTAAACGATCAAGCGCAAGAATATTGGCGCACTGTAGCCGATGTAAAATTTGTGGAACGGACTCATATAAACTTGTATCGTAATTATTACGTTATAGGCTACAACTATTTAAAACCAATCGAACCTTCGAAATCTTCGAGCGGATTAAATTTCAGTTAGAGAACTGAAAACGAAAATAGTCAAAAAGTTAATGATGCTCAACTTCAAAGCATTTATTTATTAGTATGAATGGGTGACGGTAGCGGGAGTGAGGCATCTCATTTGCAGCTTCTCCGCCGTCTGGCAGCTAATATCCGGAAGAAGGAAGGTCTGTACAGCACCGACGTGAATGCCGGTCAAACTAACATGTATTGAATGTTACATAACAAACACGTCCGGGTATATGGCTGGAAAAAACAGGTTTTATCGATATTGTGTCGGGCCATGACTTCAACGCAACCACGACCGCTTAATGAAAACAAAATCATGCAGTACGATACTGATTGTAATTTCATAGATTATAGCAAATTGCAGCAACATGCAGTGATTGCAACACAGATCACGTTAAATGGACTGAGCCATACATCTTTCGTACGACACTACGGAGGCCCGATAGACCTCATCTGCTTGTCTGGCACATCAATTATTGATTGATGTTTACACGCAAGCTTTGTATACATAACAATGCGGTTCTTTCACTAATGTTTTCCATCATGGAACATGATGATGGAACACTTGCTCTTTGATGGAACACTTGCGCGGTTCTTGTCATTTCATCTTCAAAACTCATAATAAATCAAAGAGAAGGCATTTGCTGTTGACGGATCAGTAATGAAATGGAGAAAGAGATCAAATAATAACACAAAACAAATTTCTGGCTATTCGTAAATATAAAGAAATTAACCAAAGCAAAAATAATATTTTATTTTATCTATTTTAAAATCAAGGTGCTATATCATTCTTAGACGCTATGTCACTGAATTATTAAAATTATTGAGTATAGAATATTTATTTAGAAGCGGAGGTGACGCTCTGCAGAAACAAACGTAAATTGAGTACAAATCTGATGCAAGGAATAAGGTAGATTGCTTCAAACACTCGCATTTGAAAATCTCTGAACAATTTTAATACTACAAATTCAACTACGAAAACCAAAAAATAACGAAAACTTTTCAGAATAAGGTTATTAATTGCCATACGTTTGGAAAATTTATTTTCGAAGCCAATATCTCTCATAATGCTTTCAGTGGACTTGAGAATACTGACACATTTAGTAACCGAAATAACTCCAGATCATACCAAAACATGAAGAAATACAGCCTCTTCAAAATTGAAATTAGGTTAAAGAATAACATTTATTATTGGTATTCTGCTTAATTTATGGACTCGATGATATTGCCTCATCGCTTTCAAAATTTGGCACAGGGGTTTAAAAATATTGGTAAAACAATGTGTTCAATTTTGTTTTCCGCATTCTAGCTCATAAATCACAATCTTGAAAGAACAAAATACCGCAATGAAAATGAAAAGACGAAATGAAATGAAAGATGAAAATGAAATTAAATAAATTTTCAATGAAAAAAATTTTAAAAAGAAATCGATTTTTAAAATCCGATTTTAAAACAGACCGGCTGCCGGGTGCCTTGCCGAAGACTTCGCTGGCTTTGTTTAAATTCACAGTGTATGATAAAGAACGTACTTCATATTTGTTTTCACTTCAATATAGACTACAAAAACTATTTTTTATTTCAAGTGGTGTCAGATCATAACAACAAATCATAATTGTAAGCACAACCACAAGCCCAGAAAGCAGAACTCGCAGAATAGCAACCGGTGAAAGACAGCAGCGTGGGAGTTTATTTCAGCTGCGAAAATAAAGAGTTCCCGAACCCTAGAATTGGCAGCTCCGGTCTCAAGGCGACGCAACAAATTGCCCGGAGTTTCCAACTATAAACACGCCAGGGACTTGTTCAGTTTTCACGCGTTCTACACTCCAAACGTAGCACTTGTTGTGAAGGGAGAGCAAATGAACTTCCAGCCTTGGTAGTAAGGAGCTGTGTTTCACTAATGAGATTCGTTGCGGGTCGGTCCATCATGATATGAAAACAAAGAACATGAACAGTATTTGTTGATTAGTACGTAGTCGCATTAGGTCATGGTACGATTCGTGTATTCCATTTCGTTTTTTTTTTTTGGTAATTTACATCCATCATTTTATCATTGACTTGTATAATTTGTGTTATTAAGTCTCATCATGTTTATAACTTCTAAATTATTATAAATATTGAGCAGAAAATTTATTTAGTCATGGACGGCCAGAAAAAATGTAAAACTTGACAAAATAAGATTAATTATCGAGTCAGAGCCTGTGTACGGTCACACATTTATTATGGGTTTTGGTTGGCATTTGAGGCCGTTATGATTTTCCAGTTCTATTTCTTGTTTTTCAGTAATTCATGAACGATCAAGTTTTTACCGAGAGAAAAATTATCTAGTACTCTCACCGTATTCGTTAAGAATTTTGTATTCAAGTTACAATGCTTCGTTACAATGCTTCGTTACAATGCTTATTCAATGCATAGCTTCGTTTACATATTTATCCGTAACACGGGCCTCAACAGGTGTGTGTTTGAACCTTCAGGTTATTAAGCTCACGGATTAAATTCTTCGAAGCGAAACGCTTCCAAGTAACGGCCATTGCAGCTGCTGTAGATGACAACAAGACAAATTTATGGGAACGGCGCTGAATGCAATGTAATTTCCGCGACTCTCTAATGGTCTCCAAAAGTGGTATAATAATACCAGCCGATGTCATGGGAGACTATCATAAGTGGAGCAGGCCTAGCAGACGCGACGGTCGGACGCTTGAGCTACTCAGACGCCGATGCTGCCAAATCGAAAAGCTCTTCAACTTTGAGAACTTATAAACGAGAGAGTATCTTACTAAGAGAGTATCAGCAACAAATCCTTCGAATGATTAGACTGTGCAGCACAATTGTGGAGCGTAATAACTTACAGGGGAAAAATAAAGTTTATACGAGAAAACAATTGTTCCGAGCCATCAGTTAAATGTAATGATGCGACTCTTGTTGCGAGAAAACCAAGAGGCTCTGGTTTTAGTCCTACATGATCACTTTGTTTAAAATACAATCTTCACACAAGCATGATGAAAATTCATTTCAATCCATACTCAAAGGAACGTAGCATTAATTTGAATCCTTTCATAATACAAAAATCCATAAATTTCATCAACCTGAAATTTAGTATAAATACTCACTCTCCTAGTTAGTATATAAAGTACTAGCAGCTTCACCGGTCGTTGCTCGAGAAAGATAATTCCCGAGATGTGACAATCCTGCTGAGAATTTTCGATCTAAAGAATTGTAAATTAAGTAAAGACTCATTCAACAACATTTAGCATAGAAGTGCCAGTTTAAAGTTTGTTCGGCAAATTTAGTTATTTAGTAAGATTCCGTTAAAATTACAAATTCAAAAGTTACATTTTAAATTATCAAGCATGATCTCTGGAAATAAAAAAATTGATCGCACTGAAACTCTTTATACTGATTCGTTACCATTAAAATAAAAAAATAAAAACTAACCATATGCATGATATCATGCATGATAGGACAATATTGCATAATCACAGCAGTCGCAGCTTCCGCAGCAATGTGACGGCCACTTTTGACAAATGTTGTCATTTTCAAATGAGAGTCTCGAGAGACTCAAGTGAACTTCTGTAACAAGCATCCACAACGCACATTTAACACTGCCTTAATTCATAGAAAAATACCGAGATTTCAAATCACCACTCTGAATAGAAAGATAAGTTTCGACAATAATTCCAGAGCAGAATAAAAGATTATTACATGCATATGTGAAATGTAAATTGGAAGTTTACTTCGAAATATTCTTTAAACATCGCCTAATGCCAGAAAATATCGAACAAATTATATTTACAGTATATTTTACGACGCTACAGCAATTTGAAGCAGAAACCCGGCCAAAACGAGCATAGAGAGCAGTAAAGTTGCCGGCAGTTGCTCGGGAGTCGCGGTAGCTCGGTCCAATGAACGAGGCTGTATTTCCAAGAGCTGATCTGTTTCCAGCGCATATGTATGCTAATTTCTAAATTTTAGAAGTTTTGTAGCTACTTTAGTTCACTAACTTTACTCTCGAAACGCATTACGGCAATGATCTAAGTTTCCTGAGCTATTGAGAAGCAAGTTATGACAACTGCGCTGTTATATAGAGCAAGCTTTCCGCCGCACGTAAGGGAAAAGATTTCCTCGATGTAGAAAATAGCGAAATGCAACCTCCTTGTACAAATATGACAGCCTTAGTGTATGGTTTGGCCTGGTCACATGTTTGCTGCCTCGCCACAACTCAGGGGGAGCACGGCAGCGCCATTTGATTATCAAACCCGATATCCAAAGAACATTAATCCTCTGAAAACTGACACGTTAGCAGAGAAGTCAATTAGAGACTGCCAGCCCAACCCACGCATCTGAAGCCAGCGAAGATATCAGTGGTGTTAGAAATATCATAGCGTATAAGTCTGCATTTTATACAGTGAATGGAAACTGAATAAATTTATGCAATAATGAAAATAAATAATAAGAAATAAGTAGATAGAACTTAGTGTGTTATCACTTTCAGTACAATTTGAGCACGAATCATCAAGATGGCTATATTATTATTTATTATTTATTTATTTTTATTAGATGGCCATTATTAAGCTATATTTTTTATTTAGGGTGACTTTACATCAATAAACCGAGAGACTTGCAACCGAATTGCTGCTGATGGGCGCCACAGCATCCGTTTTAGCTGACGCAGCAAATGCTGCCTCGACTGCCAAGTCAATTGGAGGCCCAGAAACGAAGACGAAGAATACGCCCAGCCCATACCCCGGCAGATGAGGGAGGGCGACCTTGGCTCTTAGTCTTAGATTTTTACGGGGACCTTGAACGTTAGTCAACGATATGATCTCACGCTCGAGGGAAAAAACTGTCTTAAAAGTCAAACTCACGCAGCATGTTGGCATCCTTGATCTTTTTATGAGAGCTTGAAGGCGCCCGGCATGTCAGACTAAAGAGAGTAGTTTCAGTATAGACCGTAAAGAACGGAGAGAATGACGACGCCATGACAGCAAGATTGAAGCAAAGTGGCCGCAAGTTTGTTCTTGTGACGCACGTTGATGGAACATACTTATCTGCGCGCAAAGGCATTCCTAAACAAACACAGAGGATATAACAAATAATGGATATTGCGAAACGGAAGAGAATACCAAAATTTCAAAAGTAGGTGGAAAAATGAATGGCCGTTGGTATAATTTTCAGAGCGCTGCTACATATGAGCCAGCGAATTCGAGTTAATTGGGCAAGGTCGTTAATTGGTAATTGAATATTTTTTGCTTAAAAAGTACGAAAAAACTACCGAGTTTAGAGTACCTAAAATTGGGAATTGTTCTTGAACCCACAGAGAAATACTAATAATAATTTCGTGAACGCGTCTTGGAGGTATTGCTCACAAGATTTCGCCAAGCTTCTACATCCACTTGTGCGCTACTGCCCTACCAATGAACAAACTCATTGCATTAGCACAAACAGCATTCTCGTGGCTGTCTTTGGAAGCAGCAATAGAAAGAAGACAGCTGAATGTGCGAATAAAAGAAACTTTTCTGCGAGTTAAACCATAATAGTCGAGTTTTATGGCAGCTCAGGTCAAGATCAGCGCTGATATTCATATTCTTAGGTGCAGTATTGCTGGGAATCTGAGCGCTCGGTAAGAGAAACGGCTGAGGATACGGTAAATAAATATGGATGACAATACGGTGCATGCATACGGATGAGAATATGCTGCATGGATGAAAATACGACGTAAGGTTGCGAACGAGAATGGAATGTATGGATACGGATTAGTAGAATGGCGCGAAAGCCAGACAACCTGTCCAGTCGAATATTAAATGAGAATTAAGCACAGTTTTCCCAAAACGAAGAAACTGTTTTCATTGATTAAATAAAGAACTCCGCATGCTAAACCAACCGGAAAATTTCTACGACATGAAATACTAGAAAAAATATAGTCTCTAACATGGTATTACAAATTTGCTACTTGAAATGATGCAACAAAATAAGTTGCCCGATCAGGACCTAAACAGCGGCGCGATCATCTCTATTGGGATGCGCTTCAGAGTCGACATGAGTTACCGAGAGAGTTAGCGGCGCCGTCCAAAGTTTCTGTGCCTCGAGGTGATATCTTTTAAACGCTACTCAGCTTTGAATGCTAACGACAAGCGAATGGAAACGTAAACGACGTATGACCCAACCTAGCGTACGACAATACCAGTGGCCGAAAACTTCATATATTTCCGTTTAATCAGACAAAATCTGAACACTTTAAAACAGAAACTTGTAACTTTCACAGGAACACTCAGAAGATTGACCGCTTCCCCAGTCGTTAGGCTTTTGATAATTACACGAGGTTGATGGATAGCTAAGATGTTTCGAATAACATTTAATTACACCAGCCCAAGCAATTCGTCAACAACAGGATTAAAGATGCTAGAACTCAAGTCAGGAACTAATGACGAGAGGACGGCTTGAGAATTGATTCTAGGCTGATGGCACACGTACCTGTCATAAAGTAATGAATTAAAAGGATTTAATTTGATGCTTCTAACAGAAATTCCCAAGCATTAGTTCATGGAGCAAAAAATAACCGTTTACGCGAGAAAAATTGCAGCTGCGTGGCTGAGTATTCGCACGTTTCCTGCAGTTTATCCCCATTGATATTTCATCATTCATTCCTGTTTGCGTGGTCACGTAAGTAATCAATTGTGTTAAGCTTCCTAACAAAAGACAAAAAGTATAACTCAGTACTCACTGCAGTGAGTGACAGAGAGCGCATTTTCTCGTCGACGAAACTTGAGGTCACGGACGGACGGACGGACGGACAGACGGACGGACGGACGGACGGACGGACGAACGGACGGACAGACAGACAGACGGACATGACGAGCACAATAGTGCATTTTTTCCATAAATGAGAAACCGCTAATAATAGCGAGTGTTTCTGAAACGAATACCTATATTTTGAATGACCCTTTAGGAACAAAGTATGATATCAAGACCTCGTCTGAACTACCTTCACTATTCACTCCGCTTAAGGATCATTTTTGCTGAATTAGTACAATGAAGTGTTTTTAATTTATCTAGAGAGTCATAAAGATCTACTTACTTTCAGAAGTATATATAAACATTAAAACGCACTCTAGCCCGGATAATTTTCGAATGCGTCGATTCATTCATTATTAGCTCAGCTAGTTTATTTTAAATTTAGAAATCGTAGAGTGATCCTACAAAACCCATTCCCACGAATGACGAATCAAGGAAAACGGCAGAATGCAAAAGTTTACTTACAGCATCCGTTTTAGCTGACGCAGCAAATGCTGCCTCGACTGCCAAGTCAATTGGAGGCCCAGAAACGAAGACGAAGAATACGCCCAGCCCATACCCCGGCAGATGAGGGAGGGCGACCTTGGCTCTCAGTCTTGGATTTTTACGGGGACCTTGAACGTTAGTCAACGATATGATCTCACGCTTGAGGGAAAAAACTGTCTTAAAAGTCAAACTCACGCAGCATGTTGGCATCCTTGATCTTTTTATGAGAGCTTGAAGGCGCCCGGCATGTCAGACTAAAGAGAGTAGTTTCAGTATAGACCGTAAAGAACGGAGAGAATGACGACGCCATGACAGCAAGATTGAAGCAAAGTGGCCGCAAGTTTGTTCTTGTGACGCACGTTGATGGAACATACTTATCTGCGCGCAAAGGCATTCCTAAACAAACACAGAGGATATAACAAATAATGGATATTGCGAAACGGAAGAGAATACCAAAATTTCAAAAGTAGGTGGAAAAATGAATGGCCGTTGGTATAATTTTCAGAGCGCTGCTACATATGAGCCAGCGAATTCGAGTTAATTGGGCAAGGTCGTTAATTGGTAATTGAATATTTTTTGCTTAAAAAGTACGAAAAAACTACCGAGTTTAGAGTACCTAAAATTGGGAATTGTTCTTGAACCCACAGAGAAATACTAATAATAATTTCGTGAACGCGTCTTGGAGGTATTGCTCACAAGATTTCGCCAAGCTTCTACATCCACTTGTGCGCTACTGCCCTACCAATGAACAAACTCATTGCATTAGCACAAACAGCATTCTCGTGGCTGTCTTTGGAAGCAGCAATAGAAAGAAGACAGCTGAATGTGCGAATAAAAGAAACTTTTCTGCGAGTTAAACCATAATAGTCGAGTTTTATGGCAGCTCAGGTCAAGATCAGCGCTGATATTCATATTCTTAGGTGCAGTATTGCTGGGAATCTGAGCGCTCGGTAAGAGAAACGGCTGAGGATACGGTAAATAAATATGGATGACAATACGGTGCATGCATACGGATGAGAATATGCTGCATGGATGAAAATACGACGTATGGTTACGAACGAGAATGAAATGTATGGATACGGATTAGTAGAATGGCGCGAAAGCCAGACAACCTGTCCAGTCGAATATTAAATGAGAATTAAGCACAGTTTTCCCAAAACGAAGAAACTGTTTTCATTGATTAAATAAAGAACTCCGCATGCTAAACCAACCGGAAAATTTCTACGACATGAAATACTAGAAAAAATATAGTCTCTAACATGGTATTACAAATTTGCTACTTGAAATGATGCAACAAAATAAGTTGCCCGATCAGGACCTAAACAGCGGCGCGATCATCTCTATTGGGATGCGCTTCAGAGCAGACATGAGTTACCGAGAGAGTTAGCGGCGCCGTCCAAAGTTTCTGTGCCTCGAGGTGATATCTTTTAAACGCTACTCAGCTTTGAATGCTAACGACAAGCGAATGGAAACGTAAACGACGTATGACCCAACCTAGCGTACGATAATACAAGGAGCCGAAAACTTCATAGCTCTCCGTTTAATCAGACAAAATCTGAACACTTTAAAACAGAAACTTGTAACTTTCACAGGAACACTCAGAAGATTGACCGCTTCCCCAGTCGTTAGGCTTTTGATAATTACACGAGGTTGATGGATAGCTAAGATGTTTCGAATAACATTTAATTACACCAGCCCAAGCAATTCGTCAACAACAGGATTAAAGATGCTAGAACTCAAGTCAGGAACTAATGACGAGAGGACGGCTTGAGAATTGATTCTAGGCTGATGGCACACGTACCTGTCATAAAGTAATGAATTAAAAGGATTTAATTTGATGCTTCTAACAGAAATTCCCAAGCATTAGTTCATGGAGCAAAAAATAACCGTTTACGCGAGAAAAATTGCAGCTGCGTGGCTGAGTATTCGCACGTTTCCTGCAGTTTATCCCCATTGATATTTCATCATTCATTCCTGTTTGCGTGGTCACGTAAGCCGATCGGTCTCAAGGTATTCATCGTTATTTCACTAATATGTTTCATCCTTCCAGTAATTAGGTATAATAACATTGTAAATAATTATTTCTTGCACTTTCTACTGACTAATATTATCGTTGTAAGGTGAATTTACGATTATCGTCATATATGTAACAAGTTTTTGTGAATTTAATGTGTTTGATCACTTAGTCCTTATATTGGTGTCTGGTCATGAGATTAGCTGGCTCCTCACTGGTAAGATTCATAATGATTTTCTATTAAATTTATGCAGTAGAACTCATCATGGCTAATTTATGTGTTTTACCACACGTGCTTAGTTATATAATAATAGATAAACCTACAAACCTGAAACATAATATTCATCGGTGAAAACTGCTATATTGAAAAATCTTCGATCCTTGCAAATAACCCTTAATCCATAATACAGAACATAGATTTCGAATTCGAGAAAAGGCACGATTTCTGATCAGAACAGTGATTTTTGTTGGAGCTGCGAAGTTTCGGTGGAACCACCGGACTCTGGGAAATATGAGGTTGGCTCACAGAGCGAGACCTCTAAGAAGACAACGTTTTGGGGGTAAGTCTGGGAGGCCTTTAAAATAAGCACGAGCTGGGTCAACTATCGATATTCAATGTTTGCTAGCAATATTAAATTTTTGTACTAGCTATATTAGAATTATGTTGTTGGCTCACTCACAACAGTTCTTTTCGAGTATAGGGCTTAGGACGAAGTTGACGGCGGGAAAAATGGCATGTCTTGACGCAAAAGAATTCAAACAGCAAACTGCCAGTCTAAAATAATATTCTACCATTAGTTAAATTGCCCTATCTTATTCATAAATTTCTCTGATGCGAGAATAAACGAGTCATATCACGAAAAAGCCTCTTCCAAGTTAAAAATTTTTGAGTAAAAACTCTAGAAAAATTCCGAAGTGCAGTGGATGTAACAAATGCACTAGTGTTTGCCAACACAGCGATAAATATCCTAGTATGATGTTGATGTCATACTGGAATTCAGACTATATAGTAAGATGCAGGGCTCTGAATTAATTGCGTGTTTACAAACCACACTGGCAAATGATATAAATTGATACTTGTGCAATGATTGCGCATTGCGATGCAAGGACGCAGAAGTAAAGCGTGAAAGTGATAAGAGTCCTCGAGACCTTGGCATAATCATCCTGTCAATCGATTACGTTTTATGCTTGGACGTTTTATTCACTTCACTAAAGAAAATCTTTTAATTATAACAAAAACAAAACATTTTAAACGAGCAGCCACACGTGAATATTACAGAACTCATCAGGTTGTATGAAAGATTTCGGATGCAGTATACTGAACGAATCGATAAATCTTTTACATTTGTAAAACATAGAGAGAGAACAGTAAAATTTTTGTCGCTGGGCAAACTGCACGAAATGAAAATAGCAAATTGCCATTAATTTGGCTCATAACCAAGTACATTCCGGCAAAAAAAATTGAGCAGAACTGCGCACGTAAAAGCAATTTGAGATCTCGCTTTCTCTTGCTTCAAATGATTTCAAAACGACTGCGATTTGGAGCTTTAGTAATTCCAGCGCATTTCCAAAAATGTTGAGTCTTGAGGTGAGTGTTCAGCTTCAGACGCGCCGTGCATCTTGATGCCGAGAGACCGCGGCGAGTAAGAAATTTTGCTGCAAACTCACACAAGACTTGCGCAGACTGTTCTGTGACGTCAATCTCGTATTTGTTTAGGGAACTAAAGGTTCAAAACTGAGCTACATCTCCATAACTATAATGAACTCTTTGAAATGATGAACTATTATGTAATAAAAATAATGAACTCCTATAACTAAATAAAGAATAAAGAATGACTGACGCACGATTCCGAACGGGGGTGCATCGTATGGAGCTGGGATTACTTTAAACTGGAAGCTTCATACAGAACTGAGAGCATCTTTACGAACTGTGGTGCATCATTAAAACGGAGGTACTCCGCGCAGATGGTGAACCTAAGTTAAAAATTTCAAATTAAATAATGGACGGCGCCCCCTTAGGTCAACGGAGACGTATCATTCAGGACTGACGTGAATCATTCAGAACTGATGTGCATCATTCAGAGCTGGTGTGCATCATCAACAACTGATAAGCAGCATTGAGAACTGATGTCCATCATTCAGAATAACTGAGGCGCATCATCCAGAACTTAGATGAATCATTCGAAATATGGACATCTTTGAGGAATGAGATTCATCATGCAGAACTGAGAACTGTACCATTTAGAAATAATTAGCATTAGGGCGAATAATTCGCCCATTTCGATTAGAGCGAATAAATTTAATGATATAGGCAGATTGAAAAGGAAAAATGTTACTTTTATAAATGTTACTTTAATAAATGTTACTTTTATTTTAAGAACTCCGCGTCTTGTTCATAGCTTTTAGCCAAAAATATTCAATTTAAATATTCTATTTCTCATTGATACCGCAAAATATTTTATTAACAATCTATTCAATGAAAAACAATGTAATTACAGCGCTCTATGCACAACTTATTAAATGCATTAAGTATCGCTAGGCTATGTTAGATTAGAGAACATAATGAGCAATTCTGGACCCATCGTTTGTATTCATCTTCCATCAAGCGCTGTGCTGAACAACTCTCGAGTTCACGTCATTATTTAGGGAAGGACATGCGTGATCCCTCGATCGCTGGAACAAAGGTATGCGTCGGGGTTCGCAGGTATCCCGCTACTTTAATGGATATTTTTACCAACCTTATACACTGAATCGCTTCACGAATAACATAACGTATATCTAAATCGGTCAGTGAGCTACGCTGCTATCTATGCAGAAAAAAATTGATCTCCCTACTCATACAAATCACACTCTAATACACAAGTTAAGCTATTGAGAATAGCGAGTGCGACGTCACGGCAGAGATAAAGAAGCCAGCGCGAGAGAATTGCACCTTCGGAAACGGAGGCTGAAGCGACACTGAGCCGCGGCGTTAAGCGCGGCCACATTTTAAAGTGTATGAAGGAACACACGAAACGATCTCAGCTCTCGGCTTGCCGTTATATCTTCAAGCTTCCACAGGCTTTGGCAATGGACGAAAAATTGCTCACAAAGTGCGCAGACCAGGCATTTTAATAAAACTTTTAATACACACATCAGCCGCATTTCCCCTTTGATATTTGTACATTCAGCCTCTCAATATGATACTCATAACCTTTAACTACGATGTATTTTTTGATCACGGTAATAATATCACCATAAATTTGAGCACATCGGTCATCGAGAAAAAGTGGAGAGACTCAAGACTCAACACAAAGTGATGAATAAACACTTAACACTAAGTGATGCATAAATATCATCAAATAACTTCATAATCAACCGCATAATAACTTTGAGTTATATTATTTTTATATGTCACCTTTGTTAAAATTAACCTATTAATGAATGACGCACTTTCCGATAATCAGATGAATTCCCCCAAAAATACTTGAATTTATGGTCATAAATTCCCCATAGAGTAACGAGCAAGATGACTAATAAGTAGCAGAAAATATTTGGGTCCAGCTACAGCAGGCAAGGATCAGTCACAATTAATCCCGTAGCGCGGGTTCGCTGGACGACTGTGATTGATGTCAAATCCACTGGATTTGTTGCAGCTCCAGGATGTGAGCCACCATTCAAATTTGGAAGATAGGAAAACTTTCGAGTAATTTTTGCCGAATGATTCCCTACCAATACGATTACAATTGTAACAATATAAAACTCAACGAAATATGTTCTAAACTTGATAATGTACGTTTGTAAATAAAAGGTTGATAATATACATTAAAGTAAAACATATCGATAAGTAATAAATTTCGTGGTATACGATGCATAGGCAGTGAACATCACTGCTGTATCAATCTTTTGCCTGCAGCCTCAGACCCATGAATTATATAAACACTGTGAAAACTCTACGGATATTAGTACTGAGATTTAATTACTTTTAAAACTAACACTGTGCACAGTGGGGAATTTGGTGTGGTCTTAAACTGATTACGATATGCTGATTATGTGTATGGTTTCGGGCACAATGTTTTTGAGTAAGTGCACATACATTGTTTTTTATGGTTCAAAATGAGTTTTTGAAATTTATATTCTCAAGTAATAATAACTTGCGTAATATTAATTGAATTAAACAGTCATTCAATTTTATTTCAAAATAGTCATTAACAAATTTATTAGTATATCGTACATGATAATTTTGAAATACCTCAGGCAAACTGCAGCACATGGGGTGGAGCAGGATATACTTCTGTAAGTTCTTTATTCGATTATGATTTCTTTTATGAACACATGCCACCTGAATCAATTTTTTTTTATTTTACTCTAACCATTTTTTCTACAAATACACTAACAATTACGCAAAATTTAACTTTCAGTACGATTTTGACTTTAGTGTTAAACTTTGGTAAGTAAACTTGGATTATTGAACAGGTACAGATTATTGAGTAGATAAATATCCAGTACTTGATTGAAAGTAATAAAGCAAAATTTGACCAAAATATATTGATGCTAATAGTCTAATTACCTCGTACGCATCAGCACAGTATAATAGCGCAGTTTCATAGACACTAAGTTGACTGAAAGATGCTCACTGTTTAAATTTTGTTGTCTTGTAAACCTCACAACATGAGTGATAGAATATTTGCTCCTAACAGTGATAAATGAAAATGTGTTTATTTTTTACGAAAACAAGGAAAGAATAGTTTTGGATAATGTTCATCAATTACATACATCATTCACCAAGTAGCTGATATACAGATAGGAAAATAGCAGCTTTCCTTACAAAAGAAACGCTTTCGAATAACAAAATCCCCTCAAAAAACTTTTCACTCCTAAAACTGCGTAAGCTGTTCATCAACATCGTAAATATGGCTATGTTTTAGCGGGAGGCCAGTGAGACAGATATATTCTTGCTATCACTTCCGTATATAGTGGTTGATACCTTATCCAAGAACTTTCAGTTTTCTCAGATGTCACAGCGCTTGAAAGCACCCCAGTATTGTCGGAGTTCCGTCATCGTATCAAGGATAGCGTTTCAGTATGCAGTCGGGTCCCTAAAGTTTATTCAACAAAGGATCGAAGACAAGGAATAAAACACACAGCAAATAATGTGCAACCACTTCTTAAGCTGAACCACCTCTTAAGCTAAATTTTGAAAGCAAATTTTGCCGAATTAATAAAAAATTTCGCATCAATTTAAACACGTGTAACCAGAGGTTAGCGAATTGGGTTAGGTTATACTGCTAAATATCTTCAACAGCTATGACGATAATCCGGAAAACTCGCCCCACACGACTACAGCAAGTAAAGATACTCGTACATTCGCTAATTATCGAGTGAACATGTTACGATCTCAGTTGTTGAGAATGATAAATATTGAAATAGAGAATTGTTGGAATGTATACTGCTGGAAATATAAGACAGAGTTTATTTGTATCTTCCATTAGCGCATACTCCCGCGCTGCATTGCAATGATTCTTCTGTTTGAAGCGGATGTTGCAAGGGCGAGCGAACGTTGCGTAGTAGCCGCTCTCCGTCAGTCGTTATTTTTGATCCGCTATTTCGCAGCCATTTATTTAGTAATCATTGAAGCATTACTCCTCAAATTTATATACTTTTTATATATTTCTTACTTTATTTTTGTTTACATTTTCCGTAAGAGAAAAATCCAATGCCCCGAGACCGTTTGAAACTAGTCACTTTCATATATATGCGTCGTGCAGCATCTTTTGAAGCACCTTCACTGCTGATATTACTTTCGTCAGTAATACCTTATGCGTTTGTTTTTGTGATATCCATTATTTATGTAATGATATACGTAGTGATGTAACTCAGTTTGAGTAGCAATACCACTTCTCTTAGAATCCCTCAGAATTTTTATCTCAGAATCTCCTTAATGTTCAGTTATGGCAGCAATTTAATTCGGTGTGTGTCATTTACTGGGTTCTTTCTTTATTACCTCAGTATCTTGATCTAGCATCTGTGCCTCATACACGAATAAAGCTGTGAAAATACTCCACTCACTCCCCAGTTCGGATAAAGTTCGTGAAATTTGGTCTCACCGGCGCTGAAGTAAGAGCTTCCGTACATCACTGTCGCACTTACTGCGTTTAATGCAGCAGGCTCAAAGCACTCTAAACATTTTTCTACTAATATCATTATAGATGATTCTGTCAATAATTTAGCCTCTTCAAAGAAAATTCAGTGGTAATTAAATCTCGTATGAAATTATGAAATTTTTTCAGTCCACAAGTCTGCACTGGATAGGAAGAGGCATCGAACTTTTTACAATTGTGGCAGTAATTCTGGGGTCATTATGCTGGGTTTCTGCTCTGATGTCTGGGAAGACGGGACTGTCGCTATGATGGGAAATAAGTGAAGTTTAACTGAGAATCTTCTGAACAGAATTAAATGAACGCGGTTCCAGTTGTTAATTTGAAGAATGATTGCATTACATTTTTGGCATTACAAAATTCGTATTCGTATTCGTTTTATTTTTTTTCATTTTTCGCTGTCGATGAGCGATTCTATTTTGTTCGGATTAACACGTGAGTCTTGCAATTGTTAACTTTTTGAATTTGTCAAAAATAATGGATCATATCAATTCCTTGCATCGAACGGTATTCTAGAAAATATTAATCAATCTATATTAAAACAACCACTAGCTACGGTGCAAGTTCGATTTTCCATTCATAGGCAAAATACACCTTACACCAACACTGACAAATAAGAAAACCAAATAATATAAAATATTTTTGGAATGGAGTTATCCCTAGAAATTTTTTTCAATGCATAAGTAGGAGGCAGAGCTGTCGCAAGAACCTACACTTTGAAAAGAAGGAAGGACAAAAAATACATATAAGGACTCTCTATTTGACACAAATTTATGTGTGTGTTTACCCAACTGAAAGATGTTAAAAATTGATTGCTTCAAACTATTCAAATATGGAGACTACTGAGGGCACAATGAACGGATGAAAGATACACATGTATATATTTGACGCTCAGATCTGAAGTATATACGATATAATATAACAATTTAATAATGTAAGCTCGACGGTGATGTCGGCCGCTCTTACTTCAGCAGCACCATCCGAGCTCTAAGCGTGTGGGGACGCGAGATTATTAATTGTAACAATTTATTAACATTTACATTAATTGTAACATTTATACTCGAACATAATTGTAACATTTATACTCGAACATTATTATATTGAACGAAGGCATTGACGGATACTCAAAATGAAGCGTGCATCAGAAAAAGAACAAGAAGAGACAAAATAAACCCAGTAAATGGCTCGCGCTGAATCTCTAGCTCGTAGTGGAGAACTAATGAGATCCTGAAAACAAATTAATAAACTTAATTAATAAGGTGGTACTTAAACTGATTTATCCCTACCAATATAATCACATAATTCACAATATAATCATATAATGTTACACCAACAGTGATGCGCAAGGTGCTTCATGACTGAAAGACTTGAAAGTGACGCGTATCGAATGATCCCGAAGAACAGGATTTGTCACTAGATAAGGAATGAATTCTGTAAAACCGAAAATATAAAACGACAATAAAAAATGAGTACAAATTTAAAAGCAAGAATATGAGAAATAATTGTTCTAAATTATCACCAAAAAAATGCCTAGGAGAGCGCGATACAAAAATAACGACAAGCGAGGGACGGTTGTAATATAATACTATAACACAACAAGAAAATACCACACTAAGCAATTGATCGAGTCAGAATAAAATTTAACGGTAATCTGCTCTTAAAGAAATACTCTTCTCGTTTCAAAAGCCACAAAACTCGAGCGAAAAAGACCCAGGTTTTCAAACTGTTGGCAGCAACGGCTTTTTCTTCGAGCACATTTGCAGCAGAAAAGAAGGCCGGATGAAAGCAACGTCCGTTCCGGCGGACCTGCCGAGGACAAGAGAGCAGAGGTTCCTGGAGTGGCTATAGAGCCTCTCCCAGACGAGGATGAAAAAAAATGTCGTCTTGGCGATATCATTCAAGAGTGAAGTTCGTATCATAAAGTCGAGCATATATCGACTGCATGGCTGACGCTTCACAAGGAGTTATATCCTTAGAGATTAGATGAGAGAAGAAGAAAGTGGCGCCATCTTACCTCGCAGAACTTGCACTCAATATAAATGAATACTCTAACCCTTACATGGGTGCTTATAGTAGCATGTAATAACCTTGCATATAATCGTCTGCAAGAAATGACATCGACCAGTTAAAAATAAAAATGATGGCTAGACAGTCAAATTGAACTCAGAATAAGAAAATGACACCACATCAACGACGAACAATCTCAACAAGATTATCAAATTATATAAGGTCTGTACAGACTTCGCCATCACAACTGCATCTGCTGGTATCTTCACCAGTAAGAAGTTTGCAAGCGTGGCATCGAACGTCGTTCTATCAGAGCTGAACGGCTGCCCTGGCTTATCAGAGGAAATTTCATTGCATTTGCCAAACAGCCAAAACTCCGCAATGAACCCAACAGAGTTCCACGTAATTCCGCGCGGGCAATAATACGGGAGAGGGTGCAAGGTATAGACACGTTGCAACAACATGGGAGAGCGCGCACGGTGTTCGAGATGCTGTGCACAAATATTGTGTATGAAATTCATCATGCATCGTAGTAAATTTTCATATTAAATACTGGGATTATTTATATTAGATACATGTTTCTAGGTTTCGATTGAGAAAACGCAAGTAAATCAAAGTACGCAGTTCGCACTAAGTAAACAATGCCTCTCGTTCAGTTATTAGGAGGTTAAATTCCAATTCGTTTTATGAGCGCCACTTATATGGACTGCTGTTCATTCGTGATTATAGTTCTGGCCCACGTGTCAGGTTCTGTCAACGCCATTGAAAAGTGTTGCACAACTCTTGCTGCGACCGGGTCACTATTCGCTGGTTCGTATAACTTCCGTTTGCATTTCGTTCTGAAGATGTAGAGATACGTGCTTGATGATGTGGATATAGGAGCTCGATAAATAAACTAGAGATGCGTGCTTGAAGATGTGTAAGCACATATTTTATATTATGGAGATTCGAGCTCTAAAATCTGAAGGTATGTGCTCGTAATTTGAGAAATTGACATCCGACATTGTGAGAGAAACAAAAATATAATTTATTGAATAATCTTATTTGCGTGGGGTAATGAGAAAACTAGGAGTGCAAAGTTACTGATGATATGGAATGACCCGCTCTATGTAACGGAGCGTGACCAACAGTTTGTATGCAGACAAGATAGTAATACTCTGATCGGAGTTAATCAAAGTTATACTGATTGTTCACTTCCATAAGGTGAGCACAGCGGCCGAGTCATAAACTGGGATTATTTAGGATATTCGAGACTAGGTTATCAACATCAATACCAGATTATCAACATCAATCTAAACTATTAACATCAATCTAGACTATCAAAATCAATTGTGTTAAGCTTCCTAACAAAAGACAAAACTCAGCTAGTTTATTTTAAATTTAGAAATCGTAGAGTGATCCTACAAAACCCATTCCCACGAATGACGAATCAAGGAAAACGGCAGAATGCAAAAGTTTACTTTGGTTTATCCAGAAATTCAGTCCAACGAGGTTTTCTTAGAATAGTCGTAGAAAATTTAAAATTTTTGGAGCGCCTATCTTATGCAAGAATCGTGTTGCATACAATTGAATAAAATACGCGGAAATGAGGGAATGGTTGGCTAAGAGCCTAAGACACACACGCGTGCCAAGAAATTATTTATGCATTACATCCGCTGGAAAAGAAGATAAATTATTTTATTGAAAACATGAGTCGCTAACGGGAGTTGTTAGCCTAACATAGTCTTTAATGTCCATAAACTGTACAAGCTGTCGGAATTTTTTATATATGAATAAATCGAAGTGCTGTAGGAACAGATGATATCATGATGCAACATATATGATAGGGACATATATTTCGCTAGGGTTTATAAAAATTTGTTTTTATGGCACCAAAAAGTTGAATATTTGAAGACATTCATTTCAACATAATAACCCCTCCACAGTCATAGCCCGTGATTCGAAATAATCGTCTATATCGGAGATAATAAATTAGTTAAAGGGAAAAAATATACATTGTAATATACTAAAGATAGGATGAAAAAACCACATCTTGCGTATAATTTTATGATAGATTTGTAACAGTTTGTTCGAAAACTCATGATGATAAAAGATTGGAGGCCGCTTAGATGCGTTTCCATCCACGATACTCGTTGAGATTTTTTTTTAATTTCATGGTGGAATAAAGAGAGATAGAAAAATAGGGAAAAGCTATATTAAAAATGTAAAACTGATATTAACTAGTTAAGCGCTAAAATTGTTTTAATCAAAACTTGAAGTTTCCGTTTGGTTTTTTTAGTCAAAAGTTTCCGTTACATCCTGAAATGAGACTATGATGGCACTTCCGTGCTAAATGGTGTTTGGAACGGGTCTCCCTTTCGATTAACGTACACTATTTTTAAAATTATCAGTTGGATTCGGGATAATGTGGTTCTTAACTTGTAGGGATAATTAATCTATCCCTCGTAACGCCGGACTAAACTGTCTGTCTATTAGAATTTTAGGTCTGTTATGAGGTCTAGCTATTATAATCAATATTATCTCCAAGCTATCGGGAGGAAATACAACAGATTTTGCTCTTAGTTTAAAAATGGGAAGAAGAAAGGTGACTTGAATATCTGAAAAATATTTTTAAATTTGTAATGAGTAAATTACAATCATAAATAAGAATGCATGGTTCCAGCAAATAGAAAACTGAGAGCAAAGACAAGAAGCTAGCATCAAAAAAAGTTTTTTTCATGTCCATTGATGAACTGGAATCTTTGCAGTTCAGATCAAGTCCATTGAAGAGAGAACTGATGTTCATGAATATAATGTCGGAGATAAGATACTGCTTATCTCTAATCAGTCTGTCTTTTACGTTAACAGAAAATGTCGACAAGAAGATTCCTCCTTATTATTGTTATATCTGTCTTCCAATGTAACTATAGTTATAAAATATTACTATGCACAATCTTCCTAATGTACTGTTATTATAGAATCATTAATGTAACTATTTCTTCAATTTCCTTTTTTCATGACTCTTGTTTTAACTCAACATTCATAACGCTGATGAAATGATGGTTAGTTATTTTATGGTCTTTTTACCTTCTTTTCTGAAAATTGCAATAGAAATAATGTTTAAAGACGTTCCAAAACTTTTCTGGTATCAAACAATCAAGCAACGCCGAAACATTGACCCGAAAAGAAAAAAAAAATAGAAAAGCAAACATTCCTGGACCTTGTAATTCCATTTGGACCTGGACCTCATAATTCAACAGAATTTGAGAGTTAATTACAGAAGGTATAAATTATGGTTGCTCTAAGCCTATTAAAAATTCAATCCTTACCGGTCCAGAGGAATAAATTCGCAAATCTTTCTGCCTCGAGGCTCCACAGGGCTTCCGGGCCGCGCATATCGCAATATAATTGCAGCTGAAGATGAGGTGACGGCTGCGTGGAGAGCTCTCGAGGGAATTCTAATATGAAGTTCCTACCAGGCAGAGCCTGATGCCGTGATCGTAGCTAAAAGGAGCTAATGAAGGGTTGCAACAAATGAGTTATAATATGAAGTTCTTACCAGGCAGAGTCTGATGCCGTGATCGTAGCTGAAGGGAGCTTATGAAGGGTTACAACAAATGAGTTCTAATCTGAAGTTCTTACCAGGCAGAGTCTGATGCCGTGATCGTAGCTGAAGGGAGCTTATGAAGGGTTACAACAAATGAGTTATAATCTGAAGTTCTTACCTGGCAGAGTCTGATGCCGTGATCGTGGCTGAAGGGAGCATATGAAGGGTTACAACAAATGAGTTACAATATGAAGTTCTTACCAGGCAGAGCCTGATGCCGTGATCGTAGCTGAAGGGAGCTTATGAAGGGTTGCAACAAATGAGTTACAATATGAAGTTCTTACCAGGCAGAGTCTGAATACAGCGACTCTCTGACGTCATCATCATACGTACCTGTGGGGGCAGACAAATTAATAGCTAATAATCTGAGACAGAATTAAATACATTAGGTATTGTTAATTGAATGCAATGCAATGGAGTAAACAAGGGAGAAAAGAAACGTCATTAATGACGAATTAAAGTTATATTAACAAGCAAAAATTAGTGTCATAAATGGAGCATTTCCAACAAGAATAATCGCTGGCCAAAAGACGAATGGTTATCCTGAAATAAAACCCGTACGGAAATGTAATAATTCTTACCTGCGCAGCGCGAGAATGACAAGCTGTGATTATTAATGTAATTAGGCGGGCTTGCCATCAAGTAACTCGTCCGAACAAGGTACAAATTATGTGGCAAATATTCGATTCGTGAAAGTAGCACTTCTATGCCTGCAGTTCTCCTCTAGGGCAGACACAACAAATAACTTTGATGTAAACACAATCGAATAGAGGTACTTTCTAGAAAATTACTTCCAAAAACCTGTTCACTATAATAAGTCTGGAAGAAAAGAAATACTTTAAAATAAAAGAAGGTTTCTGTCAGAGCAACGCCAAAAATAAAGGGGTATAAAGGTTGGGAGCGGTAATGAAATGCACTGCATAAATTCGCAGAGCACGATAAATCCGTACCACTCACGTAATCCTGAGACTTTCAAACGAAGAAAAAATAAATAAATGTTGAGCCTGTGAAGTCGGGACACCGGCAATTGAGCGTTTAATGGCCTGCCTGCCAACACGATTGCCCTAAAAATCGCAGCTTCAAGCCACGGAAAAATTAAGTTTAGCGTCAAAATCTTAGCTAGACATCTAGATTTGCTAGCAAGGAAGTGAGCTTTAAAGTCAACTAGAACTCCCGCCTGAAAACTTCCTATCTGAAGTCTCGGAGGACTTTCCTAAGCTCGGATGAAAGGGCTTTACAGATGAGCACATGAATTATTTATCATCAAAACATCACCGATATAATGCGACAGCAAAATTTCTTCCATTTTATTCTTTGAAGCAGCAGATTATTGTAGAATTATGCCATTTCGATGACGTATTGACAAAGGCTCATTAACCAGGACTGATCTCTGCAGGCGAGTGCAGCGCTAACATCGCGCCAGATAAGACAATGCAGCAAAAGAAGAGAAACGTTTCCCTGTTGTTTCTTTTAGACGAACATAAATCTTTCTGGCAGCTCATAAACTGACAGGGTCATGTGTTAGCTCGGGAGCAGCAATGTCGGCACCTGGACACCAATTACCACGACCACTTCAGCAATCTTCCAGGGCTCTTGCAAGGCCAGTCTATAGATTTTTCACCACAGAACCTTTGTGATAAAACAATAATCAACTGCTATAACCCCTGAAAATAAAATTTTGTTGCATTCCTCAGTTTAGATCGTTTATTTATCGACAGGTATGACTTGAATATGCAATACTCACTTGCTCATACGGAAAATACAGCTACACAAAACATGATGATTTAATTTATTTTGATTACGGCTGAAGCATCATTGTGACTCGAGTGCAGACAAAAATCCATTATTTGTTCTATGAGAACGGCATGGATTATGTTAGTCTGTTATAGCGACTGCCTTCAAACTCGTCGTCTTCGGCATCTACATCATACACTAGAAACTAAATTAAACAAGGTATCTTAATCTAGGTTGGAATAACCCATTAAATATAATATTACATATTAAGTTCCACTCAATTATTTTTAAGTGAATATAAATTTGGTGGGAAGTGTTACACAGACAGCTCACTCAATCAAAAAGTCGATCTTGACGTGATTTGTAGCCAACTCGAAAAAGACGAGGAAAATTATGAAATAATTCTGTACTTCGATTTGTATGTTTCCGGAAATTAAAATCGGCGGGACGATATCAAAATGTGAGAGAGTTTCTTTGAAGCGCTTCAAGAGTGACTTCACTTGGCGCGCTGCAGACAAAAAAGTTGGAATAGGAAAAACTGCGACGATTTTTGTGCTGGCATTTCCCATTCGTAGCGTTATTTCCATTCCTAAATATATTGGAGTGAGAGACAGAAGTAAGTTCATAGAACCCTAAAATGTATGACAGCTATAACCGCACACTGCGTCTGTGGCACCTTATGGTTGTAGCTGAAATAACAACGCAGACTTCTAACATTGCTGGAATTACAATGGAAGTTATCGAACACGTTGCGAAAATTTACAAATGAAGAATAACTCTGCACAATTATGACAATATGGACGAGCGAACCGGAAAAAGTATCTTTCTCCCGGATTTTTTTATGATAGCGCATTTTTGTTTATCGTTACATTCTTGGTTTACTAGAGTAACTTTAACTTTTAATATTCAGTCGAGATGAAGGACTTTATTTATTATTTATTTGTGGCTCACAGCGGGACTTGAGGTATTCTTCTATGCAACGTTAATTATGTAAGGAAGCCTTTATTGGGAATTCTGATCGTTTTCTTTAGGAAAAAAGAAATATAAAGAAATAATTGAAATACTATTTAGCGAAAAAAGATCATCTTTGTATACCTCGGCATGGAATTTTTCGTTAATTTTTGGCCAACAGCCTACAACATGTACTCTACATTACTCTCCTCATTGGCAGAGCGATAGCAGAGCTCGAGCGCAGCATTGGAAGGAAACAAATAATTTCCCTACAAAATCTGATCTTAAATCTGGAAGTGCAAGCATCCTAATTTCGTTAGCCACTTCTTGACAGGGAGATAATAATAACGCTTCTGTACGTGAAACGAGGTCTTAAGGAGTCATTTATGGCCACTTCAGGCGCAGGTTATAGGTACATAAATCGTGAATTTCCCAGATTGTCAATTGAAAAATCAAGGCCAGTATGTGTAATGGTCGTTAAATTTAGAAGCTAGTCAAAAATAAGCATTTCTCGGAGACGTCATACAAGAACGGAGACGTCACTTAACAAGAACGCGGGGTCATCAAGCAGATTTAGGGAAATTATTCACCAAAACGAGTAATCAATCACGTATAAATTTTTTTCGAGAACATCGGAAAACTATATATTGAGTGCATGGATTTGAAACAAGTTCTAAACTCAAAAACGCAATTTCTTGACTGAAACATCTATATTTTAATCAGTAAATCTAAATTTTATTGCTCGATGAGAACAATAAGACTAAGTGCGGATCGAAAGTACCCGCGAACGTAAAAGTTTTACGACCATCATTATAACTCTCATAAATCAACGAGTTTTGTTCGTACAGGAAGAGCTAAAAAAAGTGGATGACGAGTGCAAGCATATAGGCTGACTGTTAAGCCCATACCGCTTCAACATTTTATGAAAAAAAATAAATTCCTCGATCACTCTGAAAAATTATCGCGACTTAATATATATTGATCTAAACATACCAAATCTGTCAGATTTGATTTTGATCATTTAATTTGCTTGAAAATAGCCCAAAGTCAGTGATCAATCTTTCAATAAGCCAAGAAATAATCTAGGTGGAAATGAACATTATTATTTTCATTCAACAGAATAGTTTTGTTGTTCGTGAATAAATGAGAATTTTCCTAAAAGATATATTTAAAGATTGGTTCGAGTAAAACTTTATATTGCGCATTTCTCAACAAAAACGCTGTCATGCACGGTATTCATGTCCTTTTGAATATTTCTCAATATATTGAGATGTGATGGCGGCTATAGAAATGGCGTGCATGTGCAGGGTGGAATTCTGGCCGGGGCGAGAAGAATGTTGATGACACCGCGTGGCAAAAAGTTACTTCGCGAAAAAAATAAAGTAATAATGTTGGTATGCTGGACCGAGAGGGAGAATAAAAGGAAAGAATCGTAAGCTTTATTTCATTTACTTCGTTGAAAATTTCAGCCCTTCGATTTCACCCATTTTAGCCACCTTGATGTATTGATATTTGTGTTTATTTGTAATTTTTCAGGAAGTTTTATTTATATTTAATTTTCATAAGATTCAACTGAAAGGTCAAAAGAACGAAAGTAAAATATAATGTTTGCGATAAATATTTTTGCGAAACTAAGCAAGCATAACTCGCCGCCATGCATGTATTTAATAAATATATTGATAAAATTCAGTATCCATAAAAAATAAATCTGTATAACATTTGACGGCTCCACGTATCACCGAGGTCGGCCGCTGGCGGGACGACCAAAGGCCTCGGCTTACGTCAGTTTGAGGACGCGAGAGACGAGCGAATTCACGTCAGAATTTCCTATTCTTTCTCATGACACGAGAGTTGAGCGCAATCCGGCGGGAATATGCCGTGCTATGAATAGACTTTCCAATTAGAGGACCTTTTGCTCGAGCGCCATGAAAGGGAACGAAGGAAGTGAGGCAATTCACGAGAAATAGCACGAGAATTAGGATTTTATTCAGACTAAGGTGGAAACGGCCGTCGCAACGATTTGGGGTAACGTGAGTGGCGGACAAATTCATTGAATATTTCTACGTGCTCTAAATACGGATTGTGGACCCGGGTCATAAGCACTCAATAGGGAAGGTAGAGGCAAAGTGCACAAGGGCATCAATGTGCCCTGCTGTGAACAATTAGTGAAAATTTATTTTAAAATGCGGGATTCATTCTATCATAAAGCATTTCTAAAGCATTGATTCGTCGTATACTCGTCATACACAAATCGCACTTTTTGATAACTTCTAGGCTAGCGTTTCGACTCAATAGTACACAAATCTCGAGCAAGATTTATCGATTTACTACAGCTTTGACGATTTTTAGTGACGATGTACGTTGAAATATAACTGAGAATTAAACGGTATAACTTTCATCATTAATTATGATTACATATGCCATTCGTGCGTGTGTTCTCAGAACAGAAGTTCCAGGAAGACACGAGCAAATTGTCCAAGCGTGGCGCAAAACTTGGACCTCACGGGAGCACAAAGCACAGCATAATTAAGCATCGCCCCTCAAGCCAAGACTACAATAGACTCGCGTAAATAAGAGGGTAGAAGTTACAATGCGGTCCAGGGTCCATAACAACCAGGAGACATTCACTAAAAATAAATCTAGGCGAGGATTAATTTGCGAGAATTTGCGCTTATGTCGAGTGAAAATGTTGCAAAGTAGGTCATAATATCATAATTTAAATTAAATCTACAATTCTATCTATCTAATCTATAGAATTACAGATACGATTATGTCTTTAAGGTACATTCAAAACAACAAGCAAGAATGCAAGCAATTAAATCCAGTAAAAAATATGACCACGTCCGACTTAGTATGCAAAGTGGTATACGAATTGGATTTTGGGCCTCAAAATTGAATTTTCTAAGTATCACCATGGCATGAGAAATGTTTAAAATAATTTTATTCGCACACACATGTCTAATAAGTAAAGACGAATAAGTAGAATAATCGAGACGATCTTCCATCGCCAGTGCATTGAACTTTTACAAGAAAATATCATTGGATGACGTTATTTTCGTTTAAAACTTAATTCGGAGTTTCACACGGAGCGCATAAACTTTTTATATAGCCTTGAACGTACGCTAAATTAGCGAATAATGTGAATGACGATGATAATTAGACTAGAAACGAAGAAATAACATAGAAATTGAAATTATTGGTACTTGATTCGCAAATGACGACACGCAACCGTTTGTTCGGTTTAGAAGAAGCGAGAATCGCAAGAGCTCTCAGTAAAAAAATATATCCGATTAGCGGGATTACGAGTACAATCATCTCAAGTGCTGCTATGGCAACGACGGGAAAAACTAATCAACTGAAGTCAAACAAACCTTTTAAAACGAAATGCACTCACTTGAATGTTTTGCAAGAGTAGATTGTTAGAAAAATAAATAATGTTGAACAAACTATTATTAGCTTTATTGCACTTGAAATTTGCACATTTCAAAGCGAGAGAAACTCTTATCAAAGAAATAAAACACCGTTCCGTATTTCCTCCCAGCAAACGTAAAACTGAGCCCAGCCTGCATGCACTAGAAATATTGTCATGTAGAGGCTTACATGAGTGTGCAGATAACACCTCAGAACAAGCTCCATACAAGAGCCACGTTGATTTGAACTTGGGAGCCATGTGAGCGTCAGAAGCACTAAATTCGATTGCTGAATTTCATCAGTTCGATTGCTGTATTTCATGTATTGAATGTTATTCTGATGTTTATATTGAACCACACTTCACGGTTAAAGTGCAGTACCAACATATACTCGTGAGTGCAAACGCTATTCATTAAAAAATATAACTCACTACTCACTGCAGTGAGTAGTGAGTAGTGAGTTCCGACACTGAGTAGTGAGTAGTGAGTAGTGAGTTCACTACTCACTCCGAGTAGTGAGTAGTGCTCATAAAACGAATTGGAAGTTAACCTCCTAATAACTGAACGAGAATGGCATTCTTTAGATAGGGCGAACTGCGAGCTTTGATTTACTTACCTTTTCTCACTGGAAACATAGAAAAATATAACTCAGTACTCACTGCAGTGAGTGACAGAGAGCGCATTTTCTTGTCGACGAAAACGTGAGGTCACGGACGGACGGACGGACACACGGACGGACAGACAGACGGACAGACTGACGGACGGACATGGCGAGCACAATATTGCATTTTTTCCATAAATGAGAAAATGCGCTAAAAACCGACCAAAATGCATGGATGAATTTTGTCAAGTCCCTCATGATAATATTGTTTGTATATTCGTTACCATAACCTAATCGTTAGTATCCCGTGCATAATAACAATAACAAAACAAAAGTCCTTCAATTCTAAACATGACGACCGTGGTTTCCGCTAGTGAACTTTATTGGGATTAATTAGGAAATACTTTACTTTTGGTGAATTGGGACGCTCCGCATCTAAATCTTCTTCTTGTATCTAAAACATTAATTAAAGAAAATGCAATCTGCACAATTAATTATTACGATTATCCCGGTATTAGTGGCTGTAAGGATGTCGGTACAGCTGAGTTCTACGTTTCGTTCACATAAATGTTCCATCTTTACAGAATTATCGATCAGCAAACCGACGAGGCATGGCGTAAAAGGATTTCAAAGCTTGCTGCCAAATGGGCTTATACTACCTGTGGTCTCTTATTTTGTATCCACCAATGTACGATATCTCAGGTGGTATTGTGGAGAAAAAATTGTTATCTCATTAAAATGGTTCGACTCAGCAAGCAAAGATGAGGAAATATTGCGATTGCATAAAAAATAGAAGTATTTTAAGGACAACGCAACCTGAATATCAGTGCTCATTGGTTACTTGCATTTTTTGCATTATTACAATTGTTGTATGCACGAGTGACTTTAAAGGTAGTATCAGAAATTACGGTTGGCTACATTAAATTTTCCTTAAACTGCATCCGCCGTAACTTCATCAAAAGGTTGCAGCATTGTTTGTAGGAACACAAGCAACTGCCGAAAACGCAGCTAATTAATCTGAATCGAGCATCCATTTCTCATTTCTACACTGTTAGAGAAAACGGTGAAAAACGGTCCCGCTGGCGTTATATTCTCGGTCCCGTGAAAATAAACTGTTTCGCCGTATTTATTAGATGTTTTACGGATTTCTAGTGTTAAATTAGAATAAAAACGGCGACACGGTGTTTCTTTTCACGTGCCGACCGGCCACTGAAACGCCGGTAATACCGTTAACGGTAATTTTTCTAACAGTTTATTATTCAAAATGTTGAACACTTGTGCAAAGTTGTGCCTGGCGAGTGGACTTGTCATAATTTGCTGCCAGGGACTATATCACCAGTTTCTTCACCAACGTTCCTCACTAGTCTCTTGACCAACGTTTCTCACCTATCGCTTTACCAACAGATATACGAAAATTTGGTATGTACGCGACCGAATAGTGGTAATTTGAGGGAACCGAATGAATTCGTCCGAGGCTGCTAGGCATATAGAGCGAGTCGATGGAACGAGATGAACCCTGTACTGAGAGCTCCAGTCGCAACAGACCACTTAAGCTGCATCAGGGAAGCTCTTAAGAGCTGCATGCACTTAAGCGACGAAGCTCCGAGCCTCCAGTGTTTGGGAGCAATAAAGTCAATGTTGGTAGAGGTTGGAATTGTCCGTTATGAGAGATTTTCAATGCGGACGCTCAAGCTCGTCCACAAAGGCTCCTTACTAAGAAATGCACAGAAGCAGTTGCAGGCGGGACGATGAGATCATTGAAAAACGAAATCCGGAAACGTTAACAGGTGCAAGATGATATTTACATTTTACTGCATAAATAAATAAGGCAGTAACTATCACATTAAATACAATTCATTATACGACACGGTGACGAAGCTATCAACAGCTGCATATCGACTCCAGCGCACACTAGCTACATAACTAATGAAAAAGAGTTGCAGACTGAATTGATCGCCCAAGGAACCATTCGCAGCGTCTCAGCAAAGTTGGCATAATATTGTTCAGACCCTTTTGAGTACCATCACCCACAAGAAATAGAGCGATCAGCACAATTTGTGCTGAACATATCGTCCCATCTTTCAAGATTTTCAAACCATATTTATACATACATATTTCATATTATGCACCCTGACTTGTGGACTGAAAATGACATTATCTGCTCTAATTTATCTTTATTAAATCCGTTGGCCAGTCATTGTGAGCTAGCCGCCGGTAAGCTGGCCGTAGGTATGCTAGCCATTGTAAGCTAGCCATTGAAAACTGGCCACCGGTAAGTTGGCTAAGGTAGTACACAGCCAATGCTGCAGGAAAAGGCGTCTGCTGGAGGCTGGAGGCTTTCGTGGCTTCGAAAGAGGTCAAATGGGGCGGGCAGCCAGGAGTAATTTGCGAAGTTAGGAGCGCTGAGGCTCCGCAGAGAGCCCAGTCAAATTACGCTTCAGCAATCTCTTCTCACAGCCTCTTCGTGGCTTAATTTTACACATTCATCTCACTGACTGAAAACATGACGTTAATTTTTTCTGTAAACTTAATGAAGCAACGGAGCACAAAAACGTCATTTTTAACATTAAACTTGAACAACTGAGGTAATTTGGAATGTTATTTAATGAAGAATTGGATGTTATATTTCTATGGTTTAATGACAAAAGTTCTTTATCTATTTAAGAACATATGAATCAAGTTCCAGTATCGAACATATAAGCTGTTCAAACCTCGTGAATTGTCTTAACGAAAGAAGCGGCGCATTCGAGTTTGTTAGAAATTCCAATTCAGATCAGGAATCACCAGTACAAAACATGCAGACATGGTTAATGGATCACAGAAATCCCGAACGAGTCAAGCTGTGGATTTCCACTTTAATTGCTTACAGACGGCTGAGCCTTCGGCTGCTTCTCACTTCAACTCTAGTCGGAGAATTGGGATCGAGCGTCGATGCTCGAAGAATTTATTTCCAGGTTTTCCATTCAAAGTCGACAAGCACCTTTGATCAATCAGCGGTTTGAAACGACCAGGAAATTTCCACGCCGAAAAAAATGCCTACATTTTCTAAAGTTTCAAGTCAAAGTAGAATTTGTGTGAGCAAACCAGGATTGTTGCTCATGCCAAAACATCCGAAAATAGGGCAAACATTAGAGCATTTTCTAATTTCGATGCAGAAATTTCGTTCAAGAAATCTCAATAAATGTCTTCAGTGTTGTAAGCGCGACAATACAATAACAAAAAAAATTAATACCTAAGAACTCCTTGATACAATAGTGTATATTTATGGATGAACATTTTCCGTTACATGGTGTTGCTGATCGTACACATGCATTATATCAATGCGACACTCAGGTCACATGATCGGTCGTTTCTGCCCTGACATATGCTAGGTTTAGTCGTGAGTCGAGCGCCAAATAAATGTCAGTTCATGTTAAAAAAAAGCAACTCAACCTCGAATTCGAAGACTGTCGGTATTGAGGGAAAGACAGCCACAGCACCGGCGCCAACCTCATGTAGCGCAAGCAAACTTTTGCTCAAATTCAATCTCAAAGTTTTCAGAAGCGCGCGCTGTCTAGATTAAGAAGCTGTTGACAATAAACCCTTTGATTTTCATTCAAAAGCAAACCCTCCTGAAGCGATTTGAAAAACATGAACGGACTTTGTCAGAAGTCATTTTGAGCGAAAAAACATGACGCATTCATCTTTTAAAAACGACAATTTCGCTTATAATATGCTAACTGCGTCCATCAGCCACACGTTATTGTCCGTTTTCCCGCATCATCCTTGAATTTCAATCCACCAAGTAGCAAAAAAAGATACCAGCTAATACCAGCCGAAAAAAAAGATTACCTCAATTTTGTGCTTGCGACTCACAGTCGGCATAGGTGAGGACACTGAAGGCAGGTTATGCATTTATGACATACCAGCTGCGAGCGAACATGCAACTGCAGGACGAACTTCGTCCTGCAGGATTTAGTGAGCCGCCATGTCTACAGTCATGGACATGAAGGAAGCAGCAGGCAGAAATATCGGTACATTATGATACCCTGGGATCGCTTTATTGCCTGCGCGCTAAGAGCTTCGTGCATAGATCAGCCTCAAGTGACACTTCAATGCAGCAAGGTTACGTTATCTAGTATAGACCAGGGACCAGACTCTGAATTACTGGCGGCCAGACTCTAAAATACGTGCTTCTATCCGAATTTTATCAGAACTTCTCTGAGAAATACAGCTTCGAGAGTGACTGACCGTAGCAGTATTATACTGGGCGTTCATTCCAATTAATAAAGGATTTATTAAATGAAAACTAATTGCTAGTCCAAATGTTATTGCCGTCATATTTGTCATTCATTTGTGTACCAAAACAATCAAGTACAACACGTTGCAGATTTATTCCCCATTTTGAATAAAATTTCATATGATTGGTGGCGAACTTTAACTGCAGCCACAGTTATAGGTCGCAAACTTCGTTTCGCTGCTCATATTGACCATTACAAAAGAAAAAAATCGCAATGACGGAAGTTAGAAAACAATAAGTAATAAAATATACTAAAGTAGTAAGAAAAACAACAAAGTAGAAAAACTACACACGAAAGACACCATAAATAAGCAAAATTATCAATGCAGTTAATATATAAATGAAATATTAAACGTGACCACCCAAGCCCCAGACAGGAACAGTTCGCAGATGCAACGCATGCAGGCATTCGTTAAAACTAAAAGGAAAGTTCTGTTCTCTGGCGACATTTCGTGACAAATTGCTGCGGTGAAGTTGCTCGGGAGTTAGCAGACGGAGTTCTATTTCTGGACCATATAGGTGGGCAGAGCCCCGCTTCCAACGCGTTCCAAACTGCAATTAACTTTTATTTTCTTCTGGGTCAGCAAAGATCAAGGCCAGTTTTTGGTGGAGGAGACAGCGTTTGTCGAGAGAACAACGAGCGTTAAGGAGTTTGTTCGGTATTTTTTTTTTGCTTCTTGACTTAAATATCGCCGACGCAAGTTGGTTGGAAGTCTAGAATATTTTCTTGTGCTCACGAGAAGAGGTTCTGTTGGATTTCGAATAAAAAGTTTTTCTTATAGCCTCAATATAGCACGGGCACAATTGAACGTATGGCAAATCAAGGAGTCAAAATAACTGATAAGTCAGCTGCCTTCTGCTCTCAATCGCGTACTAGGTTAGCAGGAAATAAAGACTTCGACACAACAATTAACTAACGAGAATAACATTAATTTGCTTCATAAGAAATACAAATTAATAGACTGAACGATCGGAATCGCTCACCATTCGAGAAAATGCATTAGAAGGAAATATTTGTACACATCAGATCATAGCAAAATTTAAGTACAGCTGTCTAAAACGATGCAACCCATGTGCNAATATTCGAAAGAAATAAACTTCGATTTACAAATAATTTGCATCAAATTTGAGCTTATCGCCTGAAATTGGTAAAAAATTTCAAATAAGGACAAGGGCAAATACAGAGGAAATATAAGAACGGACGGGTTTTTGGAGCAATAATCTAGCATCCACAAGCTGCAACACAGCTTCTGAACATTCGAATATTATATTCCAAACCGTGAAAAAACTTTTCCAATCAGACCAGGCGGTGCACATCGCTATGCTCTTGCTTACTCCTGTCTCTTATACACATCTAGATGTGTATAAGAGACAGGGCAGGAAGACGTCCATTTATACGAGGGGTAACGGGCAGAACCTCCCGACAAACGGTCTAAAGTGATATTCTGCCCAGACAGGAAGACGTCCATTTATACGAGGGGCAACGGGCAGAACCTCCCGACACACGGTCTAAGGTGATATTCAGCTCAGGCAGGAAAATGGCAGGACCTCGTCAATACGAGGGGCAACGTAGCATGGAGAACCTTTCGGCTCACGGGGGGGTGAAGTCATTTTCAAAGGAAGAGGGAGCCTGAGGGAGGCCTTAGAATGCAAGGGGTAGTTGATGTAGAATCTCCCGAAGAAAGGAAGTCCAAGTAAATTTCGTAAATGTGGCTATGAAGGAAATGTCGCATTAAATATTTTTCGTCAAAGGGCCTTGCGACGTTCGTTGCAAAAGCACACAAGGCAATTTTGGCATACGACAATTCTTACAATCAAAAAGATTTTACCAGTACCGTAATCCAAAATTTCAAACGACATAACTAGAAACGGAATAGAAACAAAACTAAAAATTGAATTGTGACTTGTCATGAAATTAAACATCGTCGTGATCAACTGCCACATCCCATAAATATACTCCTAAAATACAGTTTGTCTATCTTGCTTGCCTTGCAATGAAAGAAAAAACATTCACTATATATTACTTAGGACCTACGTATATTGGTGGGAGTGTGAGCTTCTACATAATTAAAAATGCGGAATGTTACTTGCGAGAATATTCTGTAAATAAACAAAGCTTGATCGGGGCTATTAGCCTATTTTCACTGTATGTGAACAGCTCTTAACGAATATTACTGCCAAGATCTTATTGATTGTATTGCAGTACACTAATACCAAGCTTTATGATTGAAATCATCCCAAAAGAATATTTAATAATCATATTTATTAATAATAATATTTCTTTTCACCTTTCTAATACAGATACACTTCGAGCCTTCCATCAGATTTCACATTTAGAAAAAAAGCTGGGAGATCAAAACACTCCCAATGCAACTTAAACTTGGAGGACAAAACTTCCTTATTTCTTGCCCCAGACAATAGTAATTTGGTTCAATGTCACGACTAAGAGTTTATTTATATAGTCAAATATTGATATGAAGCACCGTAGAGTTTCTATAAAATGTGCCTCTGTGAAAACCAGTTGACGCTTTATGGCCGATTGCTCAAAAAAATAAATGAAAAAATAAATAATGGCAGTTAACATGCACGAAATTTATCAATCACGTGAAAAATAAAAACTTTTATGAAGCTTAATTCTCTTCCAGGTAATTGATTGTAAATTTAATATATAGAACGAAATTAACTACAATTGAAAACTGAACCTAAATGATACTTATCGATGGGAAAAAACATTATTTTCGTAGTTTCAATATGAAATAAATTCAGTAAGAACATATTTATGTTCATATGTCGTCTAAAATTAATTCTGGGTTTAGGCTGAGGTTTTACCTATATTATTAACATCAATCTTGCACGTCAACCTGAAGGAATGTGATTCAGTCTAATACTAATAGACTGAATATTTCTATCGTGAACAATATACCAACCATAAGATTTTGCGTGCGCAAATCATACATACTTCCAAACATATTAATAACTTTTTGTACTCAGAAAATTACCGTACATTAAAGAAGGTATCATGGTTACAGCCAGCACTACTACAGTATACCCAGCAAACACATGAACGTGATACCACCAACCTAACGTCAGACGGAGTTAGGGACTTCCAAACACGCGGGCGTTTTTGTGAACTGAATTCCCAGCTGGAAACTCGATTACCGGCAAAGAAGGTATCATGGTTACAGCCAGCACTACTACAGTATACCCAGCAAACACATGAACGTGATACCACCAACCTAACGTCAGACGGAGTTGGAGACTTTCAAACACGCGGGCGTTTTTGTGAACTGAATTCCCAGCTGGAAACTCGATTACCGGCAGATTGCTGGGCCCAAAACTTGGGCAGAATAGGAGGCTTGCGAATGCTGTAGTTTATTGCGAGACGTTAGGAATGTCAAAAGCTAACCAATTGATGGCAAACAATTTATTTAACAAACACAACGATGGGATGGAATAAAAATCAAATTTAACTGTCCTCTCTGACCCGCAAGACTAATGTGCAAGAAATATTCGAAAGAAATAAACTTCGATTTACAAATAATTTGCATCAAATTTGAGCTTATCGCCTGAAATTGGTAAAAAATTTCAAATAAGGACAAGGGCAAATACAGAGGAAATATAAGAACGGACGGGTTTTTGGAGCAATAATCTAGCATCCACAAGCTGCAACACAGCTTCTGAACATTCGAATATTATATTCCAAACCGTGAAAAAACTTTTCCAATCAGACCAGGCGGTGCACATCGCTATGCTCTTGCTTACTCTGGTCAGGAGATCAGCTCGTAGAATTTAGAAAGTTTAGAAATACAGGAATGAATGTTATCAATTCGACTCAACAAAACTTCAGCGTGACATCTTTTAGGTTTCTTAGATAGAACAACTATAGCTTCCTGTATTGCACGTAACACAGTTAGTTTGTATTTCTGTTTTTTCTGTATCTGTTTATAAATGACCATTTCTAAAGATACTTATTGCTTTAATATTGCCAGTTATGGTAATATGTTTATTTATGGCCAACGTCTTGTTAATGCCTGTTTCTATGAGGCTAATGGCGGTGGTAATTTCTGTTTCTTCAGATGTGGCCAGTTGTTCTGGTAATATGTTTCTCTGCGGCCAGTTGTCCAGATAATGCTTGAAACTATCTCACACTTCGTTCAGTTCTATCGACCTATCATCACAGCAACGTTGCTTACTGCAGACGATAATACGTGAAGCAAACGCAATCTAATATCCTGAGAATTGACGAAGTTCTGGAATACATGCGACAAAAAGGTCTGGCACTACTAAATCAGGTTTGCCTCACCTTAACTTATTGAAAGGCGTGTTATCGAATTTCAGTTCTTTGAAAGATTCTCGAGAACTCTATGGAGCAGATCTAAACTTTGCAGAAGCAGGACGATCTCCCGGACCTGACCAATGACTTGAGATTTCATCGCATGAATTCTCTCCTGGGGAGTTTTGTCTTTCATCAAAGACACTGAGTAAAGTTCTCGCTATAAAAAAAGCTTACTCTAAGTTCGAAAAAAAATCAGAAGCACGCATGGTCATTACGAGCAAGATGCATGAAATTACCAATTAAACAGCTTATTCATAGCTCAAACTATTTTAACAAATAAGAGAAATACAATTAAATATGTTTAGTCGCTTGTTTTGTCGCCAATTCTAAGTTCAGAGTTTGTAGGCATTGCACAAATTTTTTAAGCATTGCAAAGATGTTGTTTTGTTTTAATCTATGATAAAGGAGAATGTAGATCTCGTATGTCCTAGTTTGTCTCTTAATCTTCAAATAATTCATCACAGCACATTTTTGAGACGAGTTATTTTATAATTCCTACGCTAGTACACTAAGCAATAAAGCGATAAAGTCAATATCATCCCTTGTATTTACATGTCCCGGATACACATCTGTAAAAACTTCCTGCCGAGTCACCCGTGCAGCCGAGATACCCGGCAAAGTTAGCTTGGTTCAAAGGCTCCAGCGAGTTCACTCGCTTTAACTCTCTCAATTTCGCCCAACAGATTATTAATTTAAAGAAATGTTTTGAACAATCCGTTCCAGGAGTCATTTGTTATCGCCGCAGCAATCATTAAAATAAATAATTACGTTACCAGAGACCTGTTAGAATTTGATCAATAAATTTCAACTTTGGAAAACAATCATTCAAGGATGGTCATATTTTCAAGTTAAATCAAGGATATGAAGAAAGCAACGTCAAAACATTAAACGGTGGCACTGGACCCGGATTAGCTGTGCTGGATTTTCTAGCACTGGCACATGCCGTTAGACTGAAGATAAAAAAGCCCTCCAGAATTATGAAAGTAATATCACCACAGAGAAATTGCCGGACGCCTAACACATAACAGGCTTAAGGGTGCAAATTATGCCGGTTCAAATTACAGACAAGCAGAGCTAAGAATTTTTAGCGTCCGGGAGATGAAAAATGTATGCTTCGTCACGACGGACGCTTTAATCTTATTTAATTTTATCATAGTTGATAAGCAATTGACAGTTCAGAGCTCAGTAACGGTTTATACAGCGCCGAGGATTTTTGACCTAGATTCTTGATATTTACGTTTTATGGAATCTTGCTAAGAACAGCCGTGGAAGTAACTTTATTCGATGAAAAATAAGGACTATTACATGCGTGCGTATATAGTTCTCAGAAAGCCTGCATGGTGCATAAAGAAATTAATTGTCAAATAGATATACGTTCCATGTGGAAACCCATTAAGTTAGGATTCTTGCGTGAGAACAAGCATGTAAAACACGCACAGTATTTTTTATAAATAATTTTTAAAATAAATTAGGATTTCACCAACAGCTATAATACGACTTGTTTTGCATAGCACGGCCGCACAGCGCGGAGCAAGAATATAGTCTACACCTCGATGAGCGCGCAAAATTCACCGTCCTTCCGCATCTGACGAGAGGAATGTCTTTATTTTTTTAATGCTAATTAATCGATGTTTTAATCTGTTAAATGAATCATACAATACTAAAAACATTAAATTGACAATATTTCCCCACTCTGCGATCGTTGATTTAGAAGGTTTGAACCGTTATTGTACCAATAACATTAAAAACTTCAGACGGTTAACTCAATTAGGTCGAGAGTTACGTCTACTCATTTTAGTGTATGAAGCACATAAAAAACAGCGCTATAGAGAAGAGGACTAACGATATTGAACCATCGTCTTCAAATCAGACGATATGAACAGGCAAAGTGCAAACGAAGTAGAAAAAAGGCATAAATCCACTGTGCAAAGACAACTATTAAAACTAATTATAAAAACCAGGGGAGGATGCGTATGTGAGCGCACTATTTGCGATTAGATTGCATGTTATTGGAAGTGGTGCGTACAAGTAAGCAATCCGCACTTTCAGCAAGTTAAAACATTCATATACTCTCAATTTAATGCGTAAAAATAAAAAACATAGAAAGGCCAGATAATTACAATTGAAATGGTTTTAGATATCGGATAATGACTAAAGACCTTTTCCGACTTTTGTTGGATTTTTTCGAACGTGACTATAACGACTAAAATAACCAACGCAGGCTGTATGATGTGTCGTCGATATTTGAGGTACGCTGAAGTACTTAAGAATTATGGCCCCCTTCTAGAGGCTGTATGATGTGTCGTCGATATTTGAGGTACACTGAAGTACTTAAGAATTATGGCCCCCTTCTAGTTTAAATCTTAATATTACTTAATGGATATCTATCCCCATACCATACAATTTTGAAACTCGAAATAAAAAAATTAAATTATGTTTCATATATGTATAGTTCAAAAAGTTCATGTGTGTTGCTCATGCGTTTTTGCGTATATATTCATTTAGTCAAATACAGTGAGCACTTCGGACGCAGCTCACAGCAGAACAAATGCTCAGAGAAGAAAAATGCGTACATAACAGGATATTCGCTAAGATTCGTAATTGTACAGAAGTGAGGATCGTTAATCTTTGCTGTCGCGTTCAGACCTTCCTCTACCAGCACCATATTCGTATGATCATTTACATTTTCCATGCTAAAAATTCTTCTGTATCTAGCGTCATTAACTCGTTCTCATATAACAAGACCATCGACCGTCAACCTCCGACCAGGTGTGACAAGCGGACACGGTGCGAGTGGAGAATGATTGTGATGTTAATATTACGTTATTTGTTGTAGAGATGTATTTATTTTTCGAATCAGATTCCAAATTTGATTGTTCTGCGCATTTTGCAACATAACTGTAGAAGACTTGAATAATATTCTTCGAGCCCAGCGAAGATAACTTATCTGAGAGTTATAACCATTAACAGGTTTCAGTGCGATGATATTGAAGAATTCGATGCTGATCAAAAGCATAAGAAATATCTTATTACCTTTTTAGCGCATTTTCTCATTTATGAAAAAAATTCCCTATATTGCTCGTCATGTCCGTCCGTCCGTCTGTCCGTGACTTCACGTTTTTGTCGATTCTGAGAAAATGCGCTCTGTCACTCACTGTAGTGAGTACTGAGTTTTTTTATAAGAGTATTCGAGCGGCCTAAATTAAATCTAATTTCAAATTAACCTTCATTCTCCCTTGTTTTAAAGTTTATTAGTAAAGAAAGGTACTGAAAAACCTCTTGAAAAACATGTCGGGGGAAATGAGTGCGTGGTGTCAGCACCGATCCTCACCTCTAATCGGAGGTTATATATATAGGCCTAGACCATGACAACGGATATTCTCTCAATTATATTAGGAAAGTTCCATATTTTCAATTGAGCCCCTCGGAAATAGCATGTTAAGGATATGGCTTGTAAATGAACAAGTCGTTTGAGCACGCATAAATCTATGCTTGTGTATATAAATAATTTATACAGGTTTGAATGAAACAGAGCGTAGAAAATGTTTTTACGCTCTGGTCTTCAACCAAACCTGTATAAATGAAAAACTTTTGCCTAACTACGCTAATATAAATAATTACAAAACATTTTATGTTGATTCGATGGTGTGAGAAATTTTAACACTATGTTCTCGTTCATATAGATTATCTTTGTTATTCCTAGATTTGTTTAATTTTCCTTCGGGACTCCCAACCTGCTTTAAAAATCTCGGGTCGCAGCTTTAGTTACCAGGAATAATATGGCAAAATAAAACATATTAAAAATAATTTATACAGATTGACACTATAAACAAGTGAAACATTATTTGGCTAATGTAATTTCCACACAGGATCACATGCCTGGAATCTGCATCGAGATGATAAATATTTGCTTCTATTTGAATGCGTTCCCATGTGGCTTTAAACAATAATAAATGAATGAAATCAATTACCATAACGATGACTGCTTGCACCAATCAGCCTAACTTGAACGCAGCGTCAATTAGCGTTTCAATTACCGAATAAATATAGGGCAAATTGAATTCGCATGGGAATAAAACTTATACGTTTGCTAAATTTATTGCAAACTAGCAGCTTAGCTTGGCATTGCTTATGATAGATTATAATTTGAGCGATAAATTTGCCTAAAATTTGAGAATCACGTTATTCCGAATTTTGTCATCTAGCATTAAAAACCAACCATTTAGCAGAAAACTCCTATCAAAGTCTGTTTTAAAATTTTACGACAAACCTATTTGTAAATATAAAAATAACCTTCCAAAGTCACATTTAAATTCTAAAATCTCATTCGTCCTTCAAGTTTTTTGTCCCCGGATCTACCATAAAAACAGAAATTATTTAACGCTTCGGACAAATTTACGGCCGGACTCGCGGCCAATCTTCAAATTAGATGACCAAGGAATATCTCCCAAACTAATGAACGCAGCTCGATGAAACTTGGTACCCGTATTCATTACGACCCAACAGTGATGTTTAGCTCGTGAAAAATTTTTCCATTTCACCTTCATTCGTGAGTTATACGGCAATTTGACCCGAAATTTGCAGGACTAAGAAAGAAATTTCTTTAAAACTGCTGAACAGATTTGAACGAAACTTTGAATATACATACCTAACCTCCAAACGGTAATTTTCAGCTCGTGACAATTTTTTTCGATTTTGCCTTCGTTCGCGAGTTATACGGGTATACGGAGAAACGACCGGCATATCTGAGGCCGATTTTTAAATTTACATTGACAAAGAGCTATATACGTATAGCCGTATAACTCGCAAACGAAGACAAAATCGAAAAAAATGTCACTAGCTAAACATCACCGTTGGGAGGTTAGGTTTGTATATTCAAAGTGTCGTTCAAATCTGTTCAGCAGTTAAGAAGACATTTTTTGGTCACTGCCTGGTACACCTAATTTTTTACCAGGGGATGTAGTAGTTTTACCTTCACTGTTACGGATGTCTCATGATGCTCGATAATTATGGTAAACAAACGACAGTAAAAAAAATTTATGGGTGCAGTATACTTCCTCATCTGTGGCCGACGTTCTCTGGAATGATCTTTGCAATAATAGTCAGCTGTCCAATGTTGGAAATTTCCGAAATTCTTAAGCTATAAATTTTGACAGTTATTTTTTCTATAACTACTGATAGCCACGGGTTTGTAAATAGGGTCGTTTAATTGGCAGTAAGATTTGAGGATGTTAACATCCATGTTACTGTTGACTGTTGCTGCGGCAGGAGTGTATGAAGCCATACCTTCGTAATTCTTATCTTTTGTCTGAGTGATCACTCATTGTTTTTGGTTATATTCATTTTCGTTTAAAGTGCATGTTCGAGCTTTCTTTACTTAGGAGGTAGCCGACTCCAGTTCAACTCTTTGGGCTGTTCCTTATCTGTGGCTTGACCACTCTGGCTCTATGGAGCTTTTGTGTATTACTACAATAGATGCTCCCAACCTTATTGCGGAGCCAATTGCTTTCTAAGTTAAATTACTGCTTAGTTAGCCCTTTATTCCTTCTACTCTAATGTTTTCCCTTTAATGGCCTCTAATATTCGGATTCTCAACTGGCACCTATTTGTTTACTTGGATTGCCTTCTTGTTTAATGGTGCGTAAATTTCCTGCTTTATCAATTAAAATCATTGTACATTTTTTAAATATTTGCAATTATACATATTTAACGAATTGTTATTTTTACGGTTGAAGGTTCCTTATTATTTTTTTCCACAGTTATGTTGGACTGGGTTCAGTCGTTCGTGTACGACTAACCTGAATTTACTCCGCTGTCAAGCAAATTATTCGGACCTTGGTTTCCATCCAAATCTTCGTCCTGGTCTTGCGATAAATTTTAAATATAAGTTCATAATTTTACCGTTTTTCTATTAAGCCTGACACCATTGCCATGAGTGATTCGAGCAATGACGCGACCGCATTATGTTCACTGGAATTGCCAGTACGGTAGTACCTTACCGCTGCATTCTCATTATGGGCCGTGTCATCCCACTGTCACAGTAAATTACAATGAATTAGTTCTGGTGATTGGCAACAAACAATGAAGTTTGTGCTGCAACACGGCTATGCATAACATGTCCAAAAAATTAATACACTTTCCTTCCCGATAGCACGGCGTCATAAAAATTCAGTATTATGGATACGGTTATTAACCGTCTACAGCTGATACTATAATAATGGAAAGGAATAACTTTCATTTGTAAAATAATTCTGACCCTAGCTGTCTTGTGAGGTAGCACGTTGAATATAACTTGCCTGCCGTTCAGCTAATCGAATCGATGGCCACTTGATGGCGCTAGATGACAATGCACTAGAAACTCGGAGCTCTGACATCCAAGTATTGGCCACTACCTCGCAGCAAGAGGTCTATTGACAACCAAATCTGAAATATCGTTGTCGATATCGTTTCAACTTGCAAACTGCACACGCGTGCAATTATCTGAAGAAGCAGAGAGCGCACGATTTTCGGTAACTGCAACGGTCGGCGGCATGATCGTATCGCGTACTTAATATAATGTTTTTGTAATCTTTTTCATAGAGTAAGATATTGAGGTCATACAAGGAAATTCTACTCTTTTATCTCCATCAACTATCAAATTAAAAACACTTTAGATAATGAGTTTGATGTTCACTAAGCGGACTTCATTGATTCTTCAAATCAATTTCTTGTCTCGGTTTCGTAACGAAGATTTATTCAAAATACAATAAAATCCCGTTCTTAAAAAGAACTAAAATTACAAGCTTCAAAAGAGAAACAAGATCCAGCTTTATGTAAAACTTTATTTGATAGGCACGAATAGGTCCCTACACAACGCAAGCGTCGCGGCAGCACGGAGCTCACGCATGCGGGCGATCGCTGTCTGTCGATGGATCTGCAGACACCGAAGTCAATCAAAGGCTTCCTTCATACAGAGCGCCACTCGCACGACGAGGCTGCAGTTGCTTCAATAAAGCGAACCCAATGGAATCCTGAGGAGCCTGGACCCCATGCAAATGGAAGTTCAATGACTCGCTCATTGAATGAGAGACTGCGAGAGTGTGAGAGCTTGATTGCTTCTGCTGGGCAGCTCTCGTTCAATGCATCGCTTTCGAAAGCGAATTTTTCTGGCACGGGAAGTGCATGAAGGCTTTTAAAATTGCCCGAACAGGTAGACACAGCGGGATTATTCTGCCAAAGTCAGTAAATAAAGCCAGCTAATGAGAAAAGAATGATTCTTGTTACAGCTCACAACTTTCCGAATGCATTAAAAAAACTCAAGTAATTTCTTACAACAGCATTTTCCAAAAGCTCTACAGTGTTTCTTAAAAAAATAAAAATATATATGCTTGGTAAACAGACAACATTCTTGCGCCTAAGGTGACCAATTTAGTAATGTTTCTTATCATTTCTTGTAGAGAATGCTTCGAATGAAATAGCAAAGACGCCGTCTAAGATGGCAAGTGATGATCCAAGCGAACATGTCTGTGTCACGTCGTCGTCACAGACGCCAAGGCAATCAACACGATGGCCGGATCAAGGATGAGATCAGTTCCGGGGTCTGCAAGAGCAAACACAACAACAACTAAACCAAAGTTGCTGGAACGAAACAAAGGTAACGCTAGAAAGTTATTTATTGCTCTCGTCAGTTCTAGCGTGACCTTCTGAACACTAAACTCGTCCGAAAAGTTGGATTGGCCCCTCAGCCTGAATATATTTGGGCCTCGATTCAAATTTTAACAAATTGAGCTTTAATTTTGTTCCCGAAAATATTTTTCCCTTGTTCAAGGGGGTGCTGGAGATGACGGAGAAATTAAGGCTCAAAATATCGACAGGTTGGCCTATAGGATATTTCAGGCATGACAGGCAGACTAGAGCCCAATGTACGCGCATTTTAAAGGGCCTAATTTAATGTGTCCTACTCCAAAAACAAAGAATCTACGGAAAAACGTTTGCACCGCACTAATATAGTCAGCGATTCCCGAAAACTTTACAAATACTATTGAACATTAAGAAAAGTTACTAAAGTAACTTTGGCATGCTTTGAAAAATAATCGAGCACATTTTCTTAAGGCCTAAAAATAACTTGGGAGTGTTCGAGGCAGTTCCGACGTTTCGAGTCTACAGCCAATTGAATTTAGACCCATGCGCCATTTGGCCTGCATACCTTGGACACTTGACTCGGATCTAAATCGTCTCAGTCGTCTCAAATATATTGTCCAGTTATTTAGGTGTAGTATGCTGCCCGCTGCATCGTGACGTGCATATAAGAAATGACAATCAATTTCTGATAAACATACTAATATTTTGGCATCATTGATGTGCCTTCGTACGGCGATTTCCTGAAGTAGCCAATTTAATAGTGGGCTAAAAGCTTTAGTCAACACGAATTACTGGAATATATTGTTTTTAATTATTTGTAAATATATATAAAAATAGAATACTAGAAAAAATGTTTTGATCTATTTCTTTGTTGTATTTTCGAATATTTTCTAAATGTCGTTAAAAAACTTGTAAATTAGTGCTCTGTCGTACATTCGCATATAACATCCGCCATGTGATATTAGAAATGGTCTTTGAATTATTAGATTTAGGTAAATTAGAAAGTTAAACCTTAAATTAAGTTTTCCATATTTCTTCAATTGAAGAAATAGATAACTTCTCGCCTTACCTTTTAATTTAGAAAGAGACTGCCAGAGACAACCAATCGAACAGCGAACGTGTCCTAAGTTGCAATTTCATCATTTCTTACTCAATTATCATCCCCATCGCATGCCCTGCACTTCTTTGTTAGCCCAGTTTATCCCTTCAATCATCAATATAAAATACTAATTTTTTACATTAACCGCATGCTATTAAGATTTATATAAGACCTGGGCTAATATCTCTTAAATTAACTCCAACGTCAACTTCCTTCATCTGGCAACAGCCTCTTAAGTGGATTATTCATTTAAGGTAAAAATTCATTATTAAATTCACCTATGCAGTATTCATTTTTTGCCTGTTTGATTATATGAATTTCTTTATTTGTCATAGTAGACTGTTGTTCAATTATATATTAACCTTCTGTCTCAGAATAACCCGGGGCGACGTCGCTCAGTTACGTGCGACCAGCACGTATTTACGCGATTCTGCTACTGCCGCCGTCTCCATAACTTTTTGATCACCTGAACTTGCAAGACCAAACCTATCAAAACCTTGTCCGCTCCATTCAACCACCTTCATGAGAATTAGCTAACCGGAATTTTCTTTATTTAATAAAATTTGTGACTTTCAAACCTTGCATTATTCAACAGTACTAAAATAAATGAACCGCCATGTGAACCGCTAAACTACCGAGTTGAAATAAGTTCTGTGATGCATTAAAAACGCCTTATTACTGCCTCGTGACGCGGCTTAGCATGCGCGGCGTCAGGCTGCCTAAGCGCTGGAAAGGAAAGTAAGCAGCCGCAGCGCAGCTATGGAGAAGCAAACAGCGAGCGGCGGCGCTGGAGTGCACGACAAACATCCTTTGTTTCGATATTGCGGGACAGCCCACGCGCTTACGGTCCCGGCTCAGCGCGGGACAGCCCACGCGCTTACGGTCCCGGCTCAGCGCGGGACAGCCCACGCGCTTACGGTCCCGGCTCAGCGCGGAACAGCCCACGCGCTTACGGTCCCGGCTCAGCGCGGGACAGCCCACGCGCTTACGGTCCCGGCTCAGCGCGGAACAGCCCACGCGCTTACGGTCCCGGCTCAGCGCGGGGCAGCACGAGCTTGCCTCACTTCGGCATGGGACAGCCAACGCGCTGACAGTCCCGCGACAGTGTGCGGCGGGCCCACGGATACACGGTTTTTTCTTGTGGGATTCCGCCACCCAGTTGGTCCGCCAAAACCCCGTCAGATAACATTCCGCATTTGTTGGCATGTTTATCATTATAGCAAAAGAGAATTATTTACGCAATTGTTTAAGCAAAACGTGCTTCAACAAGTTTTTCGCGCTATCTAGACTAGTTATTGTATCATTTCTAAAGTGATTCGTACAGACGTTGAGCGTTGAGTGTCATCCAAATACATTTATGACGTGGATATAACAATTAATTTAGGCCATTAATTCATAGTACCATGCACCAATCCTCCACTTCCCCTCTCCAATCTCTCCAGCGTCATTAACGCTAAAATTTCCTAACTCGCTCCCTCTCATGAAGGGCCAAGAGGCCGAAGCTGTGAACGCGAAGAGCAGGGACTTTGAAGACCGCAGCCACACAGCACAGCCAGCACAGCCAGACTAAGTCCATTCGACCAGACGCTGCTCTGTCAGTTCCGACTGGACGTTTACACAGTCCTCACAGCTAAAAATCCTGAACTTATTTAATAGCGTCTCGACCCGCGTCACCCAAGTAATCGTACTTAAGAAAATCCTCAATGATCTTTTGCTAATATAATCTCTGGAAGACGAGTAGCTGCGCAGAGATGGCATGAAGTCCCGATCCAAAACGAAATGTCGTGCGTTGCACCCACAATACACTAAAATCTATGAAAATGTTGTACAGAAAATATGTTTAATTCATCTGATGGCCCCAGAAAATTTAATAATTTGACTAAGTTTTTTTCTTACCGTCCGCATCCAAACTTTTTTTTTACTACAAATACCAAGACTGGGAGGGCCACTTGAATTTTACCCAACAAATTCTATAACTCAAGACAGCTTCTCATTAACATATGAGTTGAATATGGCTTATTTAAATGTTCCATGACTTTCTTCCTCTATGTATATATTAACTATTTGAAAGGGATTTTATTATGGTCCATCTCATGCATATGTAGCGGGTATCTTTCACACGTCGGACTAATATGACCGCACCTTATTTCCCACAAGTTCTAATCTATGTTTGGTTTCGTCTTTTGTCATTATCCCGCTTGAATGATAATTATCACTTTGAGTTGTTGATTGAATTTAACATGCAATTTAACATCAAATTAAATTCAATAAAAAATAATTTATTTGTATATATCCTGCATGCCTCCCCAATTTAATGTAGTACTTGAATCTAATAGCCGCACATGAGTTTAAGGAAAAACGGTTTAAATTATGTATAAATTTATTTGACGTAGCAAGTCACTAAATCTATACTGATCTGTTCACCTCCCAAATTAAGGTAACCTTACCAAATAATGCTAAGTAATTAACCGTTTAATCCAAGCGTAAACTATTACCTTTCTACAAAACGCTTTAAAAAGTTATCTGATTCATAAGATTAAACAATTTCAGCCATCTCCATAAGATGACGTAAACTAGCCAAGCATTGCTATTGTGTCACATAGGTACCACATTAGCAATGACTTACCTTCCCTTGCAATGTATTTTGTGTCTCGTGGCTTCTTGCACACTTTGAGCTGCTGCTCGCTAATTGGCTTCAAGAATCAGTGTCCTGAGACCCAAGCAATCAAGTCAACGGAAATGCACGTGTAGCGTCTTCCTGGATCCAACGTGGACCTTGGAAGCTTTTCTGGTTTTCAGTCGTCAGTTCAGAGTAGGAAAAATATATTGCCATCTTACTTACGCCCCGAGTCTGGTTAATGTTTCTTCTGAACCCTTCGCTCCGAGCCAGAAAGAGGGGGTCGCAGCAGTGAGCAGCTGCTGTGTGTTTGAGTCGCAGGACACGAGCCTGCAATAAACTTCAACAATCTTCATGCAAGCCACATGATTTCTCTTCAAGGCTTTGATTCGAAAAGGAAATTCAGCTGGCACGTTCAAAGAAAAAATGCGAAGTCAATGCCTATAAAAAATAGCAGTCTCATTCAACGAAAATTGCGTGTCCAACGCTAATAAAAAAACAGTCACATTCAACGAAAAATTGCGTGTCCAACGCTCATAAAAAACAGTCACATTTAACACATTTAACGAAAAATGAGTGTCCAACGCATATCCAAATCAGTAGGCACATTCAAAGAAAAAAAAACGAGTATTACGCCAATCCCGAAATTGTAGGCACATTAATAAAATGCGTGTTTAACGCTTGTCCGAAAATAGCAGACACATTGAATGGAAAAATGAGAGACCGGCGCTTATCAAGAAGCAAATATTTCTTTCAGCGAGTCACCTTGTCCCGATTCCGACTGACTGAATTATTTTAAATTTGGCAAACTTGATGAATAGTTGAAGACGAATGTAGTCGTGGGAAAATGAGGTACATTGAATTTTGAAGAAATACAAATGCGAGTCCTCATGATTCATTCGATGCCGCGAGACACGTAACGCTGATTGTGATCTAAACTTTCTGCTGAATCCAAATGAGAACTGCACTCGCTACAGCAAACTCGATTTATGTATAACATTAAATTGCACTGCGATTGAAAATAGTCTCGAGCGCAGTGCAGTATGCGACTTAGAGGCTTTAACAACGAATGAAATATATAATGACATCAATAATTCATGATATGGCAGTGATGCTATCCAGCAAATTTAAAACGTTTACCTGGGCACTATATGAGTATATGAGTATCAATGACAACTGTAAATGTTATGCTGCATTTAGTTACCACTATTCATGCTCCTGAATTATTTACAAAAGAGGTTATAAATATGAAGCTGCCTGCGTATAGTAATGACGATGCAAACATTCTCAAAATTCTATGTGAAGGACTTCGAAACAATAGGCATTGTTTCGTAGCATCGGGTAATTAAGTGTTATTTTGCATAGTCAATGGAGATCAAAATATAAATAAATCGGATTTGATAGAATTATCGGTGTCCTACGGAATTGCCCATAAATAGCATAACTCGGAGATTTTTTTCTTAATTTGACACGCAAGTAATTCAAGGCACTCGACCTGTCGGTAAGAATTTTTGATATTGAAACTCCTACTATTGGTAACCATGAAAAGTCGCGTGTGCGATGAATAGCTAAATTGGGGCGCCTAATGTTCCCGTAAATACAATTATAATTGCAATTGCACGTCAAAGGTTATCGATCCAGATAAAATATTTTAGCTACTTTAGCCGAAGCGTGACTGAGCATATTGTAGAAACAGATCCCAATGCGACCCGGGGCCCATTAAGATAAGAGAACTGTGGCAGCAGCTGTATAAATACATGGAGAACTATACGGCCATTCCGTAGCCTTGCGTGGCACAAAAGTGGAGGCAAACGTGCAAGTGTGTACATAGCTGAACGTTGTAGCAATAGCGAGGAAAACGCTAAACAAAATGCTCCCCCAACCGAGAATAATTCAACCGTAAATACTCTATTGCAGCGATTTTTTATGAATATTCTCACTTGATACAGATTTTAGTACGGAATTAATTTTTATATAAAAAATTCGATAATTTTAAGACACTTATACGGGCAACCTTCTTAACCTAATCGGAATCCTTACCTACAGAATCGCTGGTTGCAAGAAGATATAAGCTCTCAAGTGCGGCGCTCCTCAAGCTCAACATGTCCGTGGGTTCAACCAACAAAGCTTGAGCCAAAATTTGCGAAGAGTCAACAAGCGATAGCGCTTGACCAGCACATTGCCAGATGTGCCAAGCAATACAAGCTGCCTGGAGCGGCCTCCCCTTTCAAGCGCCAATTTCAGGGTCTCACGAAAGAGTGAACCTAAAACTGCAGCATTAAATTCAAATTGTTATCATTAAAAATGTTACCATTACATTTCCAATGTAATGGTAATGATCGTAGAATGTTTCTGAAGTAATATATTTCACATGTATTTTTAGCTGTGTTAACCTCAAGATGCATCGTTACATCAAGACTCCGATCAAAAATACCGCGATTAAACGGTAAAGAGAGCCTCCAGGTCAGATCTACATTTTTGAGGCAATTCTGGAAGGTAGAGCGAAGTGACACGAGCGTGGGGCAGCTAACAGATGACAGACACGCAGCGCGATGGCACGGCAGTCCGCTAAGTAATGGAAGTGTCGTGCGTCGCGCCTCGTTTTATAGCCACCACAGAAGAAGAGCATTACTTAGGCAAATATGCAACAAGTGAGTAGCTTGTTCAGTATAATACTATAGCAAATATTAACACTTCGTGCGTTGGAAAAACAAAACTTGCGATATGTTTCAGAGTACATCAAAAGGAAAAGAGATTAAATGGTTTAATGCTTACAACTGCGTGTCGTTGCGTTCGAGTTTAGTTTTATACGTTGCCATTGCCATATCAGTAATTCTAAAGCAAGAAATACTAATCATTTGGAGTGTTCATTCCTCGAAAGTATTCAAATTCGAATAAACAGTAAATGAACCTGATCAATGGTCAAGTGAAGGACGTTTATGCCACAATGAAATTAAACCATTACACTCCTAATCTTGTCCACTAATTTGAGAAGACAAAAACTTGGAAGGTATATGAGTTTTAAGTTCGAGTAAAAAATGTACCGTGGCATGATACATTTTAGGCTTCCATTTAAGCTTCCATTTTAGGCTTCCCCCAAGCTTCCATTTAATTAGGAGAAATAGCGTTGCGTTGATTATCAAGTTTGATGAAGGATGAAGACTATGCATTCCTAAGCGTCCATTAATTGAGGATCGTTGGAGATAATATCGTTTGAGGATCTTTAGAGAGAACATCGTTCGAGGATCGTTAGAGAGAATATCGTTTGAGGATCTTTAGAGAGAATATCGTTCGAGGATCGTTAGAGAGAATATCGTTTGAGGATCTTCAGAGAGAACATCGTTTGAGGATCGTTAGAGAGAATATCGTTTGAGGATCGTTAGAGATAATATCGTTTGAGGATCTTTAGAGAGAAGGTCGTTTGAGGATCGTTACTCCTCGACTTCTCCCCTCGAGAGCCTCGTTACATGCGTTCTGGCTTTAGCGAGAACCTCATATAATCCCAACAGTAAAATCAAAAGTTAATTTTAATTATCATATCAAATTGAATAATATAAATAAACAAATTTTAGAGCGGTAAGAGATGTCAAGCAAAATATTATAGGAAGGAGGTTCATGTGCATGTCTTTTGACTGGATGTATATAGGCGAGGTTGTGAAATTTCAGTTTCAAAGCTTAAATTACTCAATAGGCTTTCATGCTGTCAATCGATGCTGCGCTCGTCGTGCAGAATACGAGGTAACTATAGCCATGGGTGACAATGTTATTTCACGCAAATATAAAAAAATAAAAGCGTAATACGATAGTTTATTATTTTGAGGCATTTTCTGGCAACTTGGAGAATTTTTTACACAACGAATGTATAGATTTTAATAGCCTTGTAAAATGCTGTATTTTTCGTTGGTAATTCTTTGGTTTTATGGTTTATTTCGAGAAAAAATTGCCGTATTTTCGGCTGTAGAAGTTGCTGCCGAATTTTCCACGAAAAAAAGTTTTATAGCATTCAGGTCAAGTTGCCATTTTAGAAACACATCTTTGGCAGGTTCCCTCCTCTTCTTTCGTCGAAACTTTTGCGTAGATGCTTACAACTTGAGCTAAACTTCGAGATGGCAGAGTCGTTTGCACATTATAGAACAGCAATATTTTCACGTCATGTGGAACATTCGGTATACTTTTAACACCATTCACTACGGTACAATGAGAATCGACGAACCTATTGGAGAATATGAATATAGATTCGTTTCAAGTTCAATAAGCAGGAATAATAACCAATGTGTAATTAAACAACGTACACTTTACTATGAGCGCGAAACGGCCAAATAGATTGCGACAGCGAGTAGAGTAAGCTAGCTACAAGTAAATACTAAATTATTATGTACGATATTTTTAGTACGATTATAACAATCACAGCATAATTTAAATAAAGTCATAACTTCTTCAAAATAAAAACAGGAAACAAACATGCTTTTATTTACGCTCGAATTGAGGAGCATTTATTCACTATGGAGCGTAGAAATTGAAGTCCTGACTTTATCACTACGTACACCTTAGTCATCCTAATCGTCACTTCAAGAAGATTACGCCAATTAAAAAATAAACTAACATAACCCGCACGTTCTGCAACATACTTAAACTTACGCGAGATGTTATTTAAAAGTCAGACGCTGCACTTACAGAACTTAAACTCCTATAGAGTTCTTACCTTCATTACCCTCGCCATGCAGACAAACAGTAGTTTGGCTATCTAAGGACTACGGAATATTTTCAAAAGCTGAGAGAAAATAACGCAGCCGAGGTCCAATGCTGCTCGGACTCATCAGCGAATCCCATATATAAAATAAATAAATGTCAAGAAAAGTTTCCAGCTATACAATTGTTATTAACATTGCGGTTACAGATCTTACGAAAAATGAAAGGCATTTACAACGTTTTATATAAGGAAATAGACAGCACGGCCACGGGCCAACCATTCCCTGTCTTCAGCCGTTATTCCCTGATGCTGATTGGCCTGGAAAAAATACCGAGACTGGAAACTCGCATGGAATTGAAATTCGCGACGCATATTTTTGTTCCTGGTAAAGAAAACAGGGACGAGTTGACATTTTATAGCAAGGCTTAATGCGGGAAACAAGAGACTCGGCTTGCACTAATGAGGCTCACTATCCATCAGGTTAGTTGTGTTGAGCAGAGGTCGTCATGCCGCCGACTAACGTCAATAGGATCCTTCCACAACGCGAGTGAAATAAATTAAATTATGTTTGATGCAATGAAACGCTGAACCTAAAATTTCTGGTACTAAATTATTTGAATGCATGAGAAAACAAAAATGAGTCTTTTGGGCTTCAGTTTTGAAAATATCGAGACTTATAGCGGCAACAAAAACTCAAATTCGAAAATGAATTTGAAATTCGTAAACAAATTCACCATGAACCTATTACAGCAACATAATGAGTACTTACAAGGAGTTTCTCGGAACATAATACAATACATTCTGATAACATAACGAAATAGTATCCCAAACAGGACCAGCATAAAATGCATCTGCATGTAACCATATTTTGTAATATGTGCGAAACATAAAAATTTTCTCAGTATGCATTCCTACCGAGCGAAGGAACTGCCGTTTAGACAGAACTGTATAACGTTATTACGATAATATGTAGGCAAACTACAGCTAAATAATCAGGGAATTCAAAATTTTCGGACTCTGAGGCCCATCAGCATTTATACGAGTTCAAAAATTAGAAGAAACGCAGCCCATCTTGCGATAGTGGTGAAAAAATTCGGTATCAGACCCTGCTATGGATCACAATTGACAGATCTATTTTTGAAGTTATGGCTGCAAGTAGAAAACCTGACACAAGTCTGACGTGATGCTTTCATTAAGATGTTTGGACAAGAATTTAGGAATAATCTCAAGTTTAAATTACTCAACTGGTTAGTTCAGTCAACTTTAAGTTGAATTAATGTTTCTTCTTTGGTATTGTATTATTGAACATATAGAAACTTTAATTATTTGTCCGTTGCAACTATTATGTTTTAATTCAAACGTTTAGACTTGGTGGTTCAGACTTTAGGCCTTAAAACATAAGAGCAAAGAAACATAATTGAATTGGATTGCAGCAATTTTTAGTATGCTTTCGCGGGCTTATTTGCTACTGTCTTTTATTATGAGAAACATCACTATATTTATAGAGGATATCGCTCAATACTCGACAGTTGTGAGTTAGTTACACTGTCAGCGTTGTAACGCTGTTCGTAATGACGCCTGTTTCGACAACAATGAGAAAATTAAAATTTTACTTTATAAAGTTATACTGGTTATTTTTAAGTCCAGTAAATCACGTGATCAATTAAATGTGATTCTCCCGAGCACTAAATTATAAAGCAAACTTTGGAATGAGATGAAAGTGGAATTGTATCCGGGATTCACTCATCGCTCGCTAACTGACTCTCTCTGTGTTGCAACTAAGGCATGTGTGGTTATCAAATGACCGTGGCTCGGCAGACTCGGTTATACGGCTCTCACTTCCACACGTAGTAACTTTGCAGCCTCTGTAGCTGTGACAGCTTCCATAACTCTCCTTGCACTCGCTTTATTTGTGAAGGCAATGTCCGGACGTATGTTGCTCACCTACTTGTCGTGTAGTCGCGCTTTGCTTGTTAACTGCGAACACTTAGTTGCCTGCAGGGATGGGGGCGAGGTATGTACTACAGCAGAGGGCTTACATTGCAGGCGCTTAGCATGGGAGGGGTGAGGAGGCCACTTAGTTTAAGCTGTGTCATGTACAGGGAGAACCAAGCCATCGTGGCAGGAAATGAATCTAGCGAACTGGATTCACACTAGTCTCCTTGATTTATTGTAGCTTCCAAATACTATTCTGAATAGAATATCCGAGGAAAACACCTCGAAAATACGAATGATGTGAACAGTGAAAATTTGCTCTCATACTCAGAAAAATTCTCCGAAATGTAATTCACAACCGAATATAGGGATAATTATATTGTTAAAACTTAAATATATATGAGTATAAAGTATTAAAAGCAAGAAAAAGGGCGCATTCTGAGTAACGGTGGCTCTCAAATCAGAGTGAAATATCCGTAGATTGATTTTGCCGCGTCAAATGAGCGGGACGTTGTCACTGATCGATGTCTCTCATGGAGCCTTCAACCATGCCACATTATTTGTTCATACATCTTTCTTCTTTCCTAAATTTATATAAACTATATGTCTGAGTTTGCTTGTCTTCGTATCAAACTCTTCAACTATTTACCAGGAAGATAACTGTGTGTGAAAAAATTCAATTTTTTGCGCAAAGTCGAAAATTTTTGAACATTTTTTAGGATACAATTAACAATTTAATTCTTACAAAATTTGTAATATTTCAGCCAAAACCTCAACTGATTTTATCGTCATAGATGCTCACACTGTTCGATAATTCGATAATATTTTCTTTCGAGTAAATAAAGGGAAGTATATGACGTTGAGGTACCTATTAAAGTCTCGTCTATAGAAGAAAGGCGGGAATACGCATAGATTTCGGTGACTCGACGAGTTCTTAATTTTAAATGCTCGTCTCCCAAATTCACAGGCGGAAGAAGAGATAAAAAGCATGGGACTTAAGGCGACCACGTGGCAACCACTACACAAAAGCCTTCTTGGTCGTATAATGTAGCGAGCGAAGGGTAAAGAAGACACTGATTACTGAAGACCGTACATTGAACCACTTGATGATATGACAGCGGAAATTAGACTCACACGATTGACCATTTATTTTCGACTATCGACTTAGCGACATTCCTACCTAACGATACATAATTCAGAAAGAACCATTCACACACTGCCTGAATATTTATTCATAAATAACAATTTTAGGTAATCTAAGGAAAATACAGATCCAAATTAACCAATAAAATTTGCAGTCAAATAAACTAAAATGAAAAAGTAATCCCATCAAAGAGAGGCAATCATAACAGTCATATAAGTTACCTTGACACATCATTTCTACACAAAAGCCTCGTTTTATTCTGGTGACAATGGACACTAACTGAGGTCAACCTAACGAAGAGTCGATGTAATGCTCATCTTCCACCCGATTATCAGGCGATAAAATGATGTGCCCGCCGAAGGCTCATTTCGGGCACCGATTAAACGTTCGTAAGTACTTACCTAGAAAATTGGCCATCTGCCACGCAGAAGGCTGATTTTTTGGACCTCGTTAACGATGAAGACAGTAATTGGTTGTCAGCAGTTAAAATTCCCGGTTTTAATTGCGGGAGTTAAATCTTGTTCTTGCTTACATAAGACGGCAGAGCGAAGAGAGAGATACTAGGGATGATAAGCTCAACACGCGTATATAGAAGCTGCATCAATTGTTTTTCGTAACATTTTTCGATGTCAGACAAATGCGACCTCAGGACTGGGCTAGAATTAGGGAGTTAGGCCATGGGGACAGAGAGGAAAGCGGTCTAGGGACTGAGCCAATATCAGGGAGTTGGTGAATGGGACACTGAGGTAGACGGTCTAGAACGTCCATATGGACTAATGTGAACATTAATCCATATGGACTAAGTTGGGAGTTATAAAGTTTGGGATGAGAACATTTACTGCGTGATGAGCCCCAGCAGTAGTCAACGCTTCAACTTCTGCAATACCATGCGCTTCATGTTTGTGTCTGACGATACCATCATGTAGCAAGTTTAATCGCATTAGCATTAATGTCCCAGTTTCCTGATCTACAGATATAAGAATATAAATGCATCAATAGATAGTATTCACATATCTACAACTACCTCAGTAGAAGGAGGGTTAGCGAAGGCAAGCCCTCAATGCTCGCGACCCAGGATAACAGCACACATCCGGGGCATCCATGTAAACAACATGTAATGGCGATCAGGAGCTTCGTTATCAAAAATACTATTGGCCGGTAAGTTGTTTCCACAATTCGTCTAAAATATTCCTAATGCAAAGGAAAATGATTACCGACTCATCATAGGCGGCCGCACCATCTCATGGCGCTGGTGCTCATCTACAAGGTCGCCACACGCCACAAACCTCGTATGCCACGAACAACGTCTATGTATGTGGTCAGATAGCGCCACAAAAAAAAAAGCCACTGCAATTTAAGCGCCGGTTTTGCGGATTTCCGAAATTTGAGATAATTTTAGTCCATATAAACAGCCTATTAGAACACGAAATAGATTCTGCAAGAATAATAATTTATTTTATCTGCAATTATTAGATAAAATTTGCAATGCAAAGATTTTGGCGTTAAAGTGAAAAGACAGTGACAAGAAACAAACAAACTCGAAAGCCTCCCCGAGAGAAGCGCTCGCTAGGCAGTTAAGCAAAGACGTCGGGAAGATTGCGTCCCATAAAGCGCGTGAGTTTTGCCCATCAAGCTTCCTTCTGGATGATGAAAATGTTAAATTTCAAGCCGGGAAAGAGAATTAGAATCCTATTAAAGTCTCAAAGAAAGAGTAGTAACGACTTGATTCTGATAAAACTTTTAATTATAAAGGACTACTACATCGGCTCTCTGTAAACGCTCGTGAACTCGGTGGATTCAGGAAAAAAAATCCCGAAGTTACTATACTTTTGTAAGGAACGTTAAATGATAAACAACAGAAAAACATCAACAAATTGAAGAAGCTCCACTCCATTAAAAGTTGCGATAACTAAAAGGTAAAAACTTACCTCCCTCCGATAGCTGAAAAAACGTTCATGCAACAAATGAAAATAGGTTTCCATGCATAAATAATCATTATTAAGCAGTAATCATTTATCTCCAACAAATCCCATGACATCGCTAGGTGCCCTCATTAATTTGAAATCGGCTCGTCAATGACACAATGTAATTGGTTCTTTTAAAAAGAGGAAGCAGAGCTGGGTATTTCAATTAGGACGGGAAATTGGGACAGGAGCCTCCATTAGGAAGCGTCCATGTTGATCTAGAGCTGCTCGTCCTCGTGTTATTGACGGCACAAGATTTTTATGATGGCGACCTCATCCTCGTCGTGACGTCCTTAATAAGATACACCATATCGTATTCGTATGTAAAAATTAAGATTAAGTCCAAAATATTCTGCAACGAAGAAGTTGTTTATAGGCGTCAAACGGTAACTAAAGTTAATTGAGTATTGGCTACATATGGTAACCATTGGATATGAACAACGGCTAATGACAACAGCTAATAAAAGAAAAATGGTTTAACAATGTTTATGGAATAGGGTTATAGATGCAAAGATTGTCGAAACTCGAAACACAACTGTAAAGAAATTCTTTACAAATTTCACGAAAAACCAACAAATAAGGAAACATCCAAGTCAGGGTAACATGGAGGAGTGAAATGTCAGAACAGCATGATTAAGAAAAATACCAGAGCAGAATCTCAGAGCAACGTTTCAGAGTGGCATGCCAGAGCAAAATTTCGGAGCAACACACCATATTTTACGTCCAAATTAGCGCAACTCTTCATAAACCCTCTGCACGACTGAGTGCTTTATTGGCAGCAAACGATGAACCTGATTGACAGTATTACACGAAATTCTTTGTTCCAAAAAGCAATGTGACACAATTGCACATAAAATAATTTGTAATGTTCAACAAAATGAAAATATGACACGGGTACGATATGTCAATCGACTCCTCAAGTAGCGTGAGATGGGAGTTATATAAAAATTCTCAATTGAAAAATTTAATTCTACCCAAGCAGTACATTCATGAATATTTTTTTAAGAAAAATTAAATAATCCTAATATAATTAAAAATGAAAAAATTATTAAATAATTAAATAATCTTGAAGTACAATTAAATAATCCTGGTACCTCAAATATTTGTGATAATATGCGTAGCGGCCTCCATACTGAACCCACAGGACAGGGCCAGAATTTTTCAGCGCTGGAGGAAGGCTTCATTCATTTTTAGGAAGCTTTCTTGGATGAATGCGAGTCAAATAAGTAGACGCAGGAACGTCGCAAAAGCTGAATCGTTGATGATACGGGCGGAATGAAGGAAAAAAAAGTCTTGCTCTTATGATTCTGTTTAAAAACTTACCATTGTTGTAAATCAGCACTAGGTCTTGCAATCGAGTTTTGATGAGTGACATGGAAGCCAATAAAGAACTAAAACAAAAGTTTCTATCATCTATATTTTTGATAACATTCGAAAAGTTTATGCCAAAGCAGATACAATTACACTGCGCTCATCCCATCTCGCTCTTTATCTGGATTACTGATAAAAACTTTTTCCGATCTCACAAAGCAGACACAATTACACTGCGTTCATCCCTCTCGCTTTATATCTGGTTTACTGATAAAAACTTTTTCCGATCTCTTTTGAATTATTCGGCTGATGAAAAATTATGACTCAATCGAGCCTGTTCAAGAAAAATTGCTTAGTTCGCATTATTTAAATGCCGTCGTTCTTTATAGGCATTTGTGAACTCCAACAAATTCGTTCGACATACAGCAAAGGTCAGCTTCAAGACGACCTCAAGACTACATGAGGTCATGCTTACATGAGGTCATGCTTACAGGAGTTCAGGCTTACATGAGGTCATGCTTACACGAGGTCATGCTTACATGAGGTCATGCTTACATGAGGTCATGCTTACACGAGGTCATGCTTACATGAGGTCATGCTTACATGAGGTCATGCTTACATGAGGTCATGCTTACATGAGGTCATGCTTACACGAGGTCATGCTTACATGAGGTCATGCTTACATGAGGTCATGCTTACATGAGGTCATGCTTACATGAGGTCATGCTTACACGAGGTCATGCTTACACGAGGTCATGCTTACACGAGGTCATGCTTACATGAGGTCATGCTTACAGGAGTTCATGCTTACATATTTATAACGAAATTAAACGCACCCCATACCTGAGAGACGCTGCAGTATGTTCCCTGTAATACATTTGTATAGTAACAAATTAGCCTGGCGCGCAGCAGCGCAGCGTTAAGTGATGCAGTGAAGCGGGCCGTGCGGGCAGATTGATGTGCACGTCGTAATTGACGGCGCAGAAGATGACGCTCTTCCCAGATTTAAGAGACCGAGCACTGAACCTGGTCCGACATTTACAGGCTCAAACGAGCCATAGGGGACCGTTGGTCAGACGTAGTCAGTTGTAATTTTATTTGTGATGGTTTCCGAGAGTGAAGTGCGAGAAACGAATCGTGTTTCCTTAAATACTGTCGAGCATCACCTTATATTTGAATGAATAGGAATGAAATTGAATTATCTCACTGATGTAAAGTCTCAAAAACGATAATAATTTCGTTCTTTGTGTCGAACGTACTAAAATTTCGAAGAAAGGTTGTTCATAGTAGAAACTCTTATTTAAATTTCACATGCAGCGACCTCCAGTAGCGGAGACGCCGTAACAAGCTCAAAGGTCCCATGAGTGCGACCCGTCGATGGGCCATAAACAACAGTAAAAACATCAACGCTACACAGAAGACGCGGATGATAAATAACAAAGGATTGATTCGGAAGATGAATATCAAAAATCCAGAGGAACAGTGCTCAGCTGGAATTTAGCCAACCTAGCACCGGCCTTGGTTACTCATTAGCAGGATGATGAGCGTAACTCGCCTTCAAATGGAGAGTCTCCTGCCAGAACCTAATTACTTTCCAACAACCACTAGCTTGGCTCTGATCCAACGCTGGGTCCTGCGAGGCTCAGATTCAATAAGCGGCCACATAAAAGTTCCTGCGCTCTGCTAAGTGAACAATAGCGATCCCCACTGCCAGGAAATGTTATTGTGTTGTTGGCGGCTACGACGCTAACTAATAATCGCGTTGCCATGGAACACAAGCAACTTAAAATTATCTGTGGATCGCTTTGAGTTTGTAGCTGACGATCATCAACAAACAGATAAGGCCAGTTATGCGATTTTCTTTTTAATTTTCTTATATTATCTTTTATTTGTCAATTTTAGGTTTTAATGTCTGACTGTGAATGTTGGATTATAAAATGGCTGTATTTACTTGCTATGTTTATCGAACTGACGATGGAGCTTGACTCCGAAACTTTTTCTTTTATGAAGATATAGCGAATTTCTGCGCCATCTTCTTTGCTTTTAAATCCCTTGTTAATTTGCGATTTTTGCAATCAAGAGATTTTAGTAAGTTTGTTGCCATGGAAGGTAATGAACTGTAACAAAGGATGTGTAGCGCTATTTCGTTTGATTGGCAATCATATTTACAGAAAATTGTTGGCAGAGAGTAGCTATTTTTCACAGAATAAACATTAGAAAATAAGGTGATTTTTTTTTATTCTTAGTCGCGACAATTTTCTGATATTATTAAAACAAAAATATGTTCAAATGTACTAAAATGTATAGCAAAAAGATTCATAAACGCGGCAAATTTCTCATTTTCACCGCGAACCATTATCGATAACAGCCTGCACACGAAGTGGAAAATGTCCGCCGAAAAATGCACAAAAATCTCGTCAAAAAGTCGGTGATCGCGTCGGAGGCTTAATAGTTATATCCCAGCTTTGGTCTCATCCGAGAAGAGCTCATCAAATCAGAGACGAGCGGACGGCGTTCGATAGGATTTAATCTCAGGAAGAAAGTGAGGATGAGATGGGGGCGGCGAGAACAGATTTCCATGACCACAAAACTGCTCATCGGATCAGTAACGTGATTATATATGGACCATAAACTCGTTCTCTCCCTGTTCTTTTCCTACCGACAAACCGGGAGGATCTTGTGATCAGTTGCACTGTTACTGCAGAGATGTTCACATTTTTGTCCCTAGAATCCAATTTAGGTTGGACAGAAAAAAACATTTTTAAATATAAAACGATGAAATAGACAGAGTTTCTGCAATACTCAGAATATTTTCAATCATGTCAATCCAAGAACGTAGGGCTCAACATACTATCAGCACACAGGATTCTAACAAAAACTCGTATTCTCCTAGACTGCGAAGGAAACCCACTACATTGTAATTGCTAACAACTATCGTAACTTATTCTAGCTTGTGTTGCATTCTTGTTTCAATCATCTCTCTGATTCCTTAAAACAGAGCTCGGTCGTTGATCATCATGTGAAGCAGGAGCGAAATGCTTCCTTTCTCTGCCGCTGCATGTTGCGCTCGATTTATTAATATCATGTGTGAGATAATTTGCCCTCGTAACATCTATACTCGAACTGCATCATCGACTTCCAGCATTATTTAGAAACAGCGTAAATATAGAGTCCGTGTTTCAGAGTGTAGTAAATTTCACGTGAAGGATTTCATTGGCAGATTTAACCTGACACAACGTTTTCAATGATATCAAGAGCGTTAGAGGAGTGCCTACGATTGCTCTCTAAACTGGTAGATGAACGATATATGGAACCTAACGAAAAATTAAAAGACAAGAGACTTAAATATTTGCTTTACACTCGATGTGTCTACTTTGTGAGAGCACATGGCGCTGCGATACCCCTGCGATGTTGTGCTGACTTCATCCCTTATGTTTCAGGTGCGTCTGGGGGCCTCAGTTATGTCAAGTGGCCTACCTATGTCAAGTTTAATGAATTTCTCAGTTTATAATTAGTTATCAATATCATTGCATGGCAATGACGTGCACACAGAATATCAAATTAACCTGGGCAGAGGCAAACTCTAACTCTACATCGCAGCGTTTGGTTGAAGAATAGTTTGGCAATCGATAAGTAGCGTGGCCAACTTCAGGAAGATCTACTCGCGATCATGGGAGTCTTGATATATTATATCACATATCGTAGCAGTCGACCGTCGCTGTTACGTGGCCGTCACAGAGACAGCAGTTCATATCATAGGGAGCGAGACGCGGAGTGAAGACCAGCGTAAGAGAGTCGGGCGGTACAGACGAGCGAAGGCGTATCAACGTTGCGGTGTTGCAGCGTTGTAACAAATACGTTGCGGTGTTGCAGCGTTGTAACAAATACGTTGCGGTGTTGCAGCGTTGTAACAAATACGTTGCGGTGTTGCAGCGTTGTAACAAATACGTTGCGGTGTTGCAGCGTTGTAACACGTACGAACGGAGAAATTGTACAAGGCAAAGCTCCCACTCCATGATACTGGTCCTATGTATGTTGCAGGAGCCCGCAGGATTCGTAGCATATTGCATGAGCCAAGTTCCTTAAGAGAAACTGACTTCAGGAGCCACTCCTGAATAGTTCTCGTGCTAAAAGATGAGTCAATTAATGTGAGAAATTTTGGTGTAAAAATAATTTGCATACGCCCGATCGGTAGGATTCTCTACGAGTCTAAAAATTGTTAGCGGCACTTGAGGGTGATTAAGGAGACACGAGCACGCGTGGCATACGCAGCGGGGTAGGAGAGTCCAGACCGAGTATTGATGAGGCGGTTAGCTGAAGTTTGGCTTGTGGTGCGTGTCTCTTGGTAACACATGTGAGGCAATCCAGGAACTGGTCAATATGCCCGGTATTGCCAGCTACTCAATGAATGAACTGCAACAGCTCTTCATTCTCTGCGCCCCTTGCACTATATTCGGTATAATTAAGATGTGTACTCTTAAAACTACCTTGATAGTAAATGCATATAGCAAATATGAACACCAATTTTAACATGCATACCTATCTATGCCTCGTAAACGCAGGAAAACTTCTTTCCGTCACCTTTCTATGCATGAAGTATGCATAACTCCCTGCGCAGTGCCGTGCACATTACACTGGTTGATCTTGATTGAACTTCAGCTCCGTCTCGCCAATATCCTTTAAATATTCCTGTTCGACTCCCCGGGAGTGGGGCGAATATCCATTATAGATATTAAGTACAGCGCTGGCACACGAGTTCGTCTCGATAAAAAAAGGGAATATTGAGGTCTCGTCCTGGTGTTAGGGCAACAAGAGGTGACGCTGATGTTCTCTCTTCCTTCGTGCGATCTCTTCATTCACACGATCTGTTTCGCCAGTATATCAATAGTGGGTATGAAGACGGAAAGATGTTCTTCATCATCTGCTAGTATAGAACGTACTTTGAGGGTAAATTGATAAGCAGTAGAAGGTAAACTGATGACTAAACTTTGAGGGAAAACAGATAATTACAGTTATAAATTCAATTTAATTTAAGAAACGACATGGCTAGGAATATTGGTTCAAGCTATGTAGTGTATGTACAGTATCTAACACAGGAATTCCCGAGATCGTGAGACTGAGATTGTTTACATCAAACCTTGGCGGGCTTATATGCGCAGCGGTTGCCTTTATAAGATGCCAACGTTTGCGCCAGAAAGCTTATTGGGAGCGACCCATGACCCGGCACGGTAGGCAGCTACGCAGAAGTCATGACGACAACGGCCACGGCCACGGCCACATAGGCCGACGGTTTTGCCAGGTTCTGAGCATTAACGCTGTGGTTTTAACATCAACACGAGTATATACATATTAGCACTAATGTATTAACATCAGCAAGAACAGCAACAACAGCAGCACCAGCAATAGCAGCAACAGCAGCATCACTACTACGAAAATATTGCCATTAAAATAATTTTCCCAAAAATTTGAAGAATTTCCATTCATGGCCTCGAAGTTTCAAAAATTAACAGTCGCACGAGGCGTCGAGTCAATGATACGGAATGTAATGATTTTTGACGACTCCGAAATAAGACCATCGACAATTAACAGGTAATGACTAAGACTTCGATATATTTATGTACAGCCAACATCAACGAGTCAGGTTATGACGGCAGTGCGACAGCACGAGGAGCCATCCGTCGGACTACGATTATAAAGTAGAACACATCGTATCAGTCACGAATACCGCGTGACAATTCTATCATGTCAAGGTTAAAAGTTAGCAGTGGTACGGCAATAAGCTGAGAGCGGTGCCACGGTCCTAATGTCAAGCCACCAGCCGTTAAATACGGAAATACGGTCACAAAGAATACAAAACAAATAAGTCAGGACCGACACGGGAACCAGCTGCATTTGCCGGTGCTGCGGCAATTTTGAACAAAACGGCCACAGGTTTCGATTCAGTGCTTTTTCCGGAAAATTAAGAAAAAAATAACAACAATTAGAGACACTTAATATCAGATCAGTTTATTAAATTTATAAATGTATGCAAATGTTCAATTCCTGTATTTTTGTTCGTAATAGATATGCGCCTTGATTTTCCCCAGTTCAATGTAAATTAAAAATTGCTTTATTTTGACTCTTCTGTACTCTATTTGACGCGATAACTTCCTTGATTATTCTAAACTCGCCTTTCTGATCTCTCGGCAATTACGCTACCGTATTAACTAACTATTGTTTTAATTCACTGGAAGTTCATAAGACAAAAAATATTAATATGAAAAACAGTATATATGATAATAAACTAGTACATGTATCAAACACGCTAATCGTGATGAAAATTTGTGATCATACATTCTGCAATTTAAATTCAGGCTTCCCCGCACTACCGCAAGAGGTATAAAGGCAGCACAAGGCTGCGTGCTTTCAGAAGCTGCAGCTCCAAAAATCGCTGAATGTTCGTAGCTTTGCATTCAGCCGAACGCACTCAGGTGATAAAATAAAACTTAATTATACTGATCGCTGAGGCTCTGGTAGCAACACAGCGCGAATGAAATTTCTTTTGTCGACAAAATTGAGGAGTTGGTATACAAGGTAAAATAAAGTTTCGGTGAGATCTCGAGATTTCATTCCACATTTCACGGATTGTTGAAATATTTTTTTACATTGACCACAGAAATACTGCAATATATAAAATAGTCAACAGCGGCCACCTGTAAACATGTTCGCTGTCAGCGAATTTAAACTCGAGAGTCCTTCGTAAAAATCAGCGAGAGAATTTCTTAAGACAATATCGATGGAACATACAGGTTTTTATGTTTCCATCCTTTGACCCAGAACTAATAATTCGTATGCAATTCAGGATGAAGTTATATAAAACTTATTGGTAACCGGTATTAGTTATCAAGATTAAATCGTGAAATATGTCTACATAAAAAATTTAACTCCGCGGTGTTAGAGCCAGCGTTTTAATATCTTGCGACAACCTCTTATGTAGATAGGGATAATTGCCAGGGCTATGATTTTTGAGGACAAGTGAATAACTGAGCGTATCAATTGCAAATAAAATTACGGTAGGGATCAGTAAAATTAAAACAATTTCGTTACATTAGGAGCATCATTCTTTAAACAGACTTACGATGCATTTACACCACTTGAATAATGTTAATTCATAATCGTATCATATTTGTTGGTAATAAAGAAAAGTTGGTATTTATGTACAGGTCAGTTTAATATGACAAAACACTCCTCTTGCTCTGTGATTACCGAAGAAATGGTAACAATATCACTCGACCTCGCAGTGTATGTGAATGCTAGCAGTGCGGTTTGAGCGGCTCTCCTCGGCGCTTAATTATGTTGGCATTGGAGTTGAAAATTTTTTCTGCGTCATAGAGTAACCTTTAATGAAACATTTTGACCAGTCAATGTGTTTTTAAATTAATGACCAGAGAAGTAAATTTCTTAAACGTAGTAGCTGCATGTATACATTAAATTGCTTAAAAACAATTAAATAATTGCGAATTTTTACGCAGAGAGTGGCTACCTAATGACTTCTGGAGCAGTGGAGGCATGGAGCGGAGGGAGAAACTCTAATCGGGAGAACTTGGTTGCGATTTAGACGGCCAACTATGAGCGGGAAAGTGACCGCCGATAAGCCTTCTTAGATTCTGAACAAGACCGCACTATCAATCAGTTAGATTATGTACAGACCACGCCCAACAGCCTTCATCCCCGGCCCACAACACCGAGCGACCGCTTTGTATGCACGCCCCAGAAGGCGGCCAAACGTCCCGGACGGAGCCAGCTTTTTATTGTAAACTTCAGAACTCAGGCAGCGTTGGATACACAGCTAGAAATGTACCAGCTGCGAGGCTGGTCCCGGGCATGGTGGTGTACTTCATAAATGTGGGGGACCTTTTTTTCAGGGTTGTTGCCAGAGTGCACCTGCGCCTGTCAAGTAATTAAGTCGTTAATGCTTACTACAATACAAGGAATTTGCCCGCGAATATGAGGGCATCCCATATGGTTTTATACGATGTCTCCACCACCTGAGACCGCCATGGGCATAAAATACTATGCGTTAATATTGTTCAATGTTGTCTCTAAATAAAGCTAGCAAACACCTAGCTTCGTAACAATAGAGTTAATTTTATAAAATTAACCCTGATGGTTGATTCCGAATCTATATCCTGAAGATCAAACCATCCAGTACGAGACAGAGAAGATCAAACCATCGAGTACGCAGAGAATTAACCAATCGCTCCCAAAGTCAATTAGAGCTTTCAGCGAAATTGCTTCTCTAGTGTTGCAAATGCTCCAGTCTTCTCCCTTCCATCTATCATGACGTCTTGTCTTGCCTTAACTCGAGTAGGTATATTTATTTATCTACCATCTTTTCAACAACGACGTTGGCCATGAAAATAATTCTTAACTCGCTTCTTAAAGATTGGAAAAGTTAAGATCGGCAGCAAATCGAGACCAGTAAATTTGTGGAAGCGCGTGATAAAGGAGAGCGACTCGATCTTCAACTTTGACAACAAGTTGCGATTAGACCGGCGATAAAGTAAGGCCTTATGGGGCTAATAATTGCGACGCTACTGATTTTTTACACAATGTCGCATTATGAAATTTTGAGAAGGACATAATAGGTCATAAAACTCATCTTTGTGTAGACAGCCGAACACATTTATACAGAGAACAGATGCTTTGCCGACGCAATTCTTATTATAAGTATTTCCTTGATTATCTTTAGCTAAATAATTTTCATATTATTTACCGTCAAAAACAACACATAAAGAGGCTATTACACAATGATCACTTTCAAGAATCGGAATTAGAAGCCTGAACGTTTGTCGAAAGTGATGAAAGAACTGGAGCATAAAAAATTTAAGTTAACATAAAATTCATTTACATTCATTCGCTTACCTCCGTAAGGAATGAGGCAAATTAAACAAAAAATTATGTTCACAAAGGAATAACTAATTCCGTTACTTCAAATATTAATTTCTGCCAAATATCAGTGCATCTACTGAAATAGAGTATCGACCCTGACTTATCGACTCGCTGAAGCACTTACAGTAACTCCTGGTCAGTTTATTTTGGCTAGATTTCAAGTGCAGAGAAGCTCCTGAGATTATTTGGGCTTGGCGTCGCAAGAATTGTTTTTGTTTGAAACTGAACATCCCAGCAGTGCGTAAGTCATAACAAGTCTAAATTTACAGCGAGGCCCGAGCACGGGCCGTGTTCTTAATATTATTGCTCACAGCCAAGGTTATAACCTAGGGTTTCTTGCCCGCCCGACCCGTGAGCGCCTCAGTGGAGTCTGATTAAACACTAAAAAATATCACCTCAAAGTAACATTAGGATATGTTAACCTGATAATAATCATTCCATGGCGTAAAGCCGTAAACGAAATTGGCATAAATGAAAAAATATATAATTTCAGTACCAATGAGACACGGACGTTGAGACATGTATACTATGCACAATTTTTTCTGTCAAAGCCAGCAGACGCAAACTTTTTGTTTCCTCCAACATATGAATAATTATTAATAAAAAATGGCAAGAAAATTAAATGTTCGAACTGCCCCGCCTTCCAAGACGCGCCAGTTTGCCGAGAAAACAGTTAATGTCTTTGCCTCGCAGTAAAATTTGAAATAGAATATAAATCAAACTAAGTCAACAAATAAAGAATTTCTCTCGTTATTGTTGAGCTTGCGACTCCCAAAAACTTGAGGTATCGTAAAGAGAATGAATACAAATGAGCAGGATAAATTCTGGTGTTTTTTGGCTAGGGGAGGCCGGTGACCCAACATGCGATCGCACCCTGAATACGTATTCATATTCAAGTATTCTTAATAAATAAAATTAAATATTTTGCGAAGTCGCGTTACATTTCTTTTGAAAACTAGAGTTTCAACGAGGACGGCTTAATGTTAGGTCATTGTGAGGCCTTAATTGGAAAACTGATGGTTTTCAAAAGGGGCACAAGCCTTAAAACAAGTCTAAATTTACAGCGAGGCCCGAGCACGGGCCGTGTTCTTAATATTATTGCTCACAACCAAGGTTATAACCTAGGGTTTCTTGCCCGCCTGACCCGTGAGCGCCTCAGTGGAGCCTGATTAAACCCGAAAAAAATATCACCTCACAGTAATATTAGGATATGTTAACCTGATTAAAATCATTCCTAGGCGTGAACAAAATTGGCCTAAATGAAGAAAAATTGATAATTTCCGTACCAATGCGACACGGACGTTGAGACTGTATAATATGCACAATTTTTTACTCCAAAGCCAGCAGACGCAAAATTTTTTGTTTCCTCCAACATAAGCATAATTAGTAAAAAATATAACTCAGTACTCACTGCAGTGAGTGACAGAGAGCGCATTTTCTCGTCGACTAAAACGTGAAGTCACGGACAGACAGACAGACATGACGAGCACAATAGCGCATTTTTTCCATAAATGAGAAAATGCGCGAAAAAAGCAAGAAAATTCAATGTTCAAACTACCTCGCCCTCCAACACGCGCCAGCAATAGCCGAGAAAGCAGTTAATGTCTCTCGCCTCGGAGTAAAATTTGAAATAGAATATAAATCAAACTAAGTCAACAAATAAAGAATTTCTCTCGTTATTGTTGAGCTTGCGACTCCCAAAAGCTTGTGGTATCGCAAAGTAAATGAATACAAACGGGCAGGATAAATTCTGGTGTTTTTGGCTGGGCGAGGCCGGTGACCCAACTTGCGATCGCACCCTGAAGACGTATTCATATTTAAGTATTCTCAATAAATAAATAAAATTTAGTATTCTTTCGAAGTCGCGTTACATTGCTTTTCAAAATTAGAGTATCAACGAGGACTGCCTAATGTTAGGTCATTGTGAGGCATTAATTGGAAAATTTATGGTTTTCAAAAGAGGTACGTACAAACATCATTTTCCGAGTCAGCAGTGAGATGAGACTCGCTGAGTCAGCAGTGAGATGAGGCCCGCTGAGTCAGCAGTGAGACGAGACTCGCTGAGTCAGCAGTGAGATGAGGCCCGCTGAGTCAGCAGTGAGGGCTCGCTGAGTCAGCATCGACAACACGTGTCAGCAATAGCGCCATAAATGTTCTATCCTCCATCAGGCGTGGTCCGTCAATACTGTGATGTTGCAGGGACCAATGGCCACAAGCGCGACCGTCATCACCAGCCTTCATACATGCAGGTAGAACTATACTAATTCCAGCTTAGAGAACATCTACATTAAGCAGGAATAATTATTTAGCTGCAAAGCAGTTTCACCAACCAGGATGCTGATACAAATAACAATAATGATAGTTAATGCATCAATAAACGAAGTGTTGAAATGAATGAATTAAGTTGACCGGGCAAATGAATGAAACAAAGACATGGGGACTGAGATAAGCCCATTCCGTGATAAATTGCAAGGCAAACTGCCTCTCAAGTCCCTGAAAGAATAAAAGTTTTGTGCATGCAGAGTAGGTGACTTGCATGCCTGAACGACTTCATTTAGATAAACTTGAATATTCAAGACAATGCAAGTCAGATGAGGACATAAATTCTGCTGCAGGCTTACATGTGAAGCTCAAGGATTACGCTTAGCTTAAGGCGGTTGGCTGGAGAGAGGAGCTGTACGTAGACCATGTGTAAAGTTCAGAGCTTTCATTAAAAGTTCTCGGCTGTCAAGCGCACAAAGCGGCCATGCAATGTCTTTTGCATGGCAGATCTACAGTCTAGGGCTATCAAACAACCAAAACAACCGAGGGCTTCGATGTAACTTTATAGGATTGCGTCTGCTCAGCCGAAGCGAAATTGCAGCAGACACAAAGATAACTGAGCAGTTTTGAGCAAAACTTATAATAAACCCATAATAGCAAAAAATGTGAACGAAACCCATAATATAATAATAAAAGGTCAAAGTTCTGTTACAAATTTTATTGGTTGAGCAAATGTAAGGGTCTAGAATACGAAACAAAACAGGATGCCAACATTAGGATCTGATCTGCTCATTTTTTCAGTGCTCAAATTTCAGGAGTGGGAAATTAGCTCATCGATCTTCATCAGCAGCAATGCATGAGACTGAACCATTTCTGTCTGAACTTACTGGCATAGCTAATTAATGGCTTAGCATTACGTTCATTACTGGCTTAGCTAATTACTGGCTTAGCATTACGTTCATTGCTGGCTTAGCTAATTACTGACTTAGCATTACGTTCATTGCTGGCTTAGCTAATTACTGACTTAGCATTTCGCTTAGCGTACAAGTCGCCTGTGTAATACGCTTGGATTTGACTCAAAATTAATTAATGTTATGCTATATGAAATCGATCATAAGTTAGCCACCAGCAAAGGATATTCTCAGAATTGGAAAGCCATATTTTTAAGCATGAAGCATTTAAAATCTATAACAGTCCTAAGATTGCATAATTTAGGACATATACATCAGTTCAGAGGAATGAGAGTGGGGTAATAGCTACCTTCAAGAATATAAATTCACGCCTCGCAAAGTTATGCGTGATAAGATATAATCCTGAAGTTCTACCTTCAAAAGCAGCAAATGATAGAAGTGAAAACATTATTTAAAATGTTTTTTGTGAAAGAAATATTGCCGCATGTGAAAACTTCAATCGGTACGGTTTGCATTTTTATTGGGAAATAACTAACTTTACTTATGTTTTGCCATTATAATTCTTCAGCAAACAATTCTTATATTTCATTATTGTCTTTACGATTATACCGAACTGTTTATTAATTAATTTTTCTGATTAAAATTTTAATTCCAAAAAATTATTAGTGAATCTCATTTAATTATGCAATCAAATGAACTATACAGCTATAAAACATTTAGCAATTTAAGGAGATAAGTCGCCAATTTTAGCTTCTAAAATCAGCACATGATGACAAATGTAACAAAATTAGAAGTACTGTTTCCTAATTTAGTTTTTTAAGTAAAGTGATGCGACGTATAAGAAAGAACACACATTGTGGTTAATTCCTAGAGAATCTTTTGATTCTGGTGTAAAAAATACAAAATCAAAATGATGCAGAATCGACCACGGCCAAGGCAAATAACTCTCTACGCCTGGAGCTGAAGGCATCAGAGCATTCCGCAAGGCACCGTAAATTAATGAGCTTTCATCACAAAAACGAATTCGAGCCAAAAAATTCAGAGAAGATGCAACGTTGAGAGTAAGGCAGTCCAGAGTCAGGCTAGGGGGCGAATATCTTCAGCGAGCGCTCCGCTTGATAAGAGCGCTGTTACGCCAACTATTGAATTCCACTATTTGATATTAGTTATAAATATGTTCGCCTGAAGTGAGTTATACCTGCTAAAAATAATTGCCATACGGGCAACAAATTCTGTCAAGTCACAGCATTCCTCCAGTCAGGTCTCTGTCAGATACCAGCATTCCTCCAGTAAAGTCTCTGTCACGTACGGGCATTTCTTCAGCAAGATTTAAATTCTGGCACATCGCAAATTACCCTCACCGATTACCCTCGGAGATTACCCTCATGGAATACCCTTACAGATTACCCTCGTAAATTACCCCACACATTACCCTCGAAAATTATCCTCACAATTTTCCCTCGTAAATTACCCTCACAGATTACCCTCACAAATTACGCTCGTAAATTACCCTCACATATTACCCCAGTAAATTACCTTCACAGATTACCCTAACAAATAACCCTCACAGATTACCCTCGTAAATTATCCTCGCATATTACCGTACCCTAGCAGTTACCCTCGCAGATTACCCTAATATATAACCTCATATATTTCTTTCATAGATTAGACTCACAGATTACCCTAACAGATTACCCTCACAGATTACACTCACAGATTCCACTCACAGATTATTTCATTGAGTAATCAAATAAATTACCACCAAGAACGGGAGTGTCACGAGGTAAAAATTATCATCACTCAGTCAAATAAAAATGCACAGTACAGGCCAGAGTAAACTTAGATTTCAGATGCTGGTCAAGATTTTTTTATTGAAGCAGGCACAGAAATTCTCAATTCCATTAATTAGAATATTTCGTCCAATTATTGCCGAAAGGTTTGCCGACCAGATTTAGTCGGGAGTATGTACTTTTAAACGGTTTGAAATTCTTATAAAAAAAATCACAGAAACTAGGAAATCTTTACAATAAATAGTAAAATGTTTTTGACAGCAATATAGTTTCAATTTATTGTTATTCGCCTCAGCCTTTCAATTAAGTTTTTTTAGACACCTATTGCAGGCAATCATATTGAAGCACACAACGATGAAGGAAAGAAATATTGAAGTACTTACCCATTTCGTCTATAGTTGGGGCCATGTTGAGAGTGAGCGCCACCAGCAATATCGCTCCCAAGAGGATGGACGCTGCGACTGATCCGATAATCCTTGCGATCTTTGCTCGTTTCCTCAGGACTTCTCCGTCCTCATCTTCTTCCTCCTCGTGACATGAAAACCTGGACGGTGCAGAGCTTCCGTCATTGCAGGAGTACCGATCAACGCCCGAAATGGCAGAGGCAGTTGAAACTTTCCGTGGCCGACGAGAAGTGCTACTTCGTCGCCTCGAAGACGACCGGCTGCTCCTGCTCGAGCGACGGCTGAGACGTTCGTCAACACGGAGCGAGTTGCGCCTGGACCCTGCAATAAGCAGCGCTTCTAAAGTTAAGTCGGCTTGTACGTCCGAGTTGTCTGTATCGGCAGCCGAGTGCCGACGTGGCGACGAAGTGCTGCTTTTGCCGTTACGTGGCACCAACGCGTCAGCTAACGTGAGACGTCGCTGAGGGCTGTAGCCGCGCACTCCAAGGACTTGGGGCCGCAGGCAGATGGCAGAACCAAATTCATCGTTTAGTTCTCCTGATGGCGATCGAATAACTTCGTGAGACCGCCGAAAATGGTCGTTTCTGTGGTGCCTTTCGCGTTCTCGGTGGCTACGGGAGGATGAAGGCCTTGGGTAGATGATGGACGGACGGCGGATGTCAGCCACGGTACCATCTGGCTGGATGACAGTGGGTACGAGTGGGTGAGTGGGTGAAGTGCTAATTTCTTTCTTGCTGGAGGGAGGCGAGTCTTTGGTTTCGATCACTTCAACAACAGGTACGATATCCATTTGTATTCTTGAACCACCAAAAAGACAGGAAGAATGAGAAGTAGACGAAGGGAAGCTTTCAAGAGAAGCAGAAAAATATACAAGAAAAGTTTTATAAGTTACATGATGTAAATAAGTATCACGAGTTATTCTCTGTAGAATATATTAGAAGCCATGATGTGACAGCGACACTCGACAGGTCTCCGTCCATCAAGGGCTTTGGCTGGACATTGTCATTGACTTCTTCAGAGCTTTAGAGTCTGACACATAATTAAGCCTACACTTAGGGCGCTCTAATTCTTCACAATTCTTTACAAGATTCATCGGACAAAATGTGCACCAGACTCGACAGTTTTAATGTCACCGTAGCTTTAGAAAAAACGTGACAAAAACTCTATGCTAGAAATGCTAACGATTATTAAGAATTAAATACGACGGTGTTTTAATTGTTATTAATGTCATAACTAAATACATTCTGTAAAGAAATGAAGTTGCCATATACATTTCAGTGAAATAAATCATGCAGTATTGCAATTTTATACAGTAATTTTTGCAAAAAATTCTTCAACAGTTTCTGATGAATTTCACAATCTGATTTCCTTCTCGCAGAGTTTTATCAGCAAGTCCGGAATAATAAGTATCGTCTTATCGCGTTCTAGTCTCATCCATATTCGATTTTAAGCTAAAAATAAAACGCGATAACTTCGACTCATGAATACTGACGAGGCTTCCTCGCCTTTTGCTGGCAGGAAAAAAAAACCTTCCGATTTTTTAGCAGACGTCAGTGAGCAGGAACCTTCATCAATCAGGAGACATTGCGCCACTGAAACATTACAACTTTACACTGATTTATTTGCTGGGTGACCACACATATATTTGCTATAAACATACCTTCGACTATCCTCCGGCTGCATTCGGCATTTTGGCAAGCTACCGGGAAATAGCACGGTACTATTTTAAGGGTTCGAGTCTTTGCTGTTTCTCCACGAATTAATGAGTTGATATTTGAAACAAAAATCTCAAGAGAACGTTGGATTATATGAGATAATAAACACAATAATTCAGACGGAAGATCATTTCGAGTGGTGAGAATTGACCCGTTGTCAGCCGACGCATATTAGGCCCCGCTATATGCGCAATACAATCAGAAGGATTCCGGCGCACTCTTCCCACCGTCAAAACTTCGCTGCTCCTAAAACTTCGCTGCTCAAAAACTTTATCTTAAAATCCAAAAGGTCAATAAGCCTTCGTAGGAAATCTTTGCTAGATATTCTCTGAAATGCTCGTGAGATACGACGGAAAGTTGAATTCCTCGGTTAAAAATGCGATCGTAAAACCCAAACGTCAATAAGCCTTCGTAGGAAATCATGGCTGGATATGCAATGAAATACGCGAGTGATCCGAAGGAGAAATTGAATTGCTGTCGAGACGTCACAAGGATAATGTCAGACGGATTACTGCTAAGGGGGGCAATAATTGGGGGTTTTCCCATAGCAATCGTGATTGTCGACCGTGTTGGAAACACTCAGTTTAAATCATGATTTATTTACAATTTTAAATGAGATGTATTGCTGCGCTAGAAAATTGGGATGGAATTCTCAGATGACGCGCACATCAGAGAAGAAGCAATTTGGGTCTGATCGATGGGTCTTGGATGAGCCTAAAGCAATAAAACTGCCCAGTGAGTGGAAAATTATGACCTATTACCGGCTAGTCTCGAGACCACGTGATAAAACTCATTGCGAATTTGAGCTTTTCCGGGCCAATGGCTGGTTTTACACTTATTTTACTGTTGCAGGAATTATACTTGCACCGAAGTGCAAGAATATTTTTACAGCAATCTTGTTTTCATTTATTGTTATTCGCCTCAGCCATTCTATTAAGTTTTTTTGGCAAAATATTACAAATGGAGAAATTCCTGAGATATCAAAGTAAGGCATCTATTGCAGCCAGTCAGATTGAAGCACACAACGAATTGAAGCATAGCCATAGTGGTTATGATCAACATATTTTATCAAGATGAGACAAAATATTCTGTCTCCACGCAAACTATACCGTATACAATATTCATTTCGATAAAAATCTAAAAAAAGACATTTCGTAAGGAATAATCTTGAATCTTTTCCTGAGGTTCAGGGCGCTGCACAATAAAGAGTGCAGTAAATACAGAAGCTGGTCGAGCGTTTAAGAGGATGGGCCCGCGATGTCAGCATTTTGTTCACTAAACGTACAAAGCCTTTTTAAGCAACTATAATATATAGAGCTTCCACAGCATGAGAACAAAAGCTTTTATTCTCAGGAGGTTTCTGGCTGTGGAAACGAGTTTAAAGTTTTTTGAATTCATTTAAAGAGGGATAAACACTTGAATTATAAGGAGCTTAATAGCTCAAGGAAATAAGTGAATTTTCTAAACTAAGCCAAGGGGACCCGTCCGCAACGTATCCAGGTAATACAGGCGTATTTTCGTTTATGTTAAATCCATGCATCCATTTATCATGACTATAATAGGTGTGATGAAATAACTGCTTCAACTGCAGGGCGACTAAAAGAAATTAAGTATTCCACGCCATGATCCTCGCTCCGGTAAAGCTCCTATGAGAATGTACGCGGACACGGATTTTTTATGCTGAACAAGGAAAAGACCGTGCCAATTCTTGTGATTGTGAACAACGAAACTTACTATGGGTGGAATCCGTTTGCTGTCAATGCAACATGCGAGTGATGCGTACAAATTTGGATCGGTTTAGGCATCTCTGGCAACAGTGCGCCCTCTAGTAACATGGCAACATAAAGTAGGATCTTGAAGTTTGAACTAAAGAACAAAAGCAAAACAATGAAAAAAGATAGGAGCTTGGACGTAGTGGTGGGGAAAACGCGAGCTGCATATCCTTGCCTATAAATATGCAGATTGATTCAAGACGAATCTCTTGAGAGGACACAGGCTACCACGCGAGGCTAAGCTTGTTCTGTCCAGAGAAGGGAGATGGAAGGGCAAGAAATGATCAAAATGTTACGTGTATGTAAATTCAACTTGTGTCATTCTGTTTCAATCTTTACCATTAGAATAAGGTAACAGCCAGCACCGCTCGTCGTATAATCGGCTGTCCGTTGAGACATAGAATCTTAACTAATTAACTAATTGACGCGTACGTTATTGTTTTTACAGCACAATCATCATGAGAGAGTTAGCTGGAGTATTGAAGGCCCATGCAGTGTACCGTGTCGGCTCATTAGGCAAGCGTGACAAGCAATTTAATATTAGGAACAGCGCCCATAAGCTTGTAGCGTGTAGAAAAAACGAGGGCTCGAACGAAGGAACGATAAAATTTCTCAGTAGTGGAGCCTTACACGATTTTTTCTCCGTTAAAGCGATCGCGAAGGAAATTAATTTTATTTAAAGACCAAATGTAAGAATTGGGAGATTATATATGAGTTCTATCTCATTGAAAAGGAAATAACATGAAGAACGACTAAAACCATTTAAAAATCTCTACAAAATTTCTAAAAGTTGAGTTATCATGTACAAAACACATGTTTCTTAAAGTTTCCATTCCTATCATGCAGTTGCGTATGTCCATAGATCAAGTTTGGATTTTAGAAAAAAATATGGAGTCAAATACAAAGCTAGAGAATTGAACTTTTCTAATTATAAGTTTGAATTTCCGCTCTTAACATGTCCTAAAACATCATTTTACTACAAAAATTAAAAATATTAAAAAAGCGCACAAAATCAATTTCCAGCAATTCGAACTCGAATCATGGCTCAGTCAAGCGAAAATAGATTTTACGAGATAATTACGCTGGCGTCAAGAGGAGTCTCGGTCTATGATTGAAACTTCTTATCAAGATTACTAGCTCGTCTACAGCGCGAAGCGTCTGTTCACGACCTGTTATTTTTATTTCTGTTATTTCATAAGGGAATTTACACGCACAGTTCATCGGTACTTCGCTTTACGGCATACTTCAAACACTAAATTGCATGCGCAAATGTTCCGTAATTGTAAAATTGCAATCGTTACAAGACATAACCTGTAACTTATTTCTTGCACGTATCCTAGAAATCGGACAATCAATTTTTTATAGCAAAAAATAAACGGCGTGCTTTTATCCTGAACAGTTCCTTTCGTGTAAAAAAAATAACGATAAAAACCATGTGGATTTACAAGATGGTTGAAATAAACCCAGTAAAGTGAGCTAATAAAACACCGATAGACGATATAAAATGCTCAACGGTCGAGGGATAAGAAGTGCTGAGTCTCAAGTTTCTAGAGAGAGTGCGGTGAAAACAGGATGCTCGGACGTTGTCGGGTGACATAAATTGCTGTCATTTGGTGTGGGAACGCAAGTTCACACAAATGTATCACCCTCGTATATGTTGGGCTCAGTGGCAGACGACGCAAAGCGTCTGGAAAGAAGTGTTATAGGGTGAGCAATGCGCGTAAATAACGGCCGGCTCTCAGCAATGAAAACTGGAGCAAGCCGTTACAACGATTGTTTACGGAGGCAACGCAACTGGAAATTCTGCAACGCAGGTGTGAATTCCGCGAGCAGGGAGAGAAAGCGATAGCAGCAACAATTTGTTAATTCAAGAGAATAAATGTTTGTGGAAATATTACTATATCCAATAATTGCAACTACGTCATAATAACTAAATAAAGAAGTAGCGCATCTAACTATTTCTAGAATTAGAATAGTTTTCATCTAAATTTTTCCTCAATATGTAAGAATTTTGTTATTAAAATTAGAAAAGGGGAACACATGTCATCTAGTCTCAATTTGAGCTGTAATAATACCAAAATAATCATTTCCGTAATAAAGTCGTATACCGCGCATTGGCAATTCAACAACAACGGTTCAGGGAATACGATGCTATAAATAGCACACAGGCACTGGCATCTCCATGTCAACGGGACGACGTCGCTAGACGCGCAACATTTGTGATCAACGGCGCAGATTTTAGGCAAATAGCGTCAAAGAGCTGTTCATACATTGTACGTTAACATGTACAGTATATGTTGTACGCCGCCTACCTATAATATTGGAATGCGAGTATTATTAATCAAATTAAAACATCAGGGAATCAAAATAATACTGGAGCAAATTCGTGTGCAATATAGAGAGAATGCAAGTGATAAACAAGTCTCAATATACAATATTTGGCTGAAATTAGTTAAGAGCCACATTTCCAATATGCAGCTCTACGTCCAACTCTACGCATGGCTAGCAGTAATCGTGTATGATCGTATTCACGGGGGCCGACTCATCCCAATCATCAAGAAGGATTTTAAATTTCGGTTTACATTAAGAGGATATGTGTGCATCTGCCTGTTCTATGCAACTGCTAAGCGTGCTTCAACACTTAAAATAAGCAATCCAGAATAGTGATAAACATTTCTTCATTCTCTTGCACCCTCAAAGTCTTGTTGTTCTGGGTAACATTTTAGAATGAAATTGTTATTATCTCTCAGATGTTAAACTAAAATTTGAAATTGAATCCCTAATATAATTTTGAAAGTTGAACAACAACTAACGGCAACAAAATAAGTAACTGCAACAAAATGTTGCAGTTACTATGATCCGAATTGGAAGAAGCTGATTTAAAATGTAACATGTCGCGCATGCAAAACTATCTGAAAATCTCATGTATGAGAAAACTCTACGCAAATTTATTTCCACATTTGAATAACGATGAAAAAGTTCACAGTACAAATTTGCAAGTGCACGACGCGTGTATCAAATACCCCAGAATACATTAGTCGAATTTAAAGAAGCCAAAAAGTTGCGATCGAATAAAAATAAGAGGAGCAATACCGCAAAATCTTTCCTGAGAGATCGTTGGAAATGAAGTCAGGTCTATTTGCCCAGCCGTGGTCTGTGGACACGGTGAGGCGGGACGGTGTGTCAAAGGCCCGCGGGCAAGACATTCTGTGCCGCAAGAAGTCGAGAAGGTGTCAGGGACTTTCTGTGAAGAGTGACAGTGCCGTGAGGAAGTCGTGACTCGTGACACTGACGCTCACGTCTCGAGATAGAAGATTTCATCTCTCTGCACAAAGATTTCAAACCAAAGAATTTGGTTTGAAAAGGTTGAATGGTTTGGTCAAGCCATTCAGAGTTTTAACTTTAAATCACAGGAGAGATCCTGATATGTTTTTGACATATTAGCAAGAGCGATAAGCATGTAAATCGAACATAAAACGCAAATAGGCTGCCGCCATGACCCAGACTAAATCAAATTGATGATACCTGACAATGGGCCATGCTTGTTTTAAAATTTAGAGCGAGGCAGATGATTAGGTTTTGCTTAAAGCTTATAGTGAGGCGGGCGTGAAATCTCTGGAGCCGAAAACATTTGACAAAAAAATGGAGCATGATTCAACGCCGCGCAAAAATATCGAGATTGGATCCCACTCAGTTCGATGAAGGCAAAAACATCGGCGCGAGAAGCCGTTCCTGTAGTTGAAGGCGTACCCTGACTGCGTTCCAATGGGAAGGAAATCTCTTTTCCCGAACGAGAAACGTTTTTTTTTATTCGTTTATGTTGTCGTAAGTTTTTCTTGTCGGAGCTCCGTTCTGAGTCACAACTGAGAATAAAACTTACACGTTTTTTTCAAGCTTCGAGTTGCCATCTTCGGGAGCAATATAGCATTTCAGAAAGGACATCATAAAGAAGTTGGGACTAGTCTTAGACAATAATTGATTCGGATTCATGAAACGCATATTTTGAGCAATGTTCAGCATCGGCTTGGAATGAAGGCGAGGAGAAAGTTACATCACTTTCATTCTTATAGAAACGTTTCTACTTCTGCGTGACAGAAAACAACGACACTTGGAAAGTTCTGCGAATCAATATGAATTGGAGAATAATAGAGGTTATAAGGAGCTATCACAAAGACACTAAGAGATTAGAAGCATGTACTTAACAAGACCATACAATTTCCGTTCGCGTTTCGTGGTGGTATTCGCTTAGTCCACTAGCCGCCCCTGTATTAGAAAGTTGGATAGGATGGGCCGCCTTCGCTCGAGGGCAGCACTATCACCATCAAATGATGGAATGATCACCATATTGATGGAGTCCACCATTACAGCCGTTTGCCTGGACCTGCGCTGGACCTTTAATGTGTTTACCATCAATGTTATAGTCAGGGTTCCATCGGAGGAAGTTTGCTCGCTAACATGACAAGCAGCACAAAAAGGAGCACAAAAACAAATCCCTTCCTAGACTTCTATCGCTGCCTCGTTATCGGCAAGAAGAAAACTCTTCAGCTGGTGTCAAACAACTCGGAATATTTGTTTTAGTTCAGCCAGAGGCAAAATCTAACCAAATGATATCAGATTAAGATCATTTTTAAATAAAACAAAGACTACATTGTCTAATGTAAAACTAGGGGACATTTTTTAGAGAAAAAATTTCCCCACAGCTATCAATTAAACTCGTCAGCATCGATCGCATGGTCTCATGAGAAATGCTTACTGGAATTACCTTTCTATTAGTCGTCTGTTCACCAATAATGCCATCTGAATTAATGCATTTCACTGAACTGGTAATATCACTAGATCCTGCACCGCAATTGCAAGATTCGCATTCAGAAAGTTCGCAATAGATAAAAACTATTGTAATTATTTTGGTGATAAATTTGCTTTGGCACAAGGCTTAACAAGAACCATTACACCATGAAGTGGATGCTCTATAGTCAGGATAAATTGTGCAATATTTTCTACAGAAACAGTCAGCGGTCATGTTTTTTGCAATTGATACATAATATCGCCTAAATATTTCAATAAATTGGCTATACTAGACTAGAATAGAATAGAATATAGAAGTGTCGGCGTTGAAGAAATAGGCCCATGGCCTGCACTAATTAAGTTAATGACAAAATTTACGCCAAACCTTAATTATTTCAACAAAATTTATGTCTGCTTATGGAGGTTGGCATTTGTTCATTTCAAGTTCAAAAACGTTTATTTTGAGACCATATATGTAAGAAATAATGAATATTTATATATTTATAAATATAATATTTACCTACCAAACGTGTAAGAAATAAGTTTTTCAATATCATTATTAGGTAATAAGAAGTTCAGTTTCAATTACTGAAGCTTTATTATTTTCTATGAAGGTTAAGTTTTCCTCCAATTCGTTCTATAGAGGCTTACCTACCTAGGTACGGTAAGGTACCTAGTACATGGTAATTCATTAGGCTATGAAACAAATTAGCAAGCAGTCGGCAGTTACGAGTGTCAATTTGGAGAGAATCTTACAAGCAGGAAGTCATTATTCGCCGTAGCTGCGGTCGCTCCCCTGCAAACCACATTGGCGCGATTTTTAGTTGAATTTGATCATTAAAATACTGTTTTGAATTAAATGACTACTGTTTCTGAGCCATTCTTTACACACACTGTTGAATGGTATACAACACATTCGAACTTCATTTAATTTTACACTGAACATACAAATTTTGCTCTGGAATCCGGCAACACAGAATTTTCAAAGGCGTAACTTGCACACACCTCCTCACACGGCTGACGGGCACTGAATGCAAGCGTCGGATGCGTGCAGAGGGTCCGAGATCGTCAGCGAATCTACGTCTCCCCTGGGATGGCCTTGGCTCAGACCAGACTCCTCCCGGTGAACTTTAGAAATTATAAATTAAATGTTACTCTCTCCGCATATTTGAAGTAAGTAATACTAAATAAAACTTTTTCGGTGCAACACTAAATGGTCATTCCGCAAGCATTATATGACCTCTTTACAGTGCAACACTAGAAGGTTATTTTATAAGCATTACAACCACAAGGCATCGCACTGCGAAAGACGCTATAGCATTAACCTTAACATTGTTGTATCGCTATAGCATTAACCTTAAAATTTTTGTATCGCTATAGCATTGAACCTTAAAATTTTTGTATCGCTATAGCATTAACCTTAACATTTTTGTATCGCTGTAGCATTAACTTTAACATTTTTGTATCGCTATAGCATTAACTTTAACATTTTTGTATCGCTATAGCATTAACCATAACATTTTTTTATCGCTATAGCATTAACTTTAACATTTTTGTATCGCTATAGCATTAACTTTAACATTTTTGTATCGCTATAGCATTAACCATAACATTTTTTGTATCGCTATAGCATTAACTTTAACATTTTTGTATCGCTATAGCATTAACCTTAACATTTTTAGCGCATTTTATCATTTATGGAAAAATGCACTATTGTGCTCGCCATGTCCGTCTGTCTGTCTGTCTGTCCGTCTGTCCGTCCGTCTGTCCGTGACCTCAAGTTTTCGTCGACGAGAAAATGCGCTCTCTGTCACTCACTGCAGTGAGTACTGAGTAATATTTTTTGTAACGATCAGGCGATGTGGTCTCAAGAGCAAGAGCAGAGCTCCCCTGTTTGTATGTGCCAGACTATCAAGCCAAATAAACAGAGGGGCAAGTGGCGGTGCGCCGTACCCACCTGGCCAACGTTTATGAACATTACTGAGGCATCCAACATAAAATGTTCCAGCCGCACGAATCAGCGAATCAATAGCCGCACGAATGTGGCTGAGCACTAAGGGAACGTTTATGTACCTGGGCAAGTACACAACGTTTATATTCCGGGGCACTTCAAAATTGATTGCAAATCTGGTCATTTACAGAACGTTTATATATATACTTCCTCACTTTGAAAACATTTATATATCTGAGGACTTTGAAAACATTTGTATACATAGGTATTTCGAGAACGTGTATTTAATTTGCTTACCTAGTAACATTTATTTACCTGGGCACTTTGAAAACGTTTATATAGATGAGCACTTCAAGGGTATTTCTGTGCATGGGTATTTTGAGAACAATCGTACGCCTGGGCACCTACAGAACATCTATATACAACGTTTATCTTCCTGTGCACTTAGTGCTATATAACTTTGAAGTTAAAGGACTTTCATTTGCCTATGCAGTTTGAGAACGCTAAATACTCGGGCATACTAGAATCTTTATATCCCCGTGCACTCAAGTTTATCCTCAAGTTTTGCTCAAGGACCTATGAATGTTCAACTGTTTAGTCTGACATTTTCAAGGAAAATGAAATTCATATCAAGGGAAAATTTTACTCGCAACAAGTGTTTTGTATTGGCATAAAACATGGCTTTTACTGAACCCCTCGATTCTGGGATCCATGAGTGACGATGTCGAAGTCGACAACGGAAAAGGATTTGGGAGTTAATATCGACAATGAGTTGAAATTTTCTAAGCATATTGAAGGTCAAGTTAATAAAGCCAATCAACGACTTGGACTGATCAGACGCTCTTTCGAGCTGTCTCTTATACACATCTAGATGTGTATAAGAGACAGGGTATGAACATCTTCAAAAACAGACGAGACGAAGCTATGCAGGAGCATATGTTCAGTCTTAAAATGCCTAGCAAATTACGGACCAGGCAATAAGTCCAGCAGCTATCTCAATCAATCGTCAGTTATGGAAAGATCGGGTTCCAAAGGCCGGATCCCTTGTGATTCAAGTCACGAAAAGTTCAAGAATCGGCAACAGGCCATGGGCCTATGTCTTCAACGCCGACACTTCTATTCTATTCTATTCTATGAGTAATACATTTAAAATTGTTGTAAAGAAAGGCCAGTGCATTCGACATCATGTTAACAACTATTGTTAAGCTAACGGTGAGGCACAATAATAAAAAATTATAATTGTTTTTACTGACGACCACAATACTTTCATTAGAACTACACTATGACACACCAGTTGCATATTGCGAAGGTGAAGCAAGGTTAAGCAAATATTGCAATCGAATCTCACTCCATTTCGCAACGACGTCCCTTAAGTCGCATCCAATTTCTGAATGAAATTTTTTAACGCTTGAATGAGAATTTTTGTAGTATTTAGCTGAGAATCGAAGTTTTGGCACGACACTTACCTCGGTCAGCATGCCGAAGCGCTGTAAACATATCGTATCACTTCAGATTACGTCGAGTTCCGGTGTAGGGAGATCGAAAATTAAATCTAGGGACCCGCCATTTTAAAGCAATGCATTAATCAAGAGCTGCTGTCAGTGAACATGTCAACAATTTACAGACATCGTGCACACTAAATCTGAGTCGGACGCGAGGTTTCCCCAAACACAGAGACGTGGGCAACCGCCTGCCGTCCCACACAAGGATGAGTGTAACGGCGCTTAGGCTACGGCGAGCAGACCACCGACACAAAATACTGTGTTTTTCATAATATTTACCATGCCAAATGCGATTCAGAAGCGCGAGATAGTTTGACAAACAAGCTTTTTTAATGAAAGAAGGCAGAGCTTGAATCTACTTGGTAATTTTGCAGCGCAAGAAGGATGCGATTGCTTCATCTACAATGATTCAACTCGTTTATTGTACAATCTTCTGCGTCTTGAAGAAACAAGTCAGATTTACCACCAAAAATTTTAATAAATATTATTTGCCGGTCACTAAATGATTCATTTATCAGTAACGTATATGAATATTGCAATTCCTGAGTATAATTTATGTTGAAAGTTATGTTCCCGGAGAGTGACATACGGCGGCAGAGGGTTAATTGCTTTATGTCTCTCATAGGCGGAAAATGTAATCTTAGATAAACATGAATACATAACTTTCATTCAAGGGTGAGTATCATAGCATACTAGCAGAAGCTATAAGCAAAAGTTCGGTAAAATCGAAAGGAAATAACGAAAGCAGGAACATGAAACTATAGAATATGTAATCTACTGAATACCGCTTCGATGAAATGTTCTCACACCAAGGGAGCTGATTGTTCAGAAAGTGAAAGTACTCTCTTATATTGCTTACATAGGCCTTTGAGAAACTGATATTTTTATAGGTTACTAAAAAGCCAATATACCCATTACATGTAAGTATTTGAGTAGAAAAGCGGCATAAGAGAATGAAATGTAAATAAGAAACGTACTGCCACCGGTGAATGTCAAGTTGATCATGAATATGTTCGTTGGTTCATTCGTAAATTTCAGTGTTTTCACTATGATATCTATTATATCAAATTTTATCTAATATAATATATTATCTATATAGTAATAGATAATATTTGAGATCGATAATCTATTATCTATTATATCAAATTTCAGGTTCCCTGTGAGGTTCAGACAAGTCGATTCAAATTAGCTCGCTTATAATTAAACCCAATACCGTTATCATGCCTCAAGAAAGGATAATATAGAGGCTCACAAACACTCACATTTACTGCACATTGCCTAGCGACACAAATGAATAAACAAAAATGCTACACTAATAAATTTCAACTTGGGTGAAGCTCAACCAGAAACACAAGGTTTCAAGAAATTTCACTTTCGCATGAAAAAAAAACCTTTGCATGCACCTTCACTTGGCCTCCCAAGAAAGCTCTCTGCACATCACGCCGCAGGAGAGGCTGTAAGCCCATCTTATAGGCTTGAAAGGCATTAATTTTCGAATGATAGGTGGATTTAATTGTGTACAGAAAGCGGAGGAACTTGCGCTAATTTCATTAACTTTTACTATACCAAGTGGCGTTGAAGTTGCCTATTAGTAGCTGCATGCCTGAAGAGATTCCATCAGCACCAGTTTCTCATACCATAACTGCTACTTGCGATGATAGTGTAAGAGATTTGCGGTGGAGATGGCTATTGTCTTTATATTAACGTTAATCGTGGCTATTAACGCAATTTTCGGTTAAAAGTTGACGCTCGTGGCACCGATGAGATCAAAATAATACAAATGCCACAACAAATTCGTGGCGCAATTGCTATACTACATGAGTAGGCATAAATAAATTATAATTACATTCATAGTCAGTTGGGTACTAGCAGTATAATCAGTATCAAGGACATCATAAAACAAATAAACAAAAAGCTTTAATTGTAATGTTGGTTTACAGTTTAGGAGCCACATTTATCACTCGTGTTGCTATACCAATGTCCGTCGGATCCTTTCGAATTTCAGATCTTTCTGTCTTACAACCATCCTGGTACTTTACACGGTAGACATTCTGGGTAAGCGCTTAATAAGTCCTAAAAATTTACAATGGCATGCATCAAACGTAGAAAATAAACCAAGAAAACCGTTTAAAATATATTAAGATCATGAAAAAGTATAAAAATTCACTGACAACTAATAACATCACGAAAACCGTTTTAAAACTATTAAGATCATAAAAAAAGTTATATATGTCCTTCGAAAGTTAGTATGACGATGAAAATAATATGAAAACTATTTGGAAACTAGTAGAATCATGAAAATTTATTAAGGCTGTTTGAAAACTGAAAAAGTGTACAAAATTTATGAAAAATCTATGACAAATGGTTGAAAATGCATTGGAAGTGTATGGAATTCGTCTGGAAAGTGTACGCAGAATATAAGATGGAAATGCTAGGAATGAGTCATAAGTATGTTACTGAAACATAATGAGCAAGCATGAAGAATCTAAGAAAAATGTTAAGAAAATATGAAGTGAACGTATTTAACATGTTACAGTAATGTATTAAAAATATTTATGAGAAGAGTTGCAGCTATAGACTAGGCTTTTGTTCATTCAATGAAGGTAATATAATGACACTTCAGATCCAAGAACTCCAACCAGGTTTAGCGCACGAGATTGAAGAGATATTTTTAGCGCATTTTCTCATTTATGGAAAAAATGCACTATTGTGCTCGCCATGTCCGTCTGTCTCTCTGTCTGTCCGTCTGTCCGTCCGTCTGTCCGTGACGGCAGACAAACAAACACCCAAGCATCCAGAGCTACATTCTGAAATATAGCATAGATTTTCGGGCAATGAGAAATGGGTGCTAAGAGGAATAAGCTGTCGAAAAAGTTGCACGGAGCTCCAGAGGTTCCATATGCATGACATGCTTCACGTCAACCTCATTCTTGTCCCAGTTCCTTGGCTCGCAAGGCTGCTCCCTCCACCGCGCAGATCAGAGCGTTCCTGCATAGGGTAAAGTGAGTCACCACCAGACCCAGCGAGGTAGGCAAGAGAGGGCATAATAGCGTGAGAGATGGACGATGTTAATATTATTATAGTTACACGTTTTTGTCATTGTACTGGAACTTGAGCACAAAATTTGTTATCACATACATGGCTCGAGATCTGTAATGTTGAAGCATAATCCCGAACGATATGTTTAGGGTGGAAGACAGTCGACAGACGAGCCAGGAAAATTACAGTTTGACTTGTAAATAAACGAAATAGGTAGTTACATTTCGCGTAAGCCTGCTCTGGCGGTCAGGAGGGTTCCGACAGCTGAATTTTTTTTGAAGATATTCCTATACTATACTGCATATGCTTTGGAGGACATTCATACAGAAGAAGAGTTTCGCACTAGGGTTCAGCGCTACATCACTCAGAACTTTTAAGCCCACACGAGCGTCAGCCACTGCTGACCAAGCCCTAACTTCCGAATGAACCCCAGATGTCATCCCCTAACGACCCGGCACACTCACCAGCCCTTGACAGCCCCATCCATGCACTAGACCCCAACGGCTCCATCCACGCACCAGCCCCTGACAGCCCCATCCATGCACTAGACCCCAACGGCTCCATCCACGCACCAGCCCCTGAAAGCCCCATCCATGCGCTAGACCCCAACGGTTCCATCCACGCACCAGCCCCTCAGCCCCATCCATGCACTAGACCCCAACGGCCCCATCCACGCACCAGCCCCCGACAGCCCCATCCAGGCACTAGACCCCCAACAACCACATCCACGCATCAGCCCCTGACAGCCTCATACCTTGCACTAGACCCCAACAGCCACATCCACGCACCAGCCCCTGACAGCCCCATCCATGCACTAGACCCCAACAACCACATCCACGCACCAGCCCCTGACAGCCCCATCCATGCACTAGACCCCAACGGCCACATCCGCGCACCAGCCCCTGACCTGAAGCCATGTTCCTCCAGCTTGTGAATGCCGGCGATGGTGGTGCCACCGGGCGAGCAGACCTCGTCTTTGAGCTGCGCGGGATGCTTGCCGGTCTCCTGCACCATCGTCGCAGCGCCGCGCACGGTCTGTGCTGCGAGCGCTAGCGCTCTGTGCCACCGATGAAACATTGCATTGAGTAGAGAAATTATGGTAGTGAATCAGAGAGAGAGAGGGGACATTAGGAAGGAAAAGAATCTTTACAGCAACAGATTTGTTAAATTATGACGAACATTTAAATGCTTTGAGATTTGAATTGAATTGCGAAGTGCAATAATTACGAAAACATCGGCCATCTCTGCCTGCTTACAGATCTCGAGGCAGTCCCATTTTAACGGCGCCGTCGGCCAAGGCTTCGATGGCGACGTAGATGTAGGCCGGACCAGAGCCGGCCAGGGCCGTGACCGCGTCTATCTGCTGCTCAGGGACCTCCCGCACGAGTCCCAGACAGCCAAGCAGCGCCGCAGCGAGGGCTTTCCGCTCGGCCGACAAGACGGACTCAACCGCGTAAACTGCAGATCAAGCGAGTCATTGTGTGTGCGATGGTGAATAGAAAGATTACTCATGAATTTACTAGAGCTACCGTACATGTGGCAGGCAGTGATATTATCATGCACACAAGTGAGATGATATATACGCTGACAATATCATATTCAAGGGGGTTTCAAATGCTATCATCCTAGATCTTAATTCCAACAAACGCACCATTTGAACGAAATGGCGGTTTTGCATTTGATGCTTCATAACAATTTTGCAGGGATTAATCAGAATAACTTTAATGCATGATTGAAAATCGCCAGCAACTCACCACAGCAGCCCTCGCCAACGCGGGCGGGCGTGTTGGGCATAGCCCGCACCAGACTGAACAGGTCAATTCGCTCTCCAAAGGCCTGCCGAGCAACGAACATACGAGAACTGGTAGATAAGTTTGGCGGTGCTTACGATGGATAAATAACCAAGATGATTCTTGTGTGTTGATATCATCGTACTATTGATAAACTTAATGCGTAAAAAAAGATGGTTGTCGTAGACATTATTATGGTATACTCGTTTGAACCTCTTATAAAAAAATGAGTACTTTAGTAAGTTATAGATTTGGCGCTACGGATGTATAATCCTGATGGATGGATCAAGATTATTCTTATAGATTAATAACATGGGGCCAGGAATAGATAATTCTAATCCTAAGATTAATGTATGTCAATTATTATTTTTCTTATCGTTTATGTAGTTACTTGGGAAAGTTTCTGTATGGAGACACCGGCCATCACAGAGATGAAGAGAGCGCGTCTACCACCATACATGAGGGCAGGGGCTATGGCGGGCCACACGTGGGGCTTGACGCAGAGAAACACCACACCATCCGAGCACTGCTTCAGCAGAGCCACTGCAACACACGTGATACTTATCTTACTGCACCACCACGCGCACTGCAACACACGTGCTACTTATCTTGCTGCACCACCACGCGCACTGCAACACACGTGCTACTTAAACTACTGAACTATCACGCGTCATAGTCTTCCCAATCGGCGCTGGTATCAAGCGCGTTGATGGCACTGATATGAAGCGAGACAGAAGCGAGACAGTATCCATGTCTACAATTTCGTACTCTTGCTAAAGCGATCTGCCTTGAATTTTTCCAATGCCAATGCGGCGCGGGGTGAAGGTCTTGGCTCATAGCAGCGATGAACGTCTAAATTACTACTTCAAGCTCGGGATGTCCAAGTGGACCATCAAGATTGCAGCAACGAGTTGCCAGTTTAAATCACACAAATGGTTGATATTGTGATCAAAAACGCTAAAGTAGCTGGTGTTAAAAAAAAGTTACAGAACAACATGGCCAAATAAAAGCTGATTACGCTATACTTAATATGGACATATAGCCTATAGAGAGCTGGGAGATATTTACCCGCGGTTGATCAAGTTCCTCACGACTGCATGACTGCTTTGAGTTCCTTTTTTCTTGCTTAGTATTCTTATCAACTTTTGAAGTAGAATTGATACTAATCAGTAGAGGGAATTTCTCAATGGAAAAACAATGATCAAATTAAAACTATTCGAAAATTGCAAACCGGTATTACAGTCATTTTAAATCGACAAATAAGAAGTATTAAGATTGCGTTTTATAATATTTGAATTAATTAAGATTATATGGTCACGCATTCAAGCAAATCGATTTCAAATACGCGGTTCTAATCTTGCGATATTGTGTACTCATTTTGAGACATTACGAATTATTTCGTTCGAGCTGTAGAAAATAATACACAGAAAAAGCTTTGGATTTATGTCTTCAACTCAGAGGCCCACCGTTGTCGGTGGTGGTGGCGATACCGCGCTGCCGTAGCTCCGCTAGGCGAGTGTCGGTGCGGGCGCTGACGATGAGCTGTTCCGGTGCCACGGCGCCTGCTCAGGCCACCAAAAAAGTCTTCGCCAAACAAATATCAGAATTATGTGGAGAATCCATAAGCCCTCGTAAATTATATTTCACAAAACAAAAAAAGTATTTCATTGCTTCATAATTTTCAATACCGAAACAGTCTGCTACTATATCGATAAAATGGCGACGTAATTAAATCCTAGTGATAGGAGGTCCAGCTCGAGTCGTGCACAAAGTACATCAGTTGATACAGCAGTTGTGTATCCTAATGAATCCCAGTTAATACATCCCGTTAACGAATCCAAGTTTAATTATAAATTCATACATTAATTAATTCAGTTATTCACCTACAGCGTCAATGTTTACTGTACAGTCCTGTGATGTTTTGCCCCCAGGCTGCTTTAATCTGCTAGTCAAGCTCAAACATTTCTGGAAACTCAAACTCCACTCACTCTGGGGGAGTGAAGTAGATCCCCTACATTACAATTTATTTCCAAGCTCTTCATAGGACTCCTTCAGTCACCCGTGATCTTGTGACAGGCAGATTCTCACCTTTCTTCAGCAGTGCAGCGATGATGGCAGATGCCATATTGCCAGCGCCGATGAAGCCTATCTTTAATTTTTCTTTGTTGGAGCTTAAAACCTCCATAGCTGCCAGGAGTAACTATTAGGATAATCGGAAGGAAAAGTACATTTAAAGGATTTGTTTTTCCTTATAGTGTTTCGCAAATAGCAGTCCCAGGCTACGCTGAAGCACCGCCTTCGTATACAGACGCCCCCAGCTCTCGTCAGGTATTTTGATCCCAGGCGCAGTGGAACGCATCATGCGGGCTAGCTGATGTACGATGCGATCATCGTGAACTTCGCGCAATTTATCATTTCGCATTAGCAGGCCGTGTTAAGAGGACCCAGAATGAAACGCTGATTATAAAATATTTGGCATAATTGCGTTGTATTCTCAGGACATCTCGTAAGTGCTTTGTTTGTATAATTTTGCGTTAGAACGCAACTCAATAACTAATATCTACAGGCCAGGTATACGCTAACTTTCCTCTACCTAAAGTTACATTTGATTTATCCCAATGGGTGCTATTTAGTGGGAAAATCGCACGTCTCGTGATAACTTTTCAAAGATACTCTGCCGCTAATCGTCGGTGTAATAATAAAATCTTAAGCAGTTTTTTTCAATCAAATTCGTCTAAGTTTGTATGGATATTTTCGCAGGATAACGCCACACGTCTAGAGTTTCGTCCAGCCAAATCGTATAATGGCGTTAACCACCTTTCTAATGCATTACCACAACAAATTAAACTATTTTTCGGCCATCATTCAGGTGCTATTATCTTCATATAAAATATTACTTGGCACAAACGAGGCTTAGCCAAGCATGGAAAAAATTTTCCATGACAGAACGTGAACCTAAAGAGCGATATACGTTGGTGAGCAAGAAAGAACCTAAGAAGCATTTTAGCGTTAGGGTACCCACACAGTGAAAGCAGGTTGCCAGCGTGCTGATTACCTGCTGAGGCTGGCGCCTGAAATTGAAATAAATAGGCCTGGCGCTGGCCTATTCGTACAGGTTTTCACTGTGAACACTTACATTATTATCCTATGTTCATTCTTGTGGCAGGTTGAAACCATAGCATACAGAAGCCTATTCGTACAGGTTTTCACTGTGAACACTTACATTATTATCCTATGTTCATTCTTGTGGCAGGTTGGAGCAGGTTGCCCGCGCATGCAAACCTGCTTTCACTGTGTGGGTACCCTCAGTGGGTAAACGTCGTGGTCTGCTCGGGGTGCCCAGGGAGCGCAGCGGTTCCCTTAACGCACGAACGGCGCCCCCCAGAGGTGGTAAGGAGCAGAACTTTGTGATGAAATGAAAACGACTGTATCCGATCAGGGAACAGGCAAAGAGGGCTTCGAACAGGCAGGAGAGGGCTTCAAACAGGCAAAGAGGGCTTCGAACAGGCAGGAGAGGGCTTCAAACAGGCAGGAGAGGGCTTCGAACAGGCAGGAATATGGCCCAATAACCACACTGATTAGATGCTGGTTTTCAGATTTCTATAGTTTAGATGCACAAGAGGGATACGGAATGTTTATACGCTCGGCACGCTCTTCGGAGAATAGTAGCAAGGTATTAATATCATTCCTATCCGAGTCAAGAACAGCTCTGCAATTTCTGTAAGTTAGCACCAGACTGTGAATTTCATTACGTTTATTTGTCACTTGCTCTAATCAGGGAAGTTAAACGTAGCAGACGCCACGCTGTACTTTTTGCGATAGTCAGTGCAGTAGCTTGCGAATAATCCATCATTAGAGCTAAATTAACTTAACAGATTCTATAAAGACGCAACATCATTTTATAATGAAACAAAGTGGGTCATTAATGAGAGAAACGACACACACGTAAATCAACTTTACCGTGTTTATTAGTTAGCTTGAAATTCAGATAGTTGAGATTGGATCGTCGAGTCTCTAGGGAACAAATATGAGGAGTCCATGTTGGTTCGGTACTTAATCAAGGATTGTGCTAGATAAAAAATATTTCAGTTCGTACTTCCGACAGACAAACAGTGGACAGCTTTTCACGCTAAATCAACCAATCAGATACCGGTAATCGGCCACTATGTGTACTTAAGAAGCAAGTTTTGATATTACAGCCTCAACAACTGAGTATTGGTGGCAAGCTTGATGCAGTTGTCTCAACCATGAACTCTAGAACGGTTCTTATGGGCAACAACCATCACCGATAAATATAAGTTTAGCCATTGTAACAGAAATATAATAAGAACTATAAAAATAAGTGAAAAGTACGAAAAATCAGTACGAAAAAACTATAGACTAGGCCGCAGTTAAATCGTCAGTCTGCCTAGTTTTAGTATAATTGGAAAATATAACCTGCACACGATGCTCATTGCCATCTCTTTAGTAAGAATTTGATCCTCAAATTATAAGTCACACAAGTATTAGTGTCAAACAAACTCCATTAAAGGAGAGTAACCTAATCTTCTTGCGGTGTCACGTTAAATGAAGCACTTGAAAGAAATCTGGATAAGCAATATTGAGCAGAGATAAAAGTTAAAGAGTAAGAAAGCAGCAGGTTTTTATCGACCCGGAGTTTGCAAGACAATAACATATCAACTGCTTGCGAACAAAATACAGAGATTAGGTTCCACGGAATAGTGAAACAGTAGAAGTAAGATGTAGTAGTAAAGTGGCACATTCACGATTCAAGAAAAATATACGAAGACTTAAATGAGAAACAACAGGGAAAAACGAGTTATCCCGGTAACTAGAGGCAGATATCAAGCTTTAGCAGCGCCGGCGGCTGCCTTCTGTTGCTGAAGCATACTCAGTTGTTCATTCACCTTCACTTCCATGATGTCCATCACAACTGAAACATAAACGAAATCAGATGAGCACAGCATGAACAATTTATGAATAAATGATTTATGAAAGAAATCTACTATGGCGCAGGATAAATGGGTACCAAATTTATTTAGAGCCTATAAGCATTGAGGAAAATCCTAATGGCTCAATGCAAAAATTTTCTGTTCTTTATGCACAAGATGAATATATAATGCAAGTTCTAGCTAATTTTTAGCTGATTTTATACATAATACAGAAGATGTTTTAAATTGACACATTCAAAGGTAGATAAGCCTTTTTTAATATTTAAAACAAAAATAATCACAATTCTGCAAAGAAACAAGTCAATGAGCAAGTAAAACCTATACATGCAGCTCTTCAATAGCCATTTCTACTATATTTTCTTTCATATATTGTCAAACAATTCATCGCATAGGACTTACTTTCTCTTAGCTTGGTTTTCTCAGCAGCAATTTTTTGTATTTTTTCCATCTGTTCCGTAACAAACTTCACTTTCCGTTGAAAATATGAGCACGCCCCTGCTGAATCCTGGGTTAGAAGTAAAAATAATTGATACTTAAAAATGATTAACTAATATTTGAATGCATTTTCAATAGTGAAAGCTTTCATTTGCAGTATTATACCGTTCATTAATCTTACACCTTTATTTTTTGCCTCACTCTGCGTTGTGCAAGACTGCGCGGCATCTAATTAAAAAAATGGCTAGTGTTGTACCATACATCCCTATATTTATATTCTTTTTAAAGGAAACTCAAAGATAACAAAAAAACTTAATTAAAGAAAATATAAACAAGTCCATAGTGAGAATTAAATCGTAGAATGAATGTAAAGAATATATATAGAAGTTTCAAGACATTTACACCAATGTCTGAATAAGTAGCAGTAAGATTCACTTCTGGTTTTTAGGCTCAGAAAGAAGTCATACAAGATGTTTGGCATAACTTCTTAAAATATATAAAAATAACTGAGAAGAATAAATTTGGCAAAAAAAATGTCAGATGTAGAAGGAATTGCACAAGATATTTGTGTGCAGAACAAGTTTGTAGAACGGGAAATAACAGAAATGGCATTGCTTCTCCATTGCTGCTGTTACACCGACCATTTAATGTGGGAGGCTTGTATCAGGAAATGATTAGCACCACCATCCCCCTTCTTATTCCTCCAACAAATAGATTTCTGGACCATCAATTTTCAAGTAAACAATCAATAAAACAAATGCCAGCACATGAAAACATTTTTAGACTAATAGTTTATTCTGAGAGAGCATCAACTGCGGCAGCAGTAGGCTTATGTACTGATTTGCAGCAGTAAAAAAAATGCAAATGACTAACACTTTTGTTGCTTCAAATATTACTACACTTCATTACTACAACTTTCATCACAACACCAACAATGTTTTTTTAGTATAATTCATATGACAAAAATCAACACTCAACCAAAATATGGGTTTAGCAACTGCAATTGCATAATTTATCACCTCTACATTTTGGATGTTGCTCTATCAGTCATATCCACTAATAACCCTAAACCTATTTTATGTTTGAATTCCAAGTTTCAAGTTTCCAAGTATGTCAACTGCATTAAATTTGTCTACAATCTATTCAAAGTGATATATTGCAGGTACTTACACTCAAAAGACGAGAAAAATAAAACATAATTATTCCACAAGTTTAGACTGAATCAATCAAATCATAAATCCTTTAAAATTACTCACTGGTATGTAAAATATCATGCTATATTTTATATATCTATCATTGAACACCACTCTTGTTTTCAAGCAAATTTTTTGCCAGAGACAAAAGAACGTCTGTCTCACCTCACTCATTACTCAAGCACCGGCAAACTAGGCATCTGTGACAGGGTGCTAACGCTGTGTATGCAATTGTCATGGATGAGGTTAGAAAGAAAATAATTGGGACAATTTGAAAGCAAGCATCTCAAAGTAAAAAATTAATTGCATAAATTGGACCCAAGTAAGTTGGCAACTAGGGTTAATAAACTATGGATACCAACCCAATTTAAAGCAAAATTGTAAATGAGAAGAATGCTCACCTTTTCAACATAGTAACCAGTTCCAACATTGATCAACAGTTTGTTTACATCAGCAATCTTGCCAGGCACATACATGCAGCTGGTGAGAGGCACTAAAATTTCAGCACCAGCTTTATCAGGAGTCAGCTAGAACAAAGATCTTCATGATTGCAGGGCTACATAAATTTCATCAAGTTATGCAATAGGTATTAAAATTTAGAATTGAAATCAGATAATACATTCAATGCAATAGTAGGATTGCATTGATATATTTTGAAATTCAAATTTAAATTTAGTTATCTCAGATCATGCACATGTATATATAATTGACATCTGTATCAAGTGCACATCACATGTATATATAATTGACATCTGTATCAAGTGCACATCAAATTTTACCTTCTCTACACAAGTTCCTGATTCACTAAATTTCAATTGGGCCATTTTTAGTTGTTGCAGTGATTCATTGAAGAATTGCAGCTCCTGCAACAGTCATAACAAATTTATCAACAATTTATTAACAAATAAATTTCCATCTTCTAATTCATTGAGCTTTCAGTCATGTTGATGAGTCAAAATTCAAGGCGATAAGGAATTTTAAAAACCCAGAACATTCAAGCTAGTAGAGGAACCAAACTTGAAATTGGCAAATTAAAACAAAATTACTAAAGATCCCTTATGAGCCATCATAAGAACTGTATTAAAGTGTAACACAAAACACGTTTCCAGCTCATCAAGTAAATTTTTATCTACACACCATATGCTAACATAATGACTATAGCTAATTATATTGAAAATGAGAAACATCAGATAAGAATGTTGAAGATAAGAGCATAAAAAAACAGTGAAAGGTGGTGAAGATGACTTACCTGGTCTTGCTGGTTTTTCAAGGCAGTAAGCTGTTCTAAGTTTAACTTTGATAAATCAATAATTTGAGGTCCTTTGTTAGCAGCCATCTTAGTTGCAGCAGCTATAGACTATATTCCAGTACTAAAAAAACTACAAAAGTTTGAAACACATGTATAGGTTCTGTAACAAAACCTGGTATGGAAATTTATTCATTCCTAATGAGTGGATTGCTTTCATTATCAAGGAACAACTAAACTCTTTTTGCATTCACTCAACTCCCAACTGAAAATTTTAATTCCCTGACAGTCACAGTGTGACAGTAGTAGTTAGTACTAATTATAGTAATTGCAACTGAATTGAGCTGTAGCATACAATGGATTTAGGAGAATATCTATATATTACAATTGAATCAATGGTAATACTTTAGATTAAGTGCATCCAAAAAAAGGGCGTTTTTTTTAATTATGTGTTTTTTTGGGTGTAGAGTAAGAATCTGAAATCTGTTTTATGCAGTCAGCATCGGAAATTTTTAATGGAACCTGTTCCTAACTGGACCTAACCTGCAAGGTTTTAGTTGATTGGCTAGATTTTTCTGGCCACTGGCCGGACTCCAAACATAGAAAAAACCTATTGGCTAGGTTTTTCTGGCTGCTGGACGGACTCCAAACATAGAAAAAACTTAGCCAATCAATGAAAATCTCGCAGGTTAGGTCCAGTTAGGAAAAGGTTCCATTAAAAATTTCCGATGCCGACTGCCAAAAACGGATTTCAGATTCTTAATCTACACCCCGAAAAACATATAATTAAAAAAAACACCTTTTTTATGCACTTAATCTAAGGTATTATCAAATCAATTACCTACTTAGCTTTTTTATATTCAATTACTTTTTTCCAATTTAGAAATTTTTAGTATACTTTGCTTATTTAGATAGGTACATTTAGTAAGTTTTTGTATATTTGTATCCTATTTTCATTAACAATCTTTTTATTTGGCTTTTTCTTTCAATTTATCTAACAAAATTATTCGCTGGTGCAGGGAGATTAAAAAGCAGGTAACCAAATGACATTTCAATAGAATGCAACATTTTGAATATACAATACTACGTAATGCCGTCATCCACGTGTTTGAATTCCGTTCGCTGTGTGAGCTGTATTGGAATACAACACGGCTTTGAATTAGAACACTAATGAATATTGAACACTACTTAATTACGCTTTTAATTAACAACTATTAAGCTTTTAATTAAGCAAATTTTAATTTTTGTACATAGCTTGGAACGATCGGTGTGTGCCTAATTCAAGTTGTGAGGGAATTAGTTTTCATGTGTCTAATCCATTTCTCAACTTAATCATCTATTAATTTATTTACCACTTGAAATCAGCGAATACAAGTATATGGTAAACGCGGTATATTCCGACATCGTAGGAAATTCCGTCACCTCTCCAGCTTTTCCTTTATATTAAGCTTTGTTTTAGTTCCATCCGTTTGTTGATGGTTGAAATGGTGACGTCAATTTATTTACAAAGTTTATGCACGTGTTACCCCAAATCTCTAATTTTACCCTTAAACAGTCAAACGGCAACAATAAAATTTGTCTCTACTGTAAGTTCAGCACGTGTTAATATACAGTCTGACCGCTTTGACATGACCGCAACTATGCGCGATCTTCAACAAACGTTTTGTTTATTTGTTTACATTATGATATTTATGTTTTTTCTGCAAGATATTTTTGGCGGAAACGGTAAAGTAATGCGGATTGCGGAAGTTGAAAATTTTACGAAATGACATGTTTGCGAAGTGCAAACCGCGATTTTTTAATCAAACAAAAATTTATGACATTTGAGCCGCAAGATTTCATACCTACTAAAATTATATGATATTAGAGCCGCGATATTTCAGACAAAAATAGGACTTTTCCAGACTAGTTACACTTACCCACGATGTCGGAATATACCGCGTTTACCCTATTCTGGATACAATTTGAAATCTAATCTTAAAACTAGCTACTCTGAAAATATTATCAGTGTCTGGACAAATCCTGTCGTTTGAATGCCGATAGCCTAGCTGGAGATCATTTTTGTTGATCAGAAGTTTTATTTTTCCATTATGTGCTGTGCTCTTAATATTATTATGGAATATGGATGATTGACTGTAGGACTCAATGACTCATTCATCCTACTTTGTGTTTGTGGCCTTGATTCATCTGCTTTTGGTAGAAGATTGTTGTGAACTTGTGAAGTTGTGACAGACTAACGGTTTCATTATAAACTGTCTCATTATTGATTTGGTTATTTCTCAATCAACTATTTTTTTTCCACTGTCAAGTTGTCAACAGTTCTATTTGGATTTTGGAAACCTATTATTTACTAGGATTTGTTTACAAGTTCTGAGTTCAGTTTTCAAATCACTCTTGGTGAGTCTCGGATCCATAGTGGCAAACCAGAGCTTTTTTAGAATCAGTTCATTTTTAATTTCCTCATTTACTCAAGATTTAAACCAATTTCTTATGTATGATAATGCTGGTATCCAGGATACTTTATTAGTCATATAGGACTCAAAAATGAACTCGAGGGAGAGTCTAAAAAACTCTTTGCTTTGCCACTATGCTCGGATCAGTCGGATGTGCAGGTCTTGAATGCTCTTTGCATTAGGCCAAGGCACGCCCAGCATAGTGACACTGTGACAAACCAGAGATTTTTTAGAATCAGTTCATTTTTAATTTCCTCATTCACCTAAGATTTAAACCAATTTCTTATGTATGATAAGGCTGGTATCCAGGATACTTTCCTGGTCAACTTATAGGACTCAAAAATGAACTTGAAGGAGAGTCTAAAAAACTCTCTGCTTTGCCACTATGACGCCCAGTGCTAGAGTAAGAGCTAGACTGCTGGTTTTATAGCATTCACTTCCCTCACTTTTCACAAAGAAAGTGAATGCCTTATGCTTATTATGCCATCAAGCTCTCATACAAAGAGCATTCAAGGACAAGACCTGCACATCTGCAGCTGGTCTAGCTACTTATAGAGGTCTAGCTACTTATAGAACTCAAAAATGACGCTGACCCAGTATCGGATTCCGAACCATGACCCACGTGCCATGGCAGTTTTTGTTCACCATAGGAGTCAGCCTCAGTGTATCAATAGTGATTAGTGACTAGTCACTGCGGAGTGCGGTGGAACTTGTTCTAAGTTCCGACGCTCTCCAAATCCAATACCTCTACCATCTACGGCAATTTGGCTTGGCAAAGTACTTCTTCTTCTGTTCGGGGTGTCTACACTGGGTTGACTTAAAGCCACAGGTCGACCTCGAGGAGACGAGGACGACCGTTGGGCCTGAGAGGCTGAGAGCTTGTAATGTGGCAAACTGCAAATTACTACTCTTGTGACGTCACCTCGTGATGTCAAACTTATTTGTAACACCAGTTTTGCTTAAAATAAGACTATTTGCATGCAGTAAATAAATTTCCTTGGGCATTTTGATGAGGTCAATTTTTTAAAATGCTTTCAAAGATGACATAAACACCATGTGTTGATCTACACTATTTACATTTTGTGTCCGCAGTGACGTCACTCTAGAGATGCGCAGAACGGGGAAAAATTGTCATCGCCGTGGGTCAACCTTATATTAGTGGCAGGGTGGCCCAGTGGTGGTTAAAAGTTCAGCAGATTACCAAGATTGGCGCAGGGAGGAGCGGGTTCGATCCCAGCTCTGTGCGCCAGCTTCTGGTCAGAATCGGCAAGGAGGCCGGGCGTTTAAGATCAGCAGAATTGTAGCAGTGAGATTGCGAGATCAAGACCGCATCAAGCTGTGAATGTTGTGCGATGTTAGGAATCGGCGACAGGCCTACGGCGTAATAAACGCTGAAACCGCTATTATTATATTAGTTCGACCATGGGGTGAGACAGATGCGGTCAGTTGGGCTGATTCAGCCATGATGAGAGGGTTTGTGCCGCTCTTGTGACGCATCTTGGGTCAAGTGAATCATAGCTTGTTTGAACCAGAATGGTTCTAAGAAGAACCCAACAAAGTGGAGTCCCGACGATATTCAATTGTTCTTTGAGATATTCCAAATATATGAAAAATTTAGAACACATGTGGAATGTTCGCCATGCTGGTTACTCCAACAAAATGAAGAATATTTCGCAACTGAGAGAAGACCTTATTAGTCAGTGTTTAGTTGTTCCCGACGTTGCATTTTAAGAGCTAGAATAAAGAATATAAAAACAACGTACAGACTCGAGTTGTTGAAGATGATCTCAATTTCCATTTTCATAGACCTCACTCGACAGATTCTAACGATGTACTGGCGGGCACGAACGAGAAGATATCGGCACCTTACACTGTCCTCGTGTACAGGCATACTTGCCAGATAAACACCAAGCGGAAGACATTTGCCAGATTTACTTGCCGCCTGTAATGTCCCCGTGTAGTACAAGCACCTATAGAAATGAGCTGTGAGAGTGGGCAGTGGCAGTGCTGTGGAAGTGTTCAACCGGAAATAAGTGTTGCCGGCGGAAGCAGTGATTCGCTAGCATGAATTCACTCTAAATTCATTTCCTAAATACAAAAGTAGTTCTGTAGCGAGATCCGCTACACACCATCTTATACGCAGCACGCTGAAATACTGTCACACAAGCGGTGACACCATAAGCGATCTTGGTATCTCTTATTGGTAGAGCCTTCCATTGGTTTCAAAGGCTGTAATTTTTTTGTCCTGTCACAAATCTTTAGGTATCTGATGATATGCGCTCATCAGATCAACCGGTAAGAAAATTTGTAAGTAGAAAGCTTGTTCACCATTTCATCGATCTTTGGCAACACTTAAAGGTGCTTATACACGAGGCGAATAGTTGCGTCGATTAGTTGAGTCGACTAGTCGATGCAACTATAATTTGTGATGATTGACGTCTTCAGAGGCGACTAGCTGTTGCATTGCACTGCATCTCCTATTATCTGCATCCATAGCGATTTTTCTCTTTCTCATTTCACAGACGCGAGTCTCATATGTTGCTTTGGAAATTCTTACCAAGACAATTTCAAAACACAAATCATTCAAAACGACGCATAGAAGTATGTGTGAGTAACTATGTCTATTGAGTATCTATCAGCGGACGCCATAGGTGGAGCGACTATGATTTATATAGTGAATTAAGAGTGGCGTGCACCGCCTATCCCACGCCTATAACCTGCCGATGGCCCCCCTACCCGTAAAACTCTTCTTCCACCAATAACTGCCCATTGGCACCAGTGGCGCGTCTATGAGACACCGATGGCCACCTTTAAAATAAGGTCGATAAAATTTTAAATTTAGTTTGAAATCCGATGCTTTCGTATTTACTGATATTGCTTCATACAATCACCATTCTAAGGGCTACATATGGAAATCCACCAAGGCATTACAGGTAACAATGTCAGACATATAGCAGATACAAATAATCAGAGTACCATACACATACCTTGTGAGAAATCGACTTGAAGAAGAGTCCCTCCCTGCAGGATTCGAACTCCGATCTTCCGCACGCGAAGCCGAGCCTCTACCTTTGTGCCATCGGAGAAGACATGGCAGTCGAGTAATTTTAAAAGATTTAACTGAAGTGTTGCAAATATCAATTTCGTCAAATGAGAGAAGTTAATGCTGCCACCGTGATGATTAGATGGTTCCATCAACAATTTTATTTGAACATGCTGCTGCATTTGAGTAAACACCCGCTGAAAGAAACTTCATTTATCCATAACAATCAAACGATGGTTCAGCTCGGAATAAAGGCTATGGGGAAATGCTTAATAAGCATCGAAGTTTTATAATGTCAACATTACACCAATTCTGACAGCGGTTTGATTCTATATATTTTCACCAGGAATATTTTGATGTAAAATAAGGAATTTATATTACACGACTATTTTGAAATGTCAGGCGTGAACACGTATGACAGATACCGTATGACAGATACCGGGGCCACTTTCTTAGAAATTTAGGCTAAATAATTATCTGACTGTATATTAAATTTCAAAATCGAAGTCAGGATGGAAAACCGAATTTTTACTTGTATCCACTGCGTAAAAAGGATACTTTTATGACAAGCAAATTACCCGGAAAGCACATGTTTCAAGCAGGACATGGTAAAGATTAGTAAGAAGCTCAACGCCGACGCGAGTCAAGTCAACCCAACCGGTATGAACGTGTGCTTACTGGACTCGCTCGCTGCTCGATATCTAGCCGCTGTGTTTTACAAAGATGCCGAGCCGCTGTCGACTACGCTGGCTGCGCTTGATGCCATAGCCGTTGTGCTTTACAAAGAAGCCGAGCCGCTGTCGACTACGTCAACGTGGCTTTTGAGTTTAGATAAATGGGGCATCTTGAGCATATTGTAAATATAATGGAACACACTTGATTGATTCATAAATTTTATACCTAATGACACAATAATTAGTCTCAATTGATCGCAATACTTCCAACACAGCCAGTTGGCGCATACGCAAAATTCACAATAAATTTACGCGATATTTCAGGTGAACATGAAAAATTGGATTTGCTGTCATCTATGGAAAAACTGTATTTATTGCAACAAAATGTTTTCATTGTATATCGGACAATTTATAGCGGTAAGTTGGTTCTACACCGCTATAAGCTAAGTCAAACGCGATGAGGGATTTAGAAGAAAAACTAATCTAGAGAGATGCGTGTTTGGAGAGTGTATTTAAGTGTATGTATCCGTGAGTTGCACCTGTAGAATGAATACAATACATATAGAATACAATACATATTAAGATGAATACATATTAACAATACACATTAAGATGAAGTCAATATTAGGTACAATCAATATACAAAGAAATATTACAAGTTTGAGGAACAATCTAGGAGCTATTTAAGAGCTTACCCCAAACGTTGGAGGACAAGGCAGTAGTGCGGTTACAGTTAACGGAACTTACGAAGAAAGAAAAAGTCAATTTAGAAGTAGTTCGGATGTTTACGAAAGGATTGATTTTATTCGAAAATTTGAAGATTTAACTACTTAAAACTAAGATTAACATTGGATGTTCCTACAAATTTATATCAGGAACAGTCTGATACATGGCCAGTGGCTTCACTTTGGCGTGACAATTTTTTGAACACCTTGCTTCTCTTCATCAGTTTTATTGGAATCCACCTAATTCACGCTAAATTTTCTTGCCAGAACTTAATCTTCAAAGCCAAGCACACAAAATGAAGTCATGGTTTCGTCTTGATCTCGAATGACCCGCAACCCAATAACACCTTTCTACGTTGGATAAATTACAGTGGCAATTATACCTTCGTGCACTGTTCAGTTTGGGCAAAGGGTTATCGGTGGCTCACAAGAGATTTGTCTGCAATGTGCCATAGATGTTTCAGACCCTATAACTCATCGATGATTCATCGATGACTCCCACCTATACTCGCCACCCTTTCGATTTATTGGTGTTTTATTGTCGATTTTCGGCAGACCTGGCCACCCACCGTTACGCCACCTATAATCTGTCTCTTATACACATCTAGATGTGTATAAGAGACAGGGAATCGTGTTTATTGTTCTTTTCCTTACTTTGGCCCCGCATCTGAGACGATGGCAAAGGAGTTGAAAGATCTATTCTCTAAATACCTCCCAAATGTAAATCTTAATGTATTGCTAGTGAACAATTTTAAAATTAGCTCGTTTTTCAAGTACAAAGAACCTCTCCCTGTTCTTATGCGATCATCCCTAGTTCATCAATATAGTTGTGCGCAGTGCGCATCTGCGTATGTCGGTATGACATCGCGCAATTTTTATACTAGGCTTGCAGAGCATAGGGGCAGGAGTTATAGAACAGGGAACATACTTGCGCATCCCCCTCATTCAGCCGTACGTATTCATGCCGAGCAGTGCAACGTCACGGTGTCCAATAGTGATTTTAGAGTTTTAGCCTCCACAACCGGTGTTTCTGATCTACGAATTTTATAATCATTATATATTTTCAAACAGAAACCCAGTTTAAATGCTGCATTCAGTTCCTATCCTCTACAATTTGTAAATAGATAGTACTTTCTCTACATGTCATCTCATTTTTATTTCTGTAATCTTCGATTTTAGTTCTAATGTCCTCAAGTTTAGGTGAATTGTTTGAATGAGAATTTTAGTTTACTAATTTTTTTGTACCTGTGTTCTAGGTTTTGAACTGCCGATGGAGCTGGACTCCGAAACGTTTTCTCTTATAAGAAATGATGAAAATTTTGGCTATTTACTTTACTTTTAAATTCCTGTCTATTGAGTGTTATATGGCGGTTAAAAACGAAACGCGCATAGAAGATACGGCGTACCTAGCGATTACAGTAGGTATTGTGTCTTGTGCACTATAAGAATTGTCAGTAAAAGGTACTTGTGACAGATCATGGCTGTTGTAGCAGTAGCCATCTTTGAATAACAAATTTCGGCAAAATAGTCTACCTTGTTACAATTTATTTAATTAACATCCTACTCTGGACAATGAGTAAGTTTTTGTGATACCTGTTGCCACACAAGAAGCATAGTTCGTTAATCTTGTCCTTTGTAGCCACATCTTCATCTTAATTAGCGCCTAATTCTCCCTTCATCATCTTTATCGTTACGTTTCTGTTCAACATCGATGTCGATGAGGAGGTCGCTATCGCGGTAAAGTTGTCAGCCGCATTTCTTTCAAGTTATTACAACAGAGACTGGAGTTGTTCACTACACATTTGTGTGCTGACGTAAACATTTTTAGTAAACATCAGGCAAAGCTTCTTCACCAGGCTGTATGGAGGCATGGGTGGCATCCTGCCAGCTGAATAGATTGCCACATTACATGCTTTGGCGCTTGTTGAAAGTGAGACATCTCTATACTGGGTTATTTTCCCAGATTTACTTGCGGCCTTTCAGCTCCTACGTTTCCCAACAGATACGTGTTACGATATTAAATATCGAATTCGTCAGCTGCTCCAGGGCCTGAATGAGCGTAAAAGAATGCGCCTACATGTTTCAGTGGGTTCAGGCTCATGCTTACATAGCTGGGAATGAGCAGGCAGATGCTGTTGCAAAGATGCAAAGGTACTAACCTGCGTTCCTGCTTTGTCAGGTCTTGGGAACTGGACTAGATTACTGCATTGGCTGTTGAAGAGAAGGGGCACCATCTTTCTTTTGTGCGGACCGATTTGTCCGTCCCCTGTTCCATGGGTGGCCTGTTTCTCTCGTCGTGCTGCTCTGGTACATACACGTCTTCGCTTAGGCCATGCTGGTGTTCGGTCACACCTTAAACGATTTGGCATGGCTGACACTCCCATGTGCTTCCATTGCGGGGGAGGGTGAGGGGGGGGAGTGGATACCGTGGATCATCTTCTCCTGACATGCACCATGCACTCAGTATCACATGGAGCGTCAGGTGATGATCACTGGTACTCAAGCCGTGGGTGACCTGCATCTATCTGTTCGGATACTTCTTGGAGGAGACAACTTTCGCAGAAAATTTCATCATGCATTAAGAAAAGCAACAATCACCTATTTAGCACAAACAAATCACCTCGCTTCCCCGTAGTTTACGAGTACCATACTGGTTTGAGTTCTGATTTAAAACCGTTAGCCCACCTGACAATATCTCCAAGATTCTTCAAAATACAATACTGAAATTCATTAAGTTAATTCTGCTGTGTCCAGATGTAACAAGTGGTCACCGCACGGCTACTTCCTCACCTTCAAGCCGGAAACAACCGCAACGAAAAATGACTACGTATAGCAGGCAGACTATCGCCGTATCAGTCTAGTGTTGTAGGTAAAGTTGCGGAATTAGCTCTGTGGCATAAAGTGTTTGATCACTCGACTATTCACGAGCCTTCTGCCAGACTGTCAACATGGCTTCATATCCGGCAGGTCTTATACCGCTAAACTCTTGTTCACTCGGCTACTGAATAGAAAAGAAGCGTCGGTCCTGAAGAAATAGGCTCATGGCCTGTTGCCGATTCTTCGATACTGGACGAAGGAGAACCATGCACCAGTGAATGATGTGTTTATTAGACTTGAAAAGCATTCGACAGTGATGGTTGGAACCGATTTGGAATTTGCTTGGACTGATCATACTCTCTTATGACTACATTGATATAGATACTATGATGAAGTTGTTTATCGTACTCTTGCTTCAGCACCTGAGAAAACTCCATTTTGTTACCGAAACACGAGAACTAAAAAATCAAGTTGGTTCATGGCGTGCAGCAAGGATAATTTCAGGCTTGGAGGTCAAGTCATATGAAGAAATATTATATCATGATAAGCTTTCAAGTCTCTTCTCGATGTTTCCACGGTGACTTTATCGAAGCATACAAGTATATTTATGGTTCATATAAGATTCCTTACAAGAGTCGGCGACAAGCTGAACTTTGCCTATTTACCAACGCCGTCTCTACTATACAACGATATCGGAAGACTCTGCATTCCAGGCTATTTGACTTGAATTGAGGATATCGAATTTGCGGAAAGTGTAAAGCGAGAAGTAATGTAATTCTTCATTTTATCCACCAAAGGTTAGGGGTGGATAGCATGAGGCCAGCATAGCCTAAGTCCACAGTGCGATTCATAAACCTTCCCGAGCGTAACGCAGCCGGGCATCTTCATGGCTTTTGACACAAAGTGCCCACCACAACAGCGCAGTTCAGTCACAGGCCGGAGCACAACTGGCCGGAGCGCAGCAGGCCCTACCGCAACAGATAACCTAACCTAACCTGCGCCGCCTGTTGCGGTAGGGCCTGTTGCGCTCCGGCCAGTTGGGCTTCGGCGCTGTGAAGCAGTGGCTGTGTTGTGCACTACCAAGTTACTGATTTACTGTTAGCCGGAGTTAGCCACAGCTCATTGATCTGAGGCTATGTGTAGATATTGCATGCTGATGGTTGGCGTTAGGCCCAGGGCCTGTTTACGAGTCAATTTTGTTACCCACGGCTGCGCTCCCAAGGTTAGAAGGCCTCGACTGATTTTCTTGAAGTTCAGTCATCAGTCAGTAGTGTGGACTGTGGAGGTCGTACTCTTTATATAATTTAGGAATAGGAACAACACTGTTGGGCACACAACTCTAGTTCGTGCTTCGTGGTGTGAACCCAAATTATTACTTATACAAAGAATGAAATATTTTGCTTCCGGAAATATAAGTAGATTTTTTAGTGCGCACTCGTTTCATAAAAACGAGTGCGTAACTCTAATTCGTACTACTCTAATTCGTAACATTTACGGCTGCATACAATGATACGGCTGCATACAATGATACAAAAGTTTTGTATATAGCTCATTTGATTTAGTTTTTATCGCATTCTTTCATTTCTCATGCATGACTCGGTTAGAAATTTTAATAAATTATTACACTTGTGTCACTATACACCATGGCTCAACCATGTATATTCAGTATATATACTATGACACCGGACGGACGAAGTTCCTACAGTTCACTTCTACGAGTACATCCAACGTTGAGGAATCCACATCTAGTATTGACTGTGTCTGTGAGGCCAGTGAGTCTACTGTAACCAAGGCTGATTTTAGCATGCGGAGTTTTCTACCTGACCCTGTAAGTTTTTCTGAAGTTATTTTTACTATATGTGGTCGTTCAAATGGTAGTATCTAAAATACTTACTAGTCTACTTATATTTGAAGTTATATGACTCAAAAAATGAATTTGACTAATAGGCCAATAGCTATGGGCCATACTGTACATGTTTAATATTGTTGCGAGACATAACTTCGGTCACATGATCCAGATCATCTGAAAAGAATTTGTTAAAGTATGGGTGATTTAGACAAGAGCAGTGTCTGCAGAGTGAGTGCAGAGTGCAGACTGCAGTGAGAACGACAATAGCATTCTCCAGGTTCTATTAGTGTTAAGGACTATATTTTTTTTAATATTCTTTTACTTGCTAACTAAGTTATTGACCTATCAACATAGTGGCAAACCAGAGATTTTTTAGAATCAGTTCATTTTTAATTTCCTCATTTACCCCAGATTTTAACAGATTTCTTATGTATGATAACTCTGGTATCCAAGATACTTTACTGGTCTACTTATAGGACTCAAAAATGAACTTGAGGAAGAGTCTAAAAAACTCTCTGCTTTGCCACTATGCCTATCAAAGTGCAGAGATCCTTGATGAACTCATGAATGTATGTTTTGCTATGGCACCTAGGCTAAGCTTATGTGTTAGGCCTATTCCTAGTACAAGTATTATTACAATATTACTAGTATAGCCTATAACTATAAGCTATAAGTACTATAACTATTCATATGAATGCAGAATGATACAAGCATTTAGTGGCAATATTTTTCTAATTTGATACCGTACTTGAATCATATAGGCTACTAAGGCTAGCAACCTAGCATAACAATAGTTATGCTAGCCTATGAGATTTGATGATCATTAGTGCATTTTCTTATGTTCTATTCATTCCAATTTTCAGTCTTGTCTGATATTTTAGGTACAAATAATTATGTCCTTGTAAATTGTCCGATTTAAATGATTAATCTTGAGAAACAATAAAATAAAAAAGTTATAAATGTACCATCAAACGTGAAACGGGGTAAAAAGGACGGGCAGGGTAAAAAAGGACAGTCCTCCAAGATTTTGTAGAAATCTTGTAGCAGCTAAAAGTAATTAGGGTAAAAGATCCAAAGAGAGACAGTGCACATCACCCAGTGAGAACATTGAAAAAAGTGTCAAAGTTGATAGTTGACCTTGCGCTACCAAATAGTGCTGTGATAAACTGTTAGTGTGGAAAGAATATTATGGTTTGAGACTTTTAAATAAGTCTGTGAATATATTAGGAATCCTTCAAGTATACTTATATCTACTTTGTCTCTTTGAGATGCTAACGCTGCTTCTTTCGAACCAGCTTCAGCGGGCTGGACATCTGAGACCTTTCGCCCCTTGTGGGTGATGAATAATTGAGACCTTCCACCTCTATGGTGATGTTCATCTTGACTTTTGGTGCGAGATAGCTAAATAGCTGAAGCGCTAGTAAAAATTTGGCCACTTAACTAACTAACTTATATCTGCTGATTTCAAGTGGTAAATAAATTAATAGATGATTAAGTTAAGCGACGGTTTTAGACACATAAAAACTAATTCCGACACAGCTTGGAATTAGACACACACAGCCCGTTGCGAGCACTGTCCAAAAATTAAAAATATTTAATTAAGCTCGTTCCGACTTCCGAGCCGTGTCATATTCCAATACAGCTCACACTGGGTGTCGGAATTCCAACACAGGGCACCGGAATTATAAATTAATAGAGTTTGAAGCGCTGCAGGAATTAGTCTTACAATATGCAGAATTTAGTCACACACAGCTTTGGAATTCAGGGATTTTGTAGGTTTGAATTCTAAAGGCTTTTAAATAAATATGACAACAGTTTGTGACATTTCATTGTTGCTGGCGCGTAGTGTGGTGTTTTGAGAGTGACGTAAACCAATCAGAACTCAAGTTGCGCATACGGTGATCTATTTATAGCCATTCATTTCTTGCTATGTCCTTAATGTGTTGGAATATACCTACCGCATTTACCCTAAAATATTGCAAAACTAAAAATAGTGGTGTAAAGTTCAACATTTTTACTATTTATGCAGCATAAAGCAAGTTGAGAAATCATACATTTATTATCTCTAAAAAATCCCTGAAAAAAAGTGTGAAAGTGAGATTTTGGAAAAGTACCTCTGCTAAGGTCTGTAGCAGAAAAAATATTTTTCGTATTGAAAAATTTTACTTTAGGTACGTAAAAGTCGCACACTAGTGTTGGCCTAAAAATGTGATCGACAGAATTTGCATATCTCATTCCAAGAAAAAATGGTGGCCATTTCCACAAAAAAATGTATGGATAAGGTAATATTACATCAATGAAGAAAAACCAAGTAAAAATCACAGAAAATTTCATTTATTCTACATTTACATCATTTACAAAGGTAGAGGAGGACTTGAAAGTACTGTTAGTAATAGATGAGTACATTCTGCATGCTTCAAATGTTTAAAATTGAGTTTTATTTCAAGTATCCCTTTTTACCCCATTTCCAGATTAATTCAGGAGCCTTTTATATTGTGTCCAGTACCTTACAAATAGCATATGGATTTTTTTTGGAGATGCCATATGATAGCCCTTGCAAAGACATTTAAAATGAGCCCAAACTTGTTTATGAAATGTTTCATGGAAAGAAGTTATTAACAAAAAACGCTCAAAACCGTCCCTTTTTACCCTGTTCGACGGTATACAAACACTTTTTTATTACACTTCTCTGAATAAAAGCTAAAAAATTTCCAAACTTTTTGAACTGACATTTGAATATTATTTTGAATTTTTGATCATTTGTATATTTATTGTGTTCTGAAAAGCACCTGATAATATTTCAAAGTAAATTTTTCATTCTGAATTCTATTAAGAGTACAAGTATGAAAATTTCATTGTGCAATACTGCAATTCTTGATAAATATTCTTTTGTTCAGTGTGAATCCATAATAATTACAAATAATTTACTATTCATAAATTGTATGTATGTACTTAAATGTCAACATCATTTTGCAGCGCCTAGACGGAGACTACTCAAGTGATTCGGAAGAACCTTTTGAAATATACATGGATGATCATGCCGTCAATCAACCAGTGGAACCTCAAGCACATGTTTCTCATGAAGGCCCTAGCCAGTCAGAAAGGTCACAAGAAGTTAGTACTCCATTTTTTTTTGTTAATTTTTGTGAAAATCTGGGACCTTGTCTCTAAAGCTTGTTCATTTTTGTGTATAATTTGAGTATTGTTTAATAAATAATTATCATGTCTATTGAATGTTCAAAATTTAATATCTTTATATATCCATTCATGCACTTATAATCAATTTTTATTATTGCAGGAAGTACAAATTGAAGAAGAGGACAATAATTGGTTGTCATCTGATAGTGATGACGAAGAAAAAGGAGCTACCCTGGAGGAAGTTTTTGAGATAGAGCCTGCACTTGAGAAGACACGGGAACAACCTCCTGACCTTGATGTTGGAGCTGAAGTAGTTGATATTGAATTCCATCCATCTGCCCAGTTGCTGGCTGTAGCAACTCTTGACTCTGAAGTTGTTTGGTGAGTTATAACTAATTCTCTCCGCACTATTTAAGACAAGTTATTATTCGAGATACATGTTTGTTAAAAGAGTATTGTGTCCCCTCATTAGCATGTGAAATTGTTGACCAAGCAGGTGCTAATCAGCTAACTGCTTCAGTCAAGTTTCCTAACTTTAAGCAAGGTTTAAACCCTCCTAATGGTCTCATCAGGATCATTCGATATGTGGTAGATTAAAGTCCCCCCTCATTTACAAATTGAAAGTGGGTGTCCCTGGGCTGTCCCAGTTTAGAAAACTTGGTCTTCATCACCTCAAGAGTCTCACTGAATTTGACCAGTGGGCAAGCAGGGGGTAGATCTACTATGGCTATGTGGAGGTTGAATTCCTGACTGCTTTGAAAGTAAATTGTAGAAATTGTAAGGTCTCCATTAGTTTTTTTTACAAAGTAGTATACTCAAATGTATATGTGGTTTCACTACTTCAAATTTAATTTAAATCTGATCATTTTTTTCAGTTACAAATATACCAAGGAGAGCACAGAAGAAGTTCATAGCTCTGAGCATCACACAAGTTGTCTGAGATGTGTCAAGTTCAGTAAAGATGGAAGCTCTGTGTTTACTGCCAGCAAAGACGAAAGTGTGGCTGTGCTGGATACAGCCACATGGAAAGTTTTAAAACACATTAAGAATGCTCATGATTATCCAGTTTACAGTCTCTGTGTTGTAAATGAGAATTTACTAGCATCAGGCGATGACAATGGGAATATCAAACTGTGGGATTTGAGAAAACAGAATTCTATTCACAAATTTGAATGTGGCGAGGAGACTGTAAATGACATGGTTGTTGATGACAGCGGCCGAACACTCGTTGCAGCTCTGAATGATGGTTCAATTGCTGCCTACAACACTTCTCGAAGGAAACTTATTGTTCAGGTACAATGGTTATTGTACAAGAGCATGTCACATTTTTTTTCTAGTAAGCTCAAAAGAATATTTTGCCCCAGGGCAAAACTGGGCTTGGCGTCATGATGATGTTAGTTAAGAAATTGAGTTTCCAGAGAAAACGATTAGGTTAATCATCAGTTACTGGCTTCATTAGTGGTTTCTTTCATATGTTTTAATGCATATAACATACTGGTAACATAGGTACTAATTCTGATTGAAAGAACAGCTGCCTGCTCTTCTTGACGGTTACATGCACTGATTTTTACAAATAACGCATCATTTAATGCATTTCTTAGTGAGTGTTGTTTTATTACTTACTGTTGACTCACCTTTAACTAATTTCATTGTTTTTGTATTTTTTACTGACTTATACTTTCATCAGGAAATGACAGTCTCGTATTTTTTTTGTAGGTTTCCATATCGCATCAAATTCATATTAGCAATAATTCCAAAAAATATGAGGTATTAATTCCATAGCATCACCAGCAAGAGATTTACTTTCACTCATTTTCTTTATAATATTGTGGGACAATTATTGGCATATTCAATACTTTATTCACTACTTTTTTATGGTTCCCAGAGTCTTGTGTCTTGGTAGCACCAAATTTTGCACTGACTAACAGATTATTCATATTACTTAACTGGTTTTGCAGTCTGAATATCAAGATGAAGCGCTATCATGTCTCGCAATCGTCCGCAACGGCACGCGCCTGGCCGTTGGCGGCGAAAAAGGCGCCCTGTATCTGTTCAAGTGGGGCGAGTTCGCGCTGCACCACGACAAGGTGGCCGAGCAGCGCGCCAAGCTGAACTGCATGGTGCCAGTCGGTGACGGCAGGATCGTCACAGGCTCCGATGACGGCTACATCAGGTGCCGGCTTGTAATTCATTAATTCGTTACATAAATCAGAAGAGGCTGACTGCATTTTCTCAATATTTGAGCTGAAATGATTTGGTAATAAAATTTACTGATTACGACCATAGATTTGGCTTCAATTTTATATATTCACAATGATGCGCCCAAGCGGACTATTTGATTTGTTATTTGTTCGTTTGCTTTTCTCCTTTTTTCTTGTGTGAAACGTTTACCTTCTCACGTGCTTCATGTGCTAGAGTGACTGTGGTATTTAGTCCTAATTTTATTGGTTGCAGATATGTCCAGCATTCCTTGAGAATTTGAACTGGGACATAACATTTAGGAAAATGATAGCAACCATTGTGAAAACCTTGTTGAATTTTTGACAGAGCGGTAAACTTATACCCACACAACTACGCGGGTGTAATTGGTCGTCATCAGAAGTACGGAATTGAGAACATCTCAGTGTCCTGTGATCAACGCTTCTTGGCTTCCTGCTCGCTTGACGACACGGTTCAGTTTTGGGACCTGCAGCATCTCTACAACACGCAGAAGAGGAAGAAGGTATTTCCGAGTGAATGAGAACTTAGTGGCTGACGAAAGTGTTTATGCTACTTCCACCTTGCCTTCAAAATTAGGGCTATCTCTAGAGTCTAGAGTAGACAATTATTAGTGGATCTCGAGTGCATACCAGTTCATGAAAAATTAGTATTAAATATAATATAATTCATATATATACCTAAATATTATATTATTATTATATAAGATCCCGATATAAATATTAAATTTTATTAGTACAGTATTGCTTTGTCCGAGTATAAGTGTCCAAGAATAGGCTCAGTTTGGCATGTTGCTGATTCTTGTGATTTTCGTGACTTGTTCACAGGAGTTCTTAAAACAGTCATTTTTATCAGATCTGTTTTCAAAACTGACATTGAATTAAGTACATACACTAGAATTTTACATGGTCCGTGGGATGATGGGCTCTTCAAATCTGAACATGTACTCCTGCATAGCTTTATCTAGTCCGTTCTTGAACGCGTTTATAAGCGGAGCGTCAACTATACCAGCAGAGAATCTGTTCCACATGGTGACTTGAAGTGAGAAGAAGTGTTGTTGCATGGGCGAGTTGCGCCGCAGTTTTTTGATCCCTTAAAACCTTGGCCCCAGGGGTTGGTACTTGTATCATGTAAAATATTTATAATTCAATATTATTAAGTAACTTTGAGTAAGCTCTTTTGCATTCAAATGTAAAAGATTAATGCGGAAAACAAAAAAAAATCTAGAAAAGAAATGTGGCCCATTTTGACAAAGAAATAGTAAGTTTTCTCAGTCTTTTTGATTGTAAATTTTCGTATTAAACATTGTTTAATGTCAATCAGTATGATGAATTTTAATTGTGTGAGAAGTACATGGTTCTTAGTGATGAAAAGTAACAATAATGTGTAGATGCTAGTACTTAGCTGTTTCGAGTAGATAATCTTTCTCACTTTACAAATTATGTGCTACTTGACAATTATGCTGAACACCTGTCACATTTTGAACACCTGTCACATTTTGAACACCTGTCTCATTTTGAACACCTGTCTCCCTGCCTCATTTTTTAACACTTTTGCACCAAAAGCTTATTACAGTCTAAGCATGTTTTCTATTAAATTTTATTTGACCCAATTTCATATCCAAAATCTGTGCTCTCCCTGTTCCTGATTTTGAGTGCATGCAAATGTCGTGTGTTGCAGAGCTGCTTGGCCAGAGATCTGAAGAATAATCTAGACTCAGCCCGGGAGCGGAACCCTGCGCAATTCTTCTCTGATATGGCGGAAGAAGTGCCATCGGATGAAGAGTATATGGGACCAGCTGACAAGCCCAAGAATGTCGAATAGAAATGATGCCTTGACAAGTATTCCTTTTATTTTAATCTAAAAACCGAATTGGATAAATAGCATCAGCCATAATTTGAGGCGCTGTCTTCATCTTCTGAACCACTACTTTGCCGAATACGACGATACAATACAAGTTGTAAGCAGCACATAAATTTGAGTGTATAATTTAATTATCACTGGGGATTCATCAATGAACGGCCAAATTAGCCAGCAATTTCAGCCTAATTAAGAATCACACAGAAAACTAAAGACAAATGGCGTTCAAGCTTTTTAGTGACGGAGTGCGAAGACCGGCCGATTTACTCCACAAGCTGCAGCAAGCTAATTCTCAGAGTCCGTGAGGACTTCTACATCTGCTGCTAGGCGGTGCGATGCGGATGCGTGTCTTTGGGAGTGCATGTGATGTCTTTGGGAGTGCGTGTGATTATTGATCATTCGACTCAAATTTTATTATTATTTGCCTCGTAGCACGAGGGAATCGTTGCTCTGTCAAATGAACCATACCAAGAGGAAAAATTATTCCGCCGCCCGACAAATCAGAGGTCAGCCAAAAGAAACTGGTGTCTTGTCCTCGCAGCAAAACGAGGCAAAGTATACGCAAGCCGTAACTGTTTACATCCGAGCAAGGGGTTTTTCATACTTTCTGCAAGAGATTAAGTGGTGTTGGGTTGTTTCTGGTACCTGTTATCTGCTGGTACCAGTTATCTACACATCGTGCCATCCACTTCACAAACATATCGATGGCTCCCTGAATTCGGTTTCTCGTGTCAAGAAGTAAGTCACTACGAATATCGTAATGTCGCACGCATAGATGGCGGAGGTAACGTTTGGCAACGTCGGTACATCTCCGAGGTGAGCACTGAACAGGAGTGTGCCAAGATGTCGAGTCCTACCTGCAACTGATGAGCAGAACTATCGGCTCGTCGGGAATGCTCTAATTCAGTACAACATGCGGGCATCGATTTTATGTCAAATGCTTCGCTGAGGTCGAAGTAGACCACTAGCAGAATCTTACCTCTGAGCGCTCTTAATCTCGTGTTCTTGTACGGTAGAAGCGTCAATTGTAGAATAAAGGCGTCGTAATTCAAGCTTATGATGAAAAATTACCTTTTGTTTCACCAGATTGCATGTAAGCTGATTATTCACTAGTCTCTACACTCTACATAGTTTTTTACACACTATACCTAGGTTAAGGGTATTCCGCTGGCTAGTTAGCTACGTGCCTTGGCTCTCCGGCAGAGGCTAATGCGTGTGCATATGGTCGCAAATGGAGAGTGACTCAACCTTAGCTCGGGATTTCATGCCCGTTCATGATAGTTTGCAACGAAAAAAATATTGTTCAGGAATTTTTTTAGTGTTGGTATTTGGCGATAGTTACAGACTATGTTTGAGACGCCGGATTTAAAAACGGTAGATGTGCGCACGCTTCAGCGAATGATACTATTCAGTAAATACGCTCATATTGAAGATATGGCGTAAAGCAGGCGCAGCAAATATCAGCTACAGCACACAATATACTTACAGCTGTGTTCCATCGATCTTGAGTGTCCTACTGCTAAATAAACGGAAGAAATTTTTAATTTTACGTGCTGGTGTAAAGAGGTAGGACATTTTACGGTAAGGAATGCAATCAGGTACCCATTGTACACTGCAGAAAAAGGTTTATCAATATTATCAGTTACAAGTATGAAGCAATTGTTGAATTCAGTAGCTGCATCAGTACCAGACATTAATTGAAAACTCAATCCAATGAATACCACAGTATCATTGACTTTCAAATGATTGTAAAATCACTTTTATTTTTTATTATTATTATTATTATTTTTGCGAACATGGTGTTAACGATTTTCCATGGAACCTTACAATCATTCGACTTCTGCCAGGATGCATCTCATTCGGATATTATTTATATCTTTATTACTGTCAGACCCTCAGGGTTTTTTTTCTGGCGTGTCGGTGCTCGTCAGAACTAAGTTATCGCGCGTTCCAAGAGGGCACTGTTCCTAAGCGCCCCACGACTGAGCTCGCGGTGTCAGACTAGGGTCCATAGTCGTGGATTCTTACGCTTTACGGTACTTCTCTGTCTCTTTCGTGCGGACGGCTGACGTCCCGTGTAAGCGACCTCTTGTTCGAGTTGGGTCGCCAGCCGAAGACCACCACTGCCCTGGATCAGTGGATGTAATGGATCATCATGATTCCTGCCTTCCGGAACGTAGCCTTCAACACTGGACAAGCATATCTAGGCCGTGCGTCGAACCAGCCCTCGTTCGAACGGCCACTCGTCAAAGGACGATAAATTTTGGAACTGAACTATGCTATCTGAAACCTAACCTCAGATGCGGTGAACGTAAAATTACGTAATTAAACGATGCTCGGAAGTCATATTGGATCTGCGGCCTGGTGATGCACGGCAGATTTTTTGCAAGGCCGGAGGAAGACAAAGCCGAGTGGTTCTCGGTTGATTGGTGGATGTCCGGAGAGATACAAGGCGCTCGATTCAGGGCTCAAATTGGTGCACAAAATTGGTGGTGCGCGGCTGCGCTCCCGTTCGAGTGTATTCGTTTCTGTTGCTTATCACCTGTCTCTCCTTGTCACTTCGTCTCTTTGAGATGCTGACGCTGCTTCTTTCGTGCCAGCTTCAGCAGGCTGGAGAGTAGAGACTTGTGACCTTCCGCTCTTTGTGGGTGATTTAGAATATTTGATTTGAGAAAATATGAGACCTTCCACCTCGTTGGTCATGTTCAACTTGACTTCCGGTGCGAGATAGCCGAGTGGGTAAAGCGCTAGTAAACATGTGGCCACTAAACTAACTTATTGTCAGAAGAAGCGAGTTTACAACGTTCCGATGAGCAGCACACGAACTGCAGAGAATTCTTCCGTATCGAGAAAACTTTATAAATGTAGTTGTCTTCTTATCATACTACTTATTATTGTCAGAAGAAGCGAGTTTACAACGTTCCGATAAGCAGCACACGAACTGTAGAGAATTATTCCGTATCGGGAAAGCTCTATAAATGTAGGCGTCTTCAACAGATTTTATTTAGGCAGTAACTTGGAATGGCCTTTGATTCTCAACTTAACAAACTCAACGAGTGTAGACTAAAGAGAGGTCGGATAAACAGCATGGCCTCGATGTTCGGTTCACCAACGTTACACATGAATGCCGAAGGAAAGTGTCTCCTTTGATGCTATAGCTTTTTAATATTGCTATCATTAGTAATTCTAATTTTTTACAGATTGAGAAGGGAAAAAATTAGTATCTATGTAAGGTGATGAATAATCACGGTCAATAACAGCTGCTGCTGGGTTATATCCATGAGAGGTGAATCAACTGTGATCTATCAGTGAGGATGATGTGATGGGGTTTTGAGGGTAGATTTTTGTGAGTTTCGTTGTAACTTGGTAAATATTACCGAATGGAATGCAGAATGCGTGCACATAATTGCGATGTTATAAACAAATTTTACCGCTAAACAATCTTGCATGATAATGCATGGAATACAAAATAATGACAGTATTGTCCAGGCAGTAGAGGATCCACTGCGTTACAGCTAGAGGCAGGTAGGATTTAGGCTTTTAGGGTACCTTTTGGCTCATAGTTGGTCGAGAATGGCTATGACGTTAGTATGGCGAAACGATGAAAGATAAGAAAGTGGAGTTCCCTCTGTAGCGTCAGAAAGTTGATAAAGCAGAAAATGAAAACCTAGTTAAGACCAAACCTCAAGCCAATCGAGTCTGACTACACAATTTTACCATTGTCACTTGGGCAGGGTGGCTCAGTGGTTAAAGTTCAGAGAACGAAGATTGGCGCAGAGACGTTCGGGGTCGACCCCAGCTCTGTGCGTCGGTTTCTTGTAGCTAAGAACCGGCAAGGAGGCCGGGGGTTAAGCAACGAAATTTTGAAGCAGTGCGTTGCTAGTTCAAGCCCACAACATGCTGTGGATGTTCTGTGATGTTAATAATCGGCGACAGACCTACGGCCTAACAAACTCTGAAACCGCTATATTATTATATAAATTCACTATGATGCAGCAACTAACCGCTGAGGTTTTTAATGCCCAGTGTTTTTATTTTTGGTTGACGAAATCGGTTTAGAAATTTAGAAGGGGTAGGAAGTTGGAGTGAGAAATACAGAAAGAATAATAAGATGTTCAACTGCATTCGAAATTAGATCAAAGATTTAAACTAGAATCGCACAATACGCAGCAGTGAAATTTCAGCAGTCTAATCGGATTGCACATAAGGTTGACCCACGAGAAGTTCCGTCTTTCAGTTCAGCTTTCTTGTTACGTCGCGTAGATCGAGAAACGTAAACAAACCCGTCATTCCCATGACGGATTGGTTGACTGGTTTGATCGCATTTCGGTGATTGGTTAATGCCCGTGATGTCATTGAGATCAGTGACGTCACAGGCGAACAACGAACTGCATCCGCAAAAATGGGCTTCTGATGGGTCAACCTTATACTAGTTCAACCATGGATTGCACCACCCGATATCTGAATGCATCTTTGGATATAACTTTGAATTTTATTTGAATAAAATTTTCATGCAAATTGTAATAAAAGTAGATATAAATCTGAACATAGTTCTGATACAATTAAATGAATTTTAATATATACTTGAATAATCTACTCGGTCAAGCCGACCTTTAATTTTCCATATTGTATACACTTGACTATGGTAAATAAATTGCTATTGAATATCAGGCAATTTTTTTAAAATATTTATCTTAAAAGGTTCAATTTTAAACTAAGGTCCAACTTCCACAAAAGCAAATTAGGCCTAGAGTTCGTGCTACATAGAAAATTTGAATGGACACGACATTCGCCCAAAACAAGGGATATAGAATTAGGTTTCTATGCAGAATTTTAACGATACTGGATAACCGATGAATCTGGCGCTGCTGCAGGTACTGCTTCGCAGTAACACTGGTCAACCTATATTGGAAAAACACGGAACCATGTATATAAAACTCATTACGTAGAACTGATTGGAACCCTTGCTCCGAACTGCATTAAAATGAATCTCAAGAGCCTGTTCGCCCAGTGCCTAACATTGACTTGTCCGCACAGACGTACAGAGGACGACCGCACTGCCCGCCAGAAACGAATGTTTCTATATTCCCTGTATTGTCATGGAAGATTATTTGGCGGTGAAATTTCAGAAATTATCGGTGAGAAATTTAGAATTTCTCACACAACACATGTAACACTGCATCTTGCTACGCCACGTGCAACTACACGAACATCCCGCTTCGCCACATGCAAATCCACGTGCATCTCGCCACGCCTAGTTCAATCGTGCATCGCTACACCACGTGCAACTCCACGTGCATCTCGTCACGCATAGTGTAACTCCAGGTGCATCTCGCTACGCCTAATGCATCTCCGCGTGCATCTTGCTACGCCATGTATGCAATTTCACGTGCTTCTTGCTACGCCTAGTGCAACCCCACGTGCATCTCACCACGCCTAATGCATCTCCGCGTGCATCTTGCTACGCCATGTATGCAATTTCACGTGCTTCTTGCTACGCCTCGTGCAACTCCACGTCCATCTCGTCACGTGTATCTCCACGTGCATCTCGCCACTCCATGTGCTCCTAGCTATCGCACGCACCACGTGTTCCTGACATCTCGTCATCCTACGCGCTCATGTCTCCTAGTTCGTCCCGTGGCCGTCATCATCAAGCAGGTCACGTAGGCTTAAGATTGCTTGACTACAGATAAGTTAACTGTTCATTTTTGCCAACCATTTTTATATCGCCTATTCTTCTATTTCCATCTGCCTTGTGACCTTCTTTACCATAATAAATCTTGATGGATCACTTTATCATTTCAATCCCTGGCTGTGAATATATTCTGACATGGAGCTCAACAAATTAAATGTGGACGGTAAAATAATTGTTGACCCCCACAATACCATTTCCCCGCATTGATTAAATACGGTTTTGTTGTGCCACAGCCAGCCGCTCGCGATTGTGAAGCTAGTGGAGACTGGAGCCAGGTTAACTCACAATTCAGTGTTGCCACAATAGCCTTTTCCGGCCAAATTTTGCAAATGTGGCCTTTTCTTTAAATGCACTGGCCTGACGAAATTTATTTGGTCGTATTAACATAACATAACATAGTGATGTCGGCTCTGAAGTGTAGGCCTGATGTGGCCTGTCGCCGATTCTTTTCCATTTCGTGCCTTGTTCATAGATCTAAACCTGTCTCTTATACACATCTAGATGTGTATAAGAGACAGCAGATATACCGTCCTTTGACTTACACTTCGAACTAGCGTACAAAAAGAAGGCTTTCGGATTCTTTTTGGCATTTTTAGCAATATTTTTTTTCGAAGTTTTTCACTGCAGTGCGACAAACTTTTTTAGCATGATTTCGAGCTCTGGCATACAGGTTATAATCAGACTCGCTGCGAGTTCGTAAATAACGCTTGTAGGCTTCGTTCTTGGTCTTTAGCTTTCTTTTCACATCGTATTGTCCGTTTGGGGATTTTTCAGGAAAAATATTTTACTCTCGTGTTTTTTGTACTAATTTTCACATTCACTTAAAATTTACTTTTGCATGAGATGAGTAAACTCAACTTTTGATGTGTAACTGTGTCAATACTTCGGTTTAGGTGGCGACACTGGCCGATTGATCAGGGTAAAATGGGGATGAATCCAGTTGTGCACTCTTAGTAATAACGATGGATGTTAGAGCTGAGAGAGCGCGTGTAGTTTTCCATTCTGAAGAGTAGTAAATTCATTAGTAATTTCTGCAGTTAGAGCGTTGTTTCGCGATACATTCAGCCTCTTTTTAGTATGAGGCACTACGAAATTTCACATCGAATTGGCTTAATTTTTTCTATGCTCCTTAAAAACTGGGTTAATGGCTAATTTGACTTTAACAAGGTAGAGTTGTATTTTGGTCAGTTGTGATAACATTTCATCATCAAAAATTATTTTTTAAGCAAATTGCCTTGGACTAGGAAGTTATTCAATCACTTGGGTTCGATTTCTAGAATGCTCCAAGTTACGTTAGGCAACATATTATTTTATGAGCTTTTAAAGATTTTTGATAAATTTATAGAATTGACTTTTACTATTCACCTTAGTCGTGCACTGACTACATCAACTTTCTAATGCAAAAATGAGTTTGCAATAAATCGATTATCATCTACGTTATAAATATAACTTCGCCACATCACTTACGTCGCCGGCCAAACGAAACGATCTAATTTGTTAACAAAACTGAGCCACAACTTTCTAGCGGATCGAAAGGCTTGTAGTCGATGGATGGCAATCGAATCATACAAATCGTAGTTCTGACCAGTATTATACGGGTTTTATTTAGACAGGCAGGTAACATGCAATTCGCTGCATGCCAGGAGCTCATGTAGCATTGACGGTAATTAATATCCTAAAATTAGTGAACTTGATGTAATATTTGTTGGGAAAAAGCCTCTAGAGTAAATGTGTGCATGGCAAATGGCTTAACTACGTTGAATTTACAATTTTCTTTCAATTCTAAATGGGAGGCCGTTTTGGCCTTTTTTAATGCTAAATTGGCCTTTTTCTCTTAGCGCCATCTGGCAAGTGGCAACCCTGTGCCGCCAAACATTGCCACTTTGCCAGAAGGCATTCAGCCAGTGTTGTGTGTGGATGTAACAGTTTGGTGCCGATATTGTAAATTGAAGTAAGATTTAGCTTTCAATATTATTTTTGTACCTATGTGAATATGGCTACGTAACGACTTGAGAGTGGTATCAATAATAATTGCCTGATCAAGAAAAAAATATTTATTGTATTCAATGAAAATTAAATAAGAAATTCGTCGATGTGTGCACAGGACTCGTTCACACAAGTCGCACTGTTGCAAGCGTTGCTTCAGACGTTCATTCTATGCTCTGCTTGCGTTACCTTGAAGTCTATATATATTCTATCAATATATTCTATCAATCTATCCCATACTTATCAATGATAAATTTTGATGGCGTTGACTTTGCTGAAAGAAATCTAGGAACGTTTAATGTTGAAGTTGTTTGATGGCATTTTTCGAATGGCTTTCTTCGAATTTAAAAATAAGTATAGAAATAATTCATGATTATTCATGTTTCTTAGTTAAAAAATCAAAGGTCAGAACGTATAATTCAAATTATTTATCTCATGTTTATCGTCAAGCGGCAAGCAATGAGTGAAATGACTGGAATTTTAAGAATGTAGTCGAACTGCAAGGCTTCTCAGGACTCCAACAGGATAGTCGAGCTTCTATACCTGAGTCTGAGCGTAGGTTGGGCGTCCTTGAAACGGACCAGCTGAATTCAGAGTTCACGTCATGAAAATAAACGTTTAAAAATTACTTTTTAAAGACAACACTTTCAAAGAATCTAGTGTCTCCAATCTTACAGATGTACAATGAATTTTTCATTTAATTTTCGAATATTAAAAAAAAATAATTATTCAATTTTTTTCACTATATAGCTACAATTTTTTTAATATTCAATTTTTTTTACAATTATTTATTCTGTTAATTGATTCATGCATTGCCTCTGACTTCACACAAGTGTGCAAAATTTCAGATCAATTAGACAGGTAAAAGTGTGTCAAATATCAGTTATAAGATTTGTAGCTGACAAAATTATTTTTTCAATTCTTTTAATATTGAAAATAAATCAATTTTTTTTAATAATTTATTTTGACATTTGATTCATGCATTGTCTCCAACTTTACACAAGTGTGCAAAATTTCAGATCGATTGGACAGGTAGAAGTGAGTTAAATATCGATTATAAGATTTGTAGCCGACAAACAAACAAACAGCAAGAAGTGAAGTTAAAGAAAAGTGTTGTAAAAATGCCGTGGCATGACAAAATTTATTTCTATTGTCTTTAATTTTTTTGGTGTGTGAGCGCAATTCTATGTCTGTTTGCTTCATAGTTTGAAGTTTTGCATTATTCTGAGTAGAAACAATTAACTAATAAATAGTTTGGATGCTTTTGGAGATATTAATCGCTACACCTGCTAAGGTAAGGATGTTTTGGAAATTTGGATGAGATTGTTCATAATACGTTATAACGTTTAACTTTTGAACAGCATTAATGAATAATGATAAATCGCGATAGGTATTTCAACCGTGCGCGGTACCTATCTTAATTATTTCACACATCAATGCAAGTTTATCCTGGATATGCTTAGAAAAAAACGTAAAACAAAAATTTAATAGGCGAATCAACTTTCAAAATATCTTGAGGATAATGTAAGGATATATCTTACTAACTTGGTAGCGTAGCCTATTTAATCTCGATATTTTCTTTTTAAATGAAGGAAGTAGACTTGCAGTCCGATTGGAAAATTCTCAAACGGAACATATCCATGGTCTTTCTGGCATCGATGATTATATACATGAATCGATTGCGAACACAAGTACGTGGGTGCCGTTGCTGCACCGAGTCGGGGGAGGATTGCATAACGGAAGTGCCGAGGCTAACAAACCAGTCGCCCTACCTAGTGCCCAACTTATCTTCTATTATAACATAACATAACATAGAGATGTCGGCGCTGAAGTGTAGGCCTGATGTGGCCTGTCGCCGATTGACATCAAATAATTTGTGACAAAAGGTGCTTATACACGGGGCTAGTATTAGCTGCGAGTATTCGCTGCAAGTTTTCGCATTACAAATATCGTGACGATTTATTCTGCAGATGCGAGTAGCTGACGCATTTGCGTTGAGGTTATTTTGCCGTCTAGGATTGGCTGTAGGGCTGCGGCAGCCGTAGTGCGGCCATCTGTGCCGCTGTGTATCCTGCTTGGAGCAAGTGTTGTGTTACTAATTTTATACTTTTTTATAAAAAATCTAAAAAAAATTTATATAAAATAAAAATTTATGAATTTTAATTAACTATTTTAACTAGCAGCGAATAATCGCAGCTAATACTAGCCTCGTGTATAAGCGCCTAAATCTATAAATCCTGGAGCTTTTCGGTGGTTGATTAATTATCCAATGGCATTTTATTAATAATTGAACATTGAGAACTTCTAAGTTTACCTTTTATAACACGGTTGGTAGCATTGCAATCATACTCACCTTGGCTTCTATGTGTGCTGAGCCGAATCGAGTAATTTGCAAGTAGCAAAACAATTGGTGAGTAGAATTTTCTATTGTAATTTACTCTCAACTTAAAGATCTATTTTGAGTACAACTACATCAACAAATTGAGGCCAATTGGTTTATTGGTTTCGCGCTGAGGCCAATTAGTTTATGTCGTCCCTACGGTCTACCTGATATCATGTGATTTTGAAGCACTGCCGCGAGTTAATAACCACGTTAATGTAGGCATTTCAGGTGGAATTTATTTATTTATTTCCGTTATTGCAAAGCACAAGCAGAGGTTAATAAGTCTCGTTGTGCTAAATGCTTTTGCAGAAAATTATAAGTAGAACTTAGTTTAATTAGGTCGTAACAGCATCTTTTTCAATAGAAAAACCGAAGATATTATTGAATAATTTTCAAGGGCTGTGTGTGTTTCAGGTGCATTCAACTTTCTTGTGGTAATCCTAACATCAAAGAATTATTTTCAGATTTTATTTAAAATCATAAATGTATTTGATGATGAGTGCTCATCTGATAGGATTGTGTTAAATTCCCTTCATTTGAACCCCGATGGTGCAGGCTGTCGTGTAACGCATTTTCTGTATTTTGAGCGTGATGCTCAGTTTGCTGTAGGTATTCAGGATGAGTGGGTCAGTATTAAGACATATTCTGCGGCGTTCATGTAGAGTCAGGCGGCTAATAACTCTAATTGGAGCAGCGTCTTTACTTATCTGGCTTGTGTTTTTGGTGGTTGGAGGAGATAACCCAACATTTTTGTTTGGGTCACACCAGGCAATAGTTCATCGTGCAACGCCTCATACGAATGGAAACCCCGCGGGCAATGGACGTAGAGTTTTCTCTCAAGGTTTGGATGATTTGATGCCGTCTCCTCTTCTAAGAAGAGGTCCGGTCCCTAATGTACTCGATTTTGGAGAAGCTAAACCTGACGACGAAAATGTGGCCCGAGAAGTGATTGACGCTAGAGATAACGCCGAACTCAAGTCAGACAACAAAATAAAATTAGACGACAATGCTGCCAGAGAAGAGCATTCTGGTGAAGCATTAGTTTTGCGAGAGAAGAACACTTTACAAGGATTTGTGAGGAACAACGTAACTAATGAGAACTTGAATGCTGCTCATGATGAACAAGAATATAGCTTTCACCAACTCCCTGAGCACCAGAAAGATACTCCCGAAGAGAAGTACGGCGCTTACAATAACTGGAGGAACCTAACCACAACCGAGATCAATCGTTTGTCAGTGCTTGGTCGCCGCATGTTCTTGAACGAAAAAATTGGTCAAGAACAAGACAGGATTTTCACAATACATATTTGGAAGTATGTAAAGCATATTGAAAAGAGATTATTGAAGAAAGGGTCTTCTGTGAATTTTGACCCGCTTGAAGATTGTTCTGTTAGCAACTGTAGAGTGACTACGGAAGATGGCGATGTCGAAGCTGCTGATATCGTGCTGTTCCATTTGCACAGAATCAAAGGTCCTCCAGTTGACGTCCCTAGAGCTCCTGGACAGATTTGGGTGTGGATGTCCGACGAGAGCCCATACAATGTTTTTATGGTATCGAGTAATCGCGTACTGAGCAATTATAATGGATTTTTCAATTGGTCAATGACCTACCGAATGGATTCGAATGTGCCAGTGCCATACGGACGAACTGTTCCTCTACCTAAGGATCAATATTTAGATAAAATAGATGATTACTACAAAATTAAGCAAAAAAATATCAGCATATTAGGCTCTAATTGCGGTGGCATCAATGGAAGGTACAAGTATATTGCCGAGTTGCAGAAATACATCGAAGTTGACGTGTACGGAGGGTGTGGGCCACTCAAATGTCCGGGTCATTTTCACAACGACTGCGACAAGTTAAATGATTACAAGTTCTACTTGGCGTTCGAAAACTCAAACTGCGATGGCTACATAACCGAGAAGGTGAGTGTTTCAGTTTTTGTGGTCCTCCGTTTTTGTTGGTTTGAATGTGATCATATTCTTTTCAGTGCAGTGAGTAAGGCAGTTCCACACGCCTGACTCATGTCATGATGATGCACCGATAGGCAGATTTAATTCGATGAAGATTGACGGCTGCAGGTTTGAACTTAATCATCACTTTTTTGGGCGGCAGGTGTGGTGGAATGCACTTAACAAAGCTGCTGTTCCTGTGGTGATGGGGCCTCCTAAGCGAGACTATGAGAAGCTTCTTCCTCCGAAATCCTTTATTCATGTGGACGACTTCAAAAATCCGGAGGACCTTGCGCGATATCTGACGTGAGTTTACTCATAGTTCAAGGATTATATTTTTCGTTTTAACTGTTTACCGGATGAGACGTTACTCCAATGTCGTAGCATTCCTACGATTTAAACGATATGTTCAATTTTTTGTCATGCTTTGCGTAGTTCCAACTATTCGTGAAAATATCTGGAAGATGATAGGCTTATTTATAGTAACTAATTGTAGCTTTCTTCACTGCAGCGAAGTTCATAAAAGATAGAATGAAATTCAATGAAAATTTATTGACAAATTTATTTACCTAACCTACATATCTAACGAATAAATGGGTAAAATACTTACTAAAATGTGTACTCGTGAATTTATACTTTAACATAAATCAATGGGGAGAAGTCGATTCCATTAATTTTGTTGAACTGGAAGTTAAATTACTTGCGTTCTAATTCCAGCTTTTTTTTTGGTTCTGTGAACCACACAATAATAAGGCATTTTCATTTTCCAAGCAAGTAATATTTGCTGACACCCGTTGAATTATGTCGAATAAGCAAATTTTGTTTCTTTTTAGCCTGGCACTGCAAATGTATAGGTGCTAAACCTACAGACGCGTATTCATGGCACTTATCGTGCTGCTTTATCTCCTGGATCTGAAAATTTATGCTTAGAGTGACATAAATTTCGAGTCAGTTCGAAATTGTTCTTTTCCATTAATGGCTGGCCTGATTCCCATGTACATTAACCAGTCTCACTTAAATTCAATTCTTATATCCTCGCCCATTCATTTAAACAACTGCTCCAGGTTTTGTGTGAATTTCAGGTACCTTTTAAACAACCCTGCCGAGTATCAGAAGTACCACGATTGGAGAAGACGATACCGGGTACTCAACGAGCACGGGTACTTCCAGTCGCCGGTGTACCACATTTGCAGACTCTGTGAGGCTCTCAACTACAACGACAAGAAAGATCAGCGGGCTGACTTGGAGCATTTCTTTGACAGAGATAGCCATTGTTATCCGGGCCAGCATTGGAGCTAGAAGAACCTCATTTGCTGCCTAAATACTTCCCAATCTTTTCATATCTATTATGGTAATTGCAATGACAGCTTTGAGAAAACGCACCTGTTTTCTAACGATACTTAGACTTACTTCACTTCCTCTCCTAAATTACTAAATAATTTACTTCTAAAGTTGGTGTGAAAAACATATTTAGACCATCATAGACTACCTTCAAACTGTCATGGACATATTCTATGCAAGAAAATTTTTCTACATATTATGTGGACATTAATTTAGTCTTAATTAAATTAATTAATGGACATTAATTAGTCTTAATTAATTTAGTCTTAATTTAATAATTAAGACAGTTAATTTATCCAAATTTTATCAGAACAAAGACGATGAGCGCCCGCCAAGCGGTGGCGCGCGAGCTTACATCAGTGACAGGAACAGAACGCATGAATAATATTTCTGATAAAAATTATGCAATCAAGTCAATGGTGTGACGTATACGCATGTGAAACGCTGTACTTCTAGTTATAGGATTACAGGAAGTAGCTTGTCGTTGTATATCAGCTTTAATTCTTCACTGAGCAGAAGCCATACTTCATACCGCATCAAATTTAACCCTTAACCAGTGCCTGCATCAAATGAAGATGGCTGAGTTTTGAAGATGTACTATGTACTTGTAGTCAAAGTTCTGAATTTTTTTCCACAATATTATAGCCCCCTTACTAACTCAAATTTGTACTCTTCTTTTGAGTGCTTGAATCTAGATTCCGTAATTACTTTTCTTAATTAAATTTTTTAATTTATCAATTTAAAATCCTGTTTCAAGTAATATGACGTTATTTAAATCTGCATGGATCTGCTTTCCTATTATTACATCAGATTTTCCACTTTTTTATCCAGCCCCATACCTCGTAATTTTTATCATTATGCACGTCTTCTATTATCATCTCTTACCAGTCGACGAGAACTTCTAGCCTTCTTCCATACTTCAGAAGACAGTAATATCATATCATTATCATAGTGCTGTCGGCGCTGAAGAATAGGCCTGGTGTGGCCTGTCACCGATTCTTGTACTTTTCGTACCTTGTTCGCAGATCTAAAAATCCGGTCCTTTGACCGGATCTTTTCTAAACTGACGAAAATTTGAAATAGCTAACAGACTTCCAACAGGTTCGAAATGGTGCTAGGCATTTCAAGTCTGAACATTCATTTCTCCATAGCTTTATCTAGTCTGTTCTAGAACGCGTTTATACTCGGAGCATCAACGATGTAACAAGGGAGGCTGTTCCACATGTCGGTGACTCGAAGCGAGAAGAAATGTTGTCGCATGGATGTGTTACAACGCAGTTTTTTAGTTTATAGCTGTGGCCCCTGGTGTTGGTTCTTGTTTCAAATTCTAGTAATCCTTCTGGGACCTTGTATAAACCATGAGTATACTTACTGTATATACTTCAATGAGGTCATCACGCAGACGATGTGTAGTGACGTGGTGACTAGCAATCTAAAGCTGACTTTATAAAAAATATATAATAACAATACATTGTATATATTCTGACTGATGACGGTAGGAATATCAGCCCGACGTAACGCACAACGCTGTACGGTTCAAGGCAATCTTTCATTGACGTCTGTCCACACCAGGGTCGACAGGTGTGAGTTCGCACATTACATTCGCACCCACAGGTGTGAGTTCGCTCATGCAGGTATTACACTTAATCAGCACTAACTATGCACCTGTGCGCTAGTTTTTTTCCATGTGATACATCGATTGTTGAAGCTACTACTAAATGACAATAATTTAATTCGAATTTCTTTAACTCCTTTCGGGCTTAAAAATGTTACCATCATGACCAGAATATCAGGAACAAGTTAACGTTAACTGAATTACATAGCCTGAAAAAAATTGAATAATTTTGGACTAACCGTTTGAGGCGTACACTGTAATAGAGGCCTCGTGCGTCGCTGCAGCAGCACCGCTTGCACCCGATCGATGACCGACGATCTGCTGATAACCAGAGCTGGGCAGCGCTACTTTTAAATGTAGCGGCCGCTACCTGCTCTAAATATAGCGGGCGCTACCGCTACACCCACTAGATTGTAGCGCCGCTACCGCTACTGAAAATGTAGCGGCCGCTACATGTAGCGCGCTACTGTCCACCTCTGCTGATAACATACCATAAGTCTCCTATAGTACCAAGTTCGTCCCGAGCTCTGCTATCGACGTAAGTTCGCTTCCTAATCTAAACATCAGGGTTTAAGTCATTGCGTGAACATTTCTCGATAGATTTACGATACCGTAATTTCTAATGAGCGCAAGGCATCTCATGAGAAGCAGAGTACATTGTGCATGATTTGCACAGTACTGTACATGTTCCACAAGCACCAATCTTATCGCTATGACTGATAAAAATAGCGAAATGATAAGGTATATATCGTATATCCATTACCAACTGAAACGTCGCATTTTATTTTCAACTTGACTAACTAAACTAAACACTGATTGCAACTACAAGATGCGAAATATTTATCGGCACATTTATTTAGAATTTAATATTTTGTCGATTTTTCCAATGTAACAACGTTGGTCTACGACGGTTTTGACCAGGAACGAATAGCTACCGTTGACATATTTAACGCAAATAAATTTTGTAAAGAAATTTGCCTGAATTTGCATGCCTCTTGCTTTGATTCCCGACACAGGTATGCCATTTTCCAAGCGTCTACAGCTTACCATTGATGCTATACAAGCATGTTGCGTAAATTGATTTGTTAATATGAACATATATATACATTTTGCAATTATATTTTACCGGTGTAACTCGGACTTTTTTCTGTTCACAGTTGAGATTTTTCAAAAATAAATGCATATTTTCCTGTTAGTAAATATTTGTAGAGTGTAACGAAGATACAAAAGATCGAAATTTATATTTAAATGCCATTCAAGTCTATTGAAAGCGCAATGAGAGATAAAACGTAACTTTGTCTATTATGTTACGCTAAGGATGATATAAATAACATTTTATTAACGCCGAGGTAACGCACTGGGCCCTGGAGCCTGGGCACGGAAAATCGTTTCTTAAAAATCTGGGCACGTATCTGCCGCATATATTAGAGAGCTCTGAATTTACCCTTGCGAGTACAAGATAGCTAATAAATTGAATTCATGCTTCGTTCTTTAGAGCCGCTGAATAAATGAAATAAACTTCATCTTAAAAATTTTATTTTAATATCACAGCCAAATCAGATGACGCCCCAAAGTTTGCCTCCATTTTCGTCTTTCCCCAAATACGACCATACGTGCGTGCTCACAGTTCCTAGCCAGCACAGCCCCTCCAACCCTCCTTTCCCATCGTCTCCGCCCCTAGCGCGCGCACTAACTGGCATCAAATTGACAAGTATCCAATGCTCGGTGAAGTCAAGCATGTGGCGTGAACAGATATAGAAGAGAAATGATAAGATAGAAGTGAAATTTTGCCCAGGGCACATCATTGATAACAGAATGCCTCTGACTATAGCGCATTTGGGACAGCTGATGCACGATGTTGTTGCTGTTCGCCGCTGGTAGTGGTGCAGGAGCGGACGATCAGGAACTGCCTAGGAACACGTCCAGTCGTCTCTTGAAGGTCTCCATGGTGAACTCCCCCTCTCTTAGATCCTTTGATAGGACGTTAATCCGCCTCGGCCTGGCCATGCCAGAATTTGCATGCCAAGAATTATCACTTACGGGAATACCATTGTGCGTTTACAACCGTTGAAGGTTTACATAATTTACCAACTGTCAACTTTCGTCAAGAATGCGATATTGTCTACCAACAATTGGCCATGACTGATTTCGCACAAACTTTGTTCCTATTATCGCGTGGGAATTCGAGCAAAAAAATTAATAATAATAATTGTCATAATAAAAATCTACTTCATATGAAATATGTATTAGGTTGATTCCAGATGTTCAGATTGCGAATCTTCTTGGCCTTCGTTAGCTTCATCTTTAACATCTTCATCTTCGTCTTCAGCCCACCATGATATCATCCCTAGCCCTGATCCATCTGTGCTTCCCTGCAGAAGCAACAAACTGATTTCACGTTCGGGTTCGTTGAAACTTCAGTATTATAATAAGAATTAAGTTACAGAAAAAATTTCACATAACTGATTTGTATAAGATAATTACTGTACTCACGTAGATGGTATAAGGATGTACTTCAGAGAAAGGATCTTTGGCGACAGCAACAACGCTGCCGGCAGCGGCAGCCGCGACCGCAGCCTGGTGCTCAGCAGCCAGCTGTGGCCCTGAAGGCGTCGTGTCCACAAAGCTCTCTGATATCACACGTAGTCTGATTTTCTGGCCTGAAAACGAACGCACTAGATTTCACGACCTGCTTGGCATGCAAACACTTTTCGGGTATGCCTGTCAGACGTAAGAAAATAACCTTCTGTTTTAATTAAATCAGTAAATACTCTGGGGAAATAAAACGATCTCTTTGATGCAATAACAGAATATCTCATTCTTCAAACAATATACAATAGAGCTAAAATACATACCCACATCCATAAAAAGCTTGTGTTCCTCCTGGTAATTCCAAATCCAGACTTTTTCAGTCTCATCGTAGTAAGATCCAGCCACCATGTTTTCTGGCTTTATAAAGATCCCAGAGAAAAATCCCAAGCTAACTGGAAAGTAGATGCAACGATTCTTGGTTTTACTTGATAATATTTACAGAGCTCAACAATAAATATCAAGCAAAGTAATACATTTTACTAATAACTGTACACATGTCTCAAAGATGCACTTTAATTGAAAAATCATAACCCTGAAATCAAAGAAAATACTCCTAATATGAAACATTGAGGCACAAAACCTAAAGATTCAGGGCTATCTCATAAATTTCAAAATGAAAAATTCACATAGCCCAAATGAAATTCAGAACACAATATAATATAAAGTAATGGCTATATAAAGTAGGTATCTTACCTATGAAGAAACTAATGAAGTAAAAATACAATGGGCAGTGAATGTAAGAAAATAACTTAACCATTATTCCAATAACAGATCACCTTGCAAGCCAGATGATGAAGCTGACAAGACAACTCCCTCGAGAATTTCCTCAATACTGGGTCTGAACACCACAAACTGAAATGTTGTGCGTGTGTGGGAGGCCCCATCCCCAGGATAGATGTAAGAGTTCTCCATCTTCACAAGGTCAAAGGCGCAGATGCATAGACCGACATTCAGGACAACCTAATGTGAAAATCAAATGCATTTCATAAAAAAAAAACAATCAAACACATAAAACCACAATTAAAAATATGATTAAGTAGACAGATTAATTTGGAATACCAGCAATAAAATGAAATTTCTTACAAATTGTTTGATGGGTATAATGTATTAAATGTAACACCAACCTAGAATGAATAGGTAATTTAGTTAGTATAAAGTAGGTTAAACACTCTAGTAAACTTTACAGCTAAAAAATATGTATGCAGGCTCGAAATTTAGTTGAACAAACTTAATAAAATAGCTTACTGGAGACTAAGTCAAGTTACAACTGTAGAGTTTCATTCCAATCTAAATCAATTTCACTCAATTGCTGAGTCAGACTCAGAAATGCTAAAATGTGCTAAAACAAAAACAAAACAAATAATATATGTTTAAAAATTACTTTTTAAAGACAACACTTCCAAAGAATCCAGTGTCTCCAATCTTAAAGATGTACCATGAATTTCTCATTTAATTTTCGAATATTAAAAAATTATTTATTCTATCAATTGATTCATGCATTGCCTCTGACTTCACACAAGTGTGCAAAATTTCAGATCAATTAGACAGGTAAAAGTGTGTCATATATCAGTTATAAGATTTGTAGCTGACAAAATTATTTTTTCAATTTTTTCAATTTTTTTAATATTGAAATTTTTTTACTCTTTAAAATCATTTATTTTGACATTTGATTCATACATTGTCTCCAATTTCAAACAAGTATGCAAAATTTCAGATCGATAGGATAAGTAGAAGTGTGTTAAATTTCGATTGCAAGATTTGTAGCAGACAGACAAACAGACAAACAAGAAGTGAAGTTAAAGAGGAAGTGTTGTAAAAAATAGCAAATAACTCATTGCCTAGTTCTCAAGTGACAACAAAAAATGATTTACAAACTAAATTAATGTTTTATTTCAATATGTTGTAACATGGACTGGTTAACATATTCACCGCTCTAAAGTCAGTCTACCAGATCACAAATAATATACGTTTAAAAATTACTTTTTAAAGACAACACTTCTATAGAATCCAGTGTTTCCAATGTTACAGATGTACAATGAATTTCTAATTTAATTTTCGGAAAAAAAATTAATGTTTCAATTTCTTAATGTATAAATTTTTTTCCAAAATTATTTATTCTGTCAATTGATTCATGCATTGCCTCCAACTTCACACAAGTGTGCGAAATTTCATATCTATTGGACAGGTATGTGTGTCAAATATCAATTATAAGATTTGTAGCTGACAAAATTATTTTTTCAGTTTTTTTAATATTGAAAAAAAAAATTTATTCCTAAAATTATTTATTTTGTCATTTGATTCATGCATTGTCTCCAACATTATGCAACTGTGCAAAATTTCAGATCGATAGGATAAGTAGAAGTGTATTAAATTTCGATTACAAGATTTGTAGCAGACAGACAGACAAACAGACAAACAAGAAGTGAAGTTAAAGAGAAGTTTTTTAAAAATATACTTAAATTACCATAAGTTTGTTTTACAAAATTACTAGCAGAGATGTTAAAGCTTAGCCAAGATTTATTTGAACCAATTTTAAATTGGAATGCATTATCTCCAACTTAAATGTCATGTCTTACCTCAACTTATGACATACTTCACAAGTCACTGATGACACAGTCCAACCCAATTCTGCAGCAGGTTTATTATTGTAAACATGATCACAGCTCACAGACTTACTTTATTGGCTAATTTCCTGTTGAGTTCTTCCATTATAGCTTGTTCTAGAGGAAGATTGAACTTCAAAGGAGGAACTCGAACCATATCTCTCATTTCTGATAGTTGGAACATCCTGGATGAAATCTTTAGCTCTGACTGGAAGCAATTCAATAAAACAAATGAAGTGAACTTCTGAAAAAGGATACAAATCAGAAGGAAGAAAGAGTATATACATTTAGTCATGATTTTAGCATCAACTCAAGGCACAGGTATATGGATGCTTGCAGCAATTTTATAAGTTAGCAATGAATGATAAATTGGAAATTAACATATTTGGAGAGAAATTTGTTCATTCAAGTCTCTGGGGCTGTCATCACTTAGTGCAATGGCCTAAAAGAATAATTTAAAGAGAGAATATGTGAAGGGTACAGAGAAGGTGTAGGAGATTTGATTTTTCCAAGTAGAATGCAAGAGCCTCAACTCTGGAGTGGGCAGCACAGAAGCTCAAGTTATTGGAGATGAAGGGTAGTCATTTATGGCAGAATTGGGTTTGTAAGTCTTTTACATGTTTTAGAGGTGCGACTGAGGTTACCGTGTTGCAGAATTTATTCCACAAGTTATGCTTCACTTCACATTTCATCTTCTAAATGTTTGTTGGCTATGAGAGTATATAGTATATATCTAGGATAAGACTTTTTCCTTAGAAGCTTTTCTGGGAAACTGCACTGCACATTTTTTAATTCACCAGGGTTTTTTGTAGTTTGCTGTTAGTATCTCTTTTGATTTTGAAAAGACCTTGGCAGTTGGCACTAGCTGGTCAGCCTGGTGTCATGTTCATGATATTGCTTGCATATGTGACGCACCTTTCCTCAACTTTTGGTTGTGGCACACTACCTCTCTGGAGAAGCTGAGCTAACCATTTACCATGCCTTGAAGCATTCCCTAACTTCTCAGGTGGGCAAAATTTGGATTGAAAAGTTGTCAATCATGAATAACAAATGAGAATTTCCTGAAGTCCTGAACTCATGGGGAAAAAGGAGGATTTTATGGACAATTTTCAAAAATGTAGGCAAAAATGGGTCATTTTTAATAATGTTTACTTAAGAAATTATTTAGGGGCCCTATAACTAATGCAAGATGGTTGGCACAGATGTATGTGCATAACTAATGATATGACCAATGTGTGATGATTGGCACAGACATACCATAAAATGGGGTTACTTTGACCGGCAGGGTAACTTTGACCACTTTTTGTTTTTTTAACAAAAACCCCCAAAACTCAAAAACGATTTGACACAGAAAAATTTTGTCAATGGCCATCAAAGGCCTAATACTGAGGCTACATAACACAATAGAAAGATTTAAAAAGTTTGCATATCTAATAGGTTAAAAAATTAATAATGTGACCCACAAAAAAGAGCTATTATTTAAAGCCTGTTGGAGTACCCCCTCCAATTTTTTTATTTATTTGGTAAAATAACTCCAGGCTTTGATGCATTATAGTAGAACTCTTCTAGTTACATATGCAAAAGCCAAATTTTAGGAAAGTGTCATAGTTTGCAAATGGGGGGCACTGCCCCCCAATGGGGGAACTTTGACCACCCACTGGCAGCCGTGACGGGGTAACATTGACCGGCTTGGAAATTAAGTTAAAATTACCATAGGTACTTATATAACATATTTTATGTTTGATATACCTATTTATGTTTTTTCTTTATGTTTCAGACTCTACAGAGTCTTATATATGGTAATTTTAACTTAATTTCCAAACCGGTCAATGTTACCCCGTCACATNCTAACGCGATCTATTGTGTTCTAACGGGATCTATTGTGTTCTAATGCTGTCTCTTATACACATCTAGATGTGTATAAGAGACAGCAATCATAGTGGCAAAGCAGAGAGTTTTTTAGACTCTTCCTCAAGTTCATTTTTGAGTCCTATAAGTAGACCAGTAAAGTATCTTGGATACCATAATTATCATACATAAGAAATCTGTTTAATCTTGAGTAAATGAGGAAGTTAAAAATGAACTGATTTTAAACAAGCACTGGTTTGCCACTAAGCTTGCAATATTCATCCACTCTCTGCACAGTGGGCAAACCAGAGCTTTTTTTTGGAATCAGTTCATTTTTAATTTCCTCAAAAACTCAAGATTTAAACCAATTTCTTAAGAAAATGCTGGTATCCATGAATACCATGATACTTTATTAGTCTACTTATAGGACTCAAACATGAACTTGAGGGAGAGTCTAAAAAATTCTCTGCTTTGTCACTATGATTTGGAGTTATTTTACCAAAAAATAAAATTGATTTTACCACCTGGTCAAAGAAACCCCAAGAGCTGGGGTAACAAAGACCATCACTTTTTTTCAAATTACATCAAAACTATGAGAGGCAGGAGCCAGCAATTTATGGTGAGTAAAGCTAGAGAGTAGAGACTAGTAGAGAGTAGAGTATAGACCTGTATTTTGCAAGTTTCAATTTAAGTTTAACTTATCTAGTAAAAAAAATGGCATCATTTTGAAGAAAAGTGGTCAAAGTTACCCCATTTTACGGTATAAGCATTGCTTTCTTACTGTGGCTGTGGCAATAAGCAATGTCACAGTCATGGCTGCTATACTATACTAACAACGTTGAATATCTTAATATAGGTATATTTTTGCACAATCAGGCACAGAACAATGTAAATTACGTCGGTTGTAGTCCGTAGCTTCCTGGAATCACTTTTAAAACTCTTGAATCAACAATCCCACTCCCTGGAAGTGGAAGGCAGGAGTCTGGACAGCCTGGTGTCAGCCTACAGGAAAAATTAGTAAAAAAAAAACCTCCCAAAGAGTCCGGCGGAACGGATAACAGATAGGATACTTTTTCTAACATGACCAGCAAAGAAAAATAAATAAACTTAATAATAGATTGATTAGACAATTTATCTAAAGGCAAGTTCTTAAATCTCATCAAAAAGGTTATCAAAGTGGTCAATACTCAATTATTTATGATATTTGTTTGTCTAGCGTAATATTGTGTGTGAGGTATTGTGTTACGCCACATTTTCAACTGAGTTGAGTTTCCCGCGTCAAATTACCCTGTGAAACTTGAGTGAGCGGTTATGAGCCTTTTCGGCAGTGCGACGTGACATACTACCGAGTTCAGACTATAAAAACAGCTGAAAAACACTCATCGGTCGGTTTTTCTATTTTAACTCGTACACAAGCTAATTTTGGATTACTAAATGTTAAGAGACTTGAGTACAAATCTCATGAAATTTATTACGATAGCCTGATAGGGGTAATTTAGTAAACGGTGCTTCACTCGGTAGACACTAGACATGAAAACTCTGATACTACTGCATTGAACGAAAGAATGGATGATGGACGTTGGGCGCGAAAGATGTACATTTGGAACTTGAAAATGAGCAAATGCGAACGTAGTCTAAGTCAAAGGGCCCAAGGGGCAAGTGTGAGTTACGTATATGATATGAGAGTATAATGAGACATGGGCCTACGCATAAGCTGGTGCCTTCCGAATGTCGGAATGGGGGCATGGCCGCATGGGCAGGCTGGGCAGTGGGCAAAATGGACCAAGAGAGTAGGTAGGCTACCACCTAATGGCTGACGACAGTTACAGGGTGTAACATGGATTATATATTGAATGAAATGTCAAAGAATGGTAAAAAAATAGGAAAAAGAGTAAAATTATGAGGTTTAAGATTATGGAAGCTGCTGCAGGAAGCAAGGAATGGAAAGAAATGACTGCTCAAGATTGTATAGCACTGTAAAATGGGGTAACTTAGACCACTTTTTTTATAAATGATGCCATTTTTTTTACCAGCTAAATTAAACTTGAATTGAAACATGCAAAATACAGGTCTATACTCTAGCTTCACTCACCATAAATTGCTGGCTCCTGCCTCTCATTGTCTTTATGTAATTTCAAAAAAAGTGATGGTCTTTGTCATAGTGGCAAACCAGAGCTTTTTAGAATGCGTTTACCCTACAAAGGAAACATGAAACTGACTCATGACCAAATTTATTCATACCCTGAATCAATAGTTAATATCAGGGCCTTTACTCATAACTTGTTGTAAACAATACAGTAGTGTAATGATCAACAAGGTTCCTGCATGTATTAACCCTAAGTTGTGTCCATCAGTCCATTCATCCTAGGCATACTGTTCCAATTCTTTCAACCTTTTAGGTTGTCTCTTTTTTCACCTGTGTTTTCAGTACACGCCATAAATTCTCATTTGTAGTGAGATTAGGACTTTGACTAGGACATTTCATGACATTGATGTGAGAATCCTCGAACCACTGCTTGACTATATTCAATGTGTTCTTCAGATTATTATCTTAATGAAGAGCCCAATCAGGACCAAGAGAAAGTTTTTCTGCATCCTGCTTGATGTTATTTTTGATATCAAGATATTGTTCTTTTTTAATGATCCCGTTTACTTTAATAGCCAACATAGCCTTGCCCTTTTTCATATGTTTATACCGGGACAAATTTTACCTTCAGTCCCGTATTTTTGTCCCAGCAATTTCTCGTCTTGTCCTGTTTGTCCTGGTTCATTTTGAGAAAATTATTCCAAGATGCAGGAGTCTAGTTGAAAGCTATTTTCTAAATATTTTCTAGCATTAGATTTGTTGCACATTATAATGACAACCATTCCTAGAAGAATAAGTTGTAAATGATCTTTCTGTTCTTTAAAATGGGAATTTGTTATATTTCTGTAGGAGTATGAATAATTTTGGGCACAAGTGTATATAATTCTTATATAGTATAAAAAATTTGTTTACTAATAAACCCATTTGTGACAGTTAAATTTACCTCAATTATCTGTTTAAAGATATTAATGATCTTGTTATTGGTGTAAACCATAAATTTTTCAAATCTCTTCTAAAATTATCAGTTCTTAACTAATTTTTCACATTTGCTGGCAAGTTTTATAGACAGATTGATGGTTCAGGCATATGACTATTGCTTGGCCAACATTCACAAATATTTTTGTGTTTTCACAAGGTTTCTTGGCTGGCTAATTGTCCTCTTAATTTAATATCAAGATTCTATATAATATAAGGTACATCAATGACACTTTTTAATTTTCAAACATCCCTCTCATGTCAAACCATTCTTTGATTATGTATACTTGCAACATAATTCTATCAAATTTACTATGGAGCTTGAATCTAACAATAGTTTGTCCATCCTTGATTGCAATGTTACCAAATCTAATGGCTGTTGTCTGACTTTTGTGTTCCAAGAAACCAACATTCACCAGCCTAAGTACTAGTTTCTTTAGTTTTTGTTCATTCTGATACAAATTGAATGGGCTTCAAACATTATTACACAGAGGTTTTTGCATTTGTTCTACATACCATGCTGTACACACTGAGTTTGAACTTTTACACAATATTTTCTCAGTTAATGGATTTCTGGCAAGTTTGATGTTTACCCAATCAAGAAATTCATGCCAAAGCAGAGTGAGGTTGCTCCCAAGCATGATAGTAGGAACATTATTTATTGTTTTTCTCCATAGTTTGGACCTGCATCTGAAGCTATGTCAAGAGAATTGAGTCTTATTCAATAGATACTTTCCAAATATTAATCTTCATATTGTGCTGGTAAACAATTTCACAGTTGGTTCTTTCTTTAGATATAGAGATATGCTCCCTGTTCATATGCAATCATCCCTGGTTTTTCAATATTGTTGTGCATGATAAGAGATAATTTATGTAGCAGGAAACTCGAGGTTATAAAAAATGGGAGGAAAGCTGTGGTTGTGGCTCAAAAGGTAGATATATTTAATGCTTAGTTTGTCTAGCCTTGTTTGACCAGACCAGCCAGTATCATATGGTTCTTAGTAACAAGTGGCAATGTATGTGCAGTTTCTGCTGAGTGGTGACTTGTGCATTGATGGTAGTTGCTGCATGGAAAGTAGGTAGATATACCATATGTGCACGGAACAGAGTTAGCGCCAGTGAAGATATTGGATATTTGAGAGGCCATATCTGTTAAAAGTAAAGTGACTACATTTTTTCATTAACATTTTTCACTTGTAAATCAAATGAAAACACACCTTAGTGCTGCTATAAATCCAACAAACAAGGAGGCAGCTAGCTAGCTGCCAGGCACAAACTGAACTTGAGTCAACACTGCTCAAAACCTGGAAATTCTAAATGACAATGGGTGTGCATGAAATTTTGATTGGCTACAGCTTGTTTAAAGGATCTTTGGTCAATCTGATTGCAAGCTAAAAAGCAAAGCAAAATACAAAAAAAAAACTTATTTTTTACTGGAACTTGTCAAATCTATAATCACTTAGTTATTTATCATTTTAACTCTGTTAAATGTGCAAGCTGATCAAGTTCTTTAAATGTAGGAATGAAATAACTATGTTTTTATTCCACAAAATTATGTAATAAAATAAACCCATCATCATCACCTAGAACTGGGAAAATTCTAGGAGATAAAATTTTGAGTAAACATCTTATAATGACATTCAAACAAATTCTGATTAAAATTGAAATCAGTAAAAATTAAAATATTTTCTGCCTTCAATATCTTATCTTTGAGTTGAATCTTTGAAGTTGATACATTTTTTTAGATTTTATTACAAATATATATTTTTTCTAGATTTTTTATGGGCCAAATGTTAGCCAACAGCTTTGAAATTTGGTCATTGGTTACCATTGGTATTGTTTTTATGAATTTATGTGCTTTGAATTTCAATTAAATTCCTGTTGCTTTCCAGCAAAATTGGGTACCAATTCAACCATGCCAAAACGCCGCCAGAACACAATCAAAAATGCATCAGCAGAGGGCGATGCCATGTTACTCCAGAAAAACAAGAAAGTTAAGAATGGTGGAAATGATGAACTGCCTGCTGATAGATCTGAAAGTAATGATAAACCTGAAAGCTCAGAGGATAATGGAACTACAGAAATTCCTCCCAAAAATGGGAGACCGAGAAGTAGTAGGATAAAATGTGGCACAAGCAAAATTTCAGCTGTAAAACCTGCAGAAACAACTGCTCGGCGCAGTCAAAGATGCAAGCCGACTGTTTCTTATGTTGCCACTGCTGATGAGAAAGATGACATGGAGTCTGATGAAGAGGATCAAAAACCTGCAAAAACAAAGGCACTTAAAGTTACAAAAACTGAGGTGGATGACACGGATGATGAAATCAATTCTAAGAAATCTAAAGCAGCAAAAAGTGCTCCTAAAAAAAAGAGTGGTGGCAGCAAGGAAAAGGCTCCTGTGAAATCAGGTTAGCAATTTTTTACTAAACTTTTCTTACAGGTGTTTTTATTTATATAAATTACTCTCAACTATCTGACTCCTGAATAATGTCTGACTATAAAGAATATGGGCAAGTGCAAGTTGTGAATATATGAAACCTATGCTGTGTTAATTCTAATACTATGCTACTGATTCTGGAATTTCTTGAATAATTATTCTGTAATGAGGTTCAGCATCAATTTTTTCCCTTGTGCCTCTGCCTAAACTTTCCATACACATTCAGCAGTTGAACGGAAATTGATGAAGAAAGGCCGAGCAGCTGTTGATGCTTCATGTCCTGTGGCAGCTACATCCCATGTTCTTGACGAGGGGAACACCATCTGGGATTGCATGCTCAACCAGGTACCATTATCATGCAAGAGAATGTTTCTCTTTGGGTCATCACTCACCACAAATTTCGTTATAGCATGCAGTGATGATACTGGCCTGATGCATCTTCTTGTTACACATCTTTAAATTAATTCTAATTGTATCATTCTTACAAAGTCTGTTTCCAATTTTAAATTTTAATTGTCAAGTTGTTGCAATTAAATGTAACATTCCCGGCCGAATATGTTTTCTAACTTGAATATATTCGATTCTGTGTGTTGAGGAAGATGTCTTATGTCACGAAATTAACTGGTTCACTACGTTTCCAGACAAACATCCAGTTCAACAACAACAAGTACTACATTATCCAGTTGCTGGAAGATGACAAAGGAGGCGTGTACTCAGTATGGATGCGCTGGGGTAGAGTTGGTGCTCATGGTCAAAACTCTCTGAAGCCTTGTGGCGGTGACATCGAGATGGCCAAGAAAATCTTCTGTGACAAGTGAGGCTATTCTTGTTGTCTGCTAAATTGTTATAAGCTCGTATGATGCATCTCAGCTCTTTTGATAACGTCCTGCGAGACGCGCTTTTCAAAAAATATATATTTGAATCAATGTTTAGTTTCAAATTGTAAAGAGTTGCGGTCACCACTATCGTTTAAATGCTGAAATCCTAATATTCATTTCATGTCATTATTTTAGTTAATCATGGATTGTTAGAATTAGCCTGGATATTCCAACTGAACTCTTCAATTATTTCAAAATGATTGCAATTGTACAGCATTCGACATCTATAGTAGGTTGCTTCAATAATGTGCATCGTATATTTTTAACTAATAATTAAACTAATATTTTTAATTAATATATTTTAACAAAAATAACTACTTGATTTCTTTTATTTTCACTGGAATATTCCTATTACTATTATAACTACCAGAATGTGTGTGATTAGTGAAGCGTTTTAAAAAATTTTTATTAAGGGCGAATTGCACCATGCCTTTTCAAACTATTATTTTTTTGCTAAAAACTAATCTTTCTTCCAACGATTTTCTATTTATCTTTTGATCTGATTTTTGCACCATTGTGCTGGCGTTTAATGTCTATGCACAAGACCTATAAATTAATACCTAAATTTCTTCTAGGTTTCGTGACAAAACGCGCAATGATTGGCATGCACGCAGCGAATTTGAAAAAGTCCCTGGCAAGTACGACCTTTTACACATGGATTACTCTGATGAGGGGTCAAAAGAACCAGAAGTTAAAGACGAAGCTGATGGTTTGAAACAAGAGCGCAAACCCGTGAGTCAATTCTATATAATTCCTTGGTTATTTCAGTAATTATTTTCAACTTGTACTACCTCGTTAAAGGAAAAGAGGCAATATATCACAGACTAATAAATCTATCCTACTCTCTCGTTGTCAGTACGGAATCATTAGCATCCAAGAAAGCAATACTTACCATCTTTTAGGCAGCCAGGTTTACAGTCTCTATTAGTTCATTCGTTGGTAGTGATGATTATTGAGATAAAAATTTGATACTTACAAGCAATTATGATGTTAAACAAGGCAATTTTATTTGCATTGGGTATTGGGGCAATTTTATGATGCATTTATTTTGCAGTAGTTTTATGATTCACAGTTGAGTAAATATAACTCTATTTATTGACGTGCGCAGATCAAAAGTGAGCTTGATGACGCAGTGCGGCAGCTTGTAGAACTGGTGTGCGATATTAAAATAATGGAGGAGGCGGTGATGGAGATGAAGTATGATGCTGTCAAGGCTCCTCTGGGAAAACTTACCAAAGAGCAAATCAAATCTGGATACCTAGCACTAGTTGAGATCAGCAACATAGTTAATGTTGCCTCTGGTAAAATCGACAACAAGGCTCTGCTCGCTGCATGTAATGCATTCTACACCAGGTAAATGTAAAGTTATTGCCAAGTAATGCTCAGAAGTTTCATTTGCCTCATAATTGTTTGCTTTAAATAAGAATTAATATCAATTTATCACCACCGGGAGATATTTAAATTCCATGTGTTGATTTTCTCCTGCAGGATTCCTCACTACTTTGGCATGAAAGTGCCTCCCTTGATCCGCACTCCCTCTGAGGTACGTCAAAAGCTGCAGCTACTCGAGGCGCTCGGTGACATTGAAGCTGCTATGACATTCCTCAAGGACGCAGCTCTGGATGATGGCTTACACCCTGCCGATAGTAAATATAAGGCAATGCATTGCGACATTAAGCCTATTGCCTCTACAGATGAGGAGTATCAGGTTTGTGAAAGATTTCTTGAGGAAAATAGCGTACCAAATAATGCCTTGTCAGACCTACTTGCAACACCGAATAAAAATTCTGTAATTATACTTGATTACATCAAATAATCTTGCATTTTATGTTTAATCTATGAGCAAGCACGTTGGAGACTTTCTCGTGACCATAGCTTGTATATTTTAATGATTATCAACTGATTAATGAGCGCATTTTCTTTTTCTAATTGTTATTCTTGAACGTTGCAGCTGATCAGCAAGTACGTTTCACTTAACCACGGCAAGACGCACTCTTCGTATAAGCTTCAAGTTGAACAAATCTTTGTTTGCGAGAAGAGCGCCGAGCAAGACCGCTTCATGAAAAGCATTGGCAACCGCAAGCTGCTGTGGCACGGCTCGCGCCTCTCTAACTGGGCGGGCATCCTAAGCCAGGGGCTCAGAATAGCTCCTCCCGAAGCCCCTGTCACCGGTTACATGGTCAGAACTTGAAGCAATATCACGTAAATTTCATTTTACAGTTTGTGATAACTTTTAAGTTTTATTTAGTTAATTCTCATGTCTATTTGATATTGAAAAATCTATCCTCATAAGGTGAGTTATTTGCTTTTATTTTTTTAATTAGTACCGTATAAATACACAAAATCCTCGTAATAGCATGGTTCTTTTACGTGAAGTACTGTAATGGCTGATGTTCATCTTATTAACTATAACACTTTTTCCAGTTTGGCAAGGGCATCTACTTTGCTGACATGTGCAGCAAGAGTGCCAACTACTGCATGGCTTCTTGCGCCAACACCACAGGGCTACTGACGCTCTGTGAGGTAGCACTTGGCACGTCCAAGGAGCTTCTGCAAGCGGATTATCAAGCCGACAAACTGCCGTCCGGCTACCAATCCGTCAAGGGCGTCGGGACCATGGCTCCTGTGGAGAGCAATCAAGTCGTTATGTGAGCACCACGATTAGGACTGCGTTAGCTCCGCTCATCGCTCGAAAAAACGCTTTATTATGATACTTCAAGCAAAAATATTCTATGATAATTGCTATTTCGGTTACAAAATTCCCTACAATTAATTACACCGCTCTTTACATCGTACTCCTGAATAAATAATGAATTTTTTACAGTATTAACCAGAATTAAGTACAAAGGACTTGTGTCTTTTGGATCCATTGCTCTATTCTTCTTAATTGATCTAATTAGCTAGTCTTAAAGTATTCAACAAAGATGTGTTTTACATCTGTGTGCAACATTGATTTTGAAATATCATTTACAACAAAATGTCGTGATGTTAAAGTTACAATTAATAACGTATTTTTGTCTCAACGAAATTGATAATTTCAGGAAAGACGGTGTGGTTGTACCGCTTGGGCCTGCTTCTTCAGCAACCAAGAAAGGCCTGAGCCTCCTCTACAACGAGTACATCGTCTATAATCCAGCGCAAGTTAGACTGCGATATCTCGTCAAAGTCAAGTTCGACTTTTCACGATAGGCTAGTACAAATGAGAACGAATTCATTTCAAAAACGCAGTATGTTACTTGTTTCAGCGAGAACACGTTTAGAAGTTGGGATGAACAACCAGCTATCAATTTTTGGAATCTCTCATTTGATCTGCAGTTAGACAGAAAACTCAGCTCTACCGCCTAAGTGATTTACTAAAATCATTAATTATATCAGTTCGTACATACGACAGGCTCTACTGAATTCCGAGACCAGCTCGTTTATATTACGCACAAGTCTTACCTTTAGATTCACGGTTTTCAGATGTTGCTAACGATTATTACTAGCAAGCGTGAAATCTTTTTGTTACAGCTAGGGAGTATTTACTTCATTTACATATCGTTTTTTTATGTAGTAAAATTGTAAGTAAGTGCTCGAGAAATTCACAGCCCATTATTTTGAGACATTCCAGACTCAGTGTGTGGCACTTTTTCTCTGTGACTCGCGATTTCATTACTTACACTCGTAATAAAGGATCTCGTATAACGAGTTGATTAACCTTTAGTTGTTGAAAAGTTTTGAAGTGGTCAGCTGGGGAAAGTCGAAGGTGCTACGGCAGTCCAAGCTCCAAGATACTTTACCTTAAAGCCTGCGACTAGGTATGCTGATATGCTTGTACCGGCATTTAAGACATTGTGGCGAAGCTCAACCTTGGCAGGATTGTTCATTCATTTAATCATTAGTTTCGACCGCGTCAGAGAAAAAGTCTATTTCATTCGAAAAGTTTGCTTTCTCCATACCTTACGTCCATAAGAAGCAAGCTGAATATCGGCACAAATCGATCGCGGCGCTGAAGTCTGTCATGTCCAACCCGTTTCAATGAAAGACGCTTCAGTTGATTGGGATCATGGGATCATAAAAAAATTCATTCAAAAGCGACCATAACTTGTTTGGCTACATGCGCAGCGCCTTTCTAACAGCGAACACAGTTTGCGTAGCTGCAAGTCTGGCGCCCCTACGCAACCAGGGTCGATATTGTCGCCGTTGGTTGATCAACGAATGTACGCGGGCACGCGCTGTCAGATTTTGGCTCGCAAAAATTTCACCATATGTTGAGTGAGGCCTTCTGGCGTCAATATTTCAAGACCTCTGGTGTAGACTTATACATAAATTACAAATATTATTAAGAGTTAAAAATTACCGAATAATTACGTCTACAAATAATTTCAGTATTATAATTAAAGACCAACATGCAACCAGTTCCTAGAAAAAAAATCCAAATAATTCACTCCATGGCTTCACTTCGAACAGTCGTATGTCTCTTCAAACCGAAAAATTGAAGAAAAAGACAGCAGTTACATGAGTGAGAAGACAAGTGAATGGGGATTAAAAATAAACACACTTTACAAAATAAAGCTTTTAAGAGCGTGTACTTCATAGTAGGTAGAAACTAATAACAAAATAACTTAAGTTCTAGCACACTGTTGAAAAAGTAACTTTATGTCTCCCTGCCATTGTCTGCCTTCTATGAGAGACAAAAATTGACAACACACTAATGATGAAGATTTTACTGATTTATAACAAGAAAATTGCAAAAATTAAAGTTTCGTTTCTTATCAGCAGCTAAATTTACGATGCCTCGGCAGGCCAGGAAGACAGCATCGTACTTTAGTCGTACTTAAAAACCAAATAATAATTTAATTAATGTCTTTATAATAACCGCAAAATAAATTTACGGTTTCAAAATGCCAGGGCTCGGAAGCGCACATCCAACCTGCAGAAAAACTTCGATACATTATAGGAAGACAACTGGCGTGTCACGTTTTCAATAAGAGCTTATGTAGCACGACAGCTCAACAATCAATGCGTGTGGCGGCTACCATAGCCCAACACCTCACCACGACCTGCAGTGAATGGAGACCATCTAAGAAACGCCTCTCAGGTACTCAAAACATATTAGTCGTCAGACATTAAACAAATTGTGAATATAAAGATAAAGCGAGTGATAAAGATAAAGCGAGTGCCATGGCAAATCACCGCATATTCATTTAATACCTTTCCAAGTAAGGTATAGTACACCTAGCTAATAAATTCTTGGTTACCTCGCGATCCTAGAAACATAATGATCTTAATGCGAACTGTGGAATCTCACAAAAACCGGAAAAATGCCGAATTAGCAGCTAAACCAAAATTTCATACCCTCCTGAAGTCCTGAACTAATCTCAGTCAATGTTTCTATGCGTGCGAAAATTGAGAGGAATTGAGGGAAAAATAACGTACAAACAAATCAACACAAAATACTCATTAACAAGGCAACATAAGTAGTAGTAGGATGGTTAGCTAGTGTTTCAGCTATCAAGCTATTTCGCATCGAAGGTCAAAAGATAACATCGCCAGCGAGGCGAAAGATCTCAATTATTCAAAATCTCAAATTAATCATCACCCACAAGGGGCGGAAGGTCTCAATTGTCCAGCCCACTGAAGCTGGCTCGGAAGAAGCAGCGTTAGCATCTCAAAAGAGACGAAGTGACAAAGAGGGACAGGTGAAAAGCAACAGAAACTAAGACACTCGAACAAGAGGTCGCTTACACGGGACGTCGGCCACCCACACGAGAGAGACAGAGAAGGGAAATGTAAGGAATCCTACCTACATAATAACTCAACCCCACAACTGAGATCTGCAGTCAGACACCGCGAGCTCAGTGGTGGGGCGCTTTGGAACAATCCCCATATAGGAGCGCGAAATCCCATGGGACTTCTGACGAGCACAGACACGTCAGAAGTCCCCCTTGAGGGAGAAGGCAAAATAAATAACCTAAAATAAGTGCGATCAATGTACAACGCGTAACTCGATTCTTTGCGATTTGAACATTCAAGGTGTGCTTTTCATTCTGCTTTATCGAGATTATTAAAATTCAGATGATTATTTCAATGCACAGGACAGTAATGTATATCATCTTTACGGACAGGAAAATGCTCTGAGAACTCATCCTTATTTGCCGAATTCGTCAGCGATCTAAGCAGGTGGTGCTGTTTGAAATATTGGTTTCTATAACATTAGTTCAATATAAATAATGGTTGAATATTGTTCATATGTCAAGTGGTTGTAAAAGATGATGAGCTTTAATGATACGGTATCGGAACTGGAGATAATGACAATAAATGATAGAAAAATAGGCTTAAAACTACCGAATTTCATTCAAAGACAAGGAAACAAATAGGCTGATAAAAAATACGAAAGAACAGGTTCCATTTACTGCAGATGTCAAAGCTGAAATTAGTGAAATGAGAATTAATCTATCAATAAAACACAGTGGGAACTATAAATTGAGAGGAGAGCCACCGTGGTAGAAAAATATGCAGTGGAAAATGAAATATAGCAATGAGAAGATACTTACCAAATGAATAATTTTGATACTATAGAACTAATTTGAATCGTCCCCATCTTCAGTCTTCTAAACAAACCTCGAACAAGAGGTCGCATGGTTCAAAAAATTCAAGAGGACAAATGGTTCAAGTTCTGAGCTACGATTATAAAAGTTCTACTTTACACCATTGCATCGAAAATTTAGTTGAACTTCATTTTGCCGATAGATTGGAAGAAATACAATGATAGTGCCAGGAAGGATGACCAATTCTGATGACAAAATTGTGAAAATCGTAGCAGCAAATTGCAGTTCACGAATTCATCATGTAGAGCAGTGGTTCCCAAAGTGGGTGAAATCGCCCCTCTGGGGGCGGTGGAAAGATCTTTGGGGGCCTCTGGAAAGATCTGTGTTTAACCTTTCTCTTTCAAAATTGCAGCATAGGTACTAGATATCAAGAAAGAGGCATTTGTTTTTATTTGTGTCTGTCAGCGGGGGTGGGGGGGCGCTAGAGATTCACTGGGGAGCCAAGGGGGGCGCCAGCCTGAAAAAGTTTGGGAGCCACTGAGGTAGAGAATACTATGATCAAAGTATTTGATATTATATTAATCAGGTATCAAGGGAAGTTATTCAAGTTTAAATATAAATAGAACTCTTACTCTTCAGACCGTTTTTCATGACGATATGTTGAATTTGATTAGCGTTTTCTTCATTTATAAATTCTAGGTGAACTTGCAATGTAAGCAAACTATTGACATAGGCACTAAAATGGACATCATGAGCTTCTCCAACAAAATTTCATTCAAGCCTAGGATCACTTGCTACAAAGTCGACATCAACTTGTTCTAGAGGGATCACAAGTGAATGGTTTTCCTTACTCTTATTCAACGGCCGGCCATGGAACAGAGGCCTTCCCTGATGATCAACGGAGTCTACGCCTCTGCCCGAAGACTGAGCTGGCAAAGACAGACGACACAATTTCCATCTTTTTCTCGCAACAGTCTTGAGCTCTAAACTGCCACTTGATACGTCAGTTTGGCTCTCTATATTGGCTGCTTCAAGGCAAGGTGGTGGCAATTGTCTCGACTGCTCCTTGTCCATATTCATTTCAGTTTGTGAAGCTTGAGAAAAACTGGGAAATGATGAGGTCTGAGTAGATTTTTCAACGAATCTTTTCCTTCGAACTTGAATCCACTTATTGCAAGTATCTGGTCTGGCTTGTATACCAAGACTTATGGTTTCAGGTAGCACTTGACAAGCAATATCCTTGTGCAGCAACACTTCTTTGGTTTCCTTGTTAGTTGTCTGAAAACGAGATTTTTTATAAAATTTGCCATTAGTGGCTAAAAAATCTTCAACAGCTTTTCTATCATCCTCTCTCAATAATACTACCGGGTATTGAGCTTTGAAAGGTGTGTTAAATGATGTAATTTGTGTCTCCAGTCCTCCATTCTCAGATGTAGATTTCAGTTTTGAGATACATGGGGTTTCTGATGATGATGCAGTAATAATAGGAGATAAAATTTGATCGAGGGAAGGAGCAGGATTAGAGGGAGCTAAAGGGATGCAAGACGAATCTTTAGGAGATGATACAGCAGATGGCGGGACAGAGAAGGGATGATCTTCATCCTCCCCACAGGGAGTACAATCAAGTATATTCGAACTGTCGTTAACACTCTCTACTTTCAAGTGCTGACTGCAACTACGAGTATCATTTCCATGCACAGAATTCCTTTCCAGCACCTGATTTATGCTTGTATTTATAGAGTTTGCACTTGAATGGCTTAGTTTTTGTTTCTTTGAGGATGGATCTCCGCAATGGTGTTGAGATTTGTGTACTGCAGCACTATCAGCAAAGTCACAACCGAGTTCAAATTCACGTGGAAGGTCAGCCAAGTTGTGGGAATGTTTGTGTTCATTTATTGGTATAGATTGTTTTGCATCTTTTAGGTTAGGGTGAACTCCACACTCAGATTGGAAGGCTGTGAGATAAGCAAAGGATTTCTGGTCCAAGCTGGCAGGAAGGCGGCCATGAAGCAGCTCCAGAGCACCGAGTAGAACCCACTTGTGCCAAGGTGATGTGGCGCTCAGAGCAGCCCTCAACACCACACTCGTGATTATCTGAAAATGATCAAAACTTGAGATGACAAACACAAAACTGCTTGGAAAAAATTAGCATTAAAAGATTCCAGTCAAAGAATTCATACTTAAAAATTTTTTATGAAGCACACATCCACATTTATTAGGATCTTCCAAGCAAAAGGACACTAAGTCTTAGTCTGGCAATTTCTTTAAAACCCTACTGTTTATTTAGTATTTAAAACCCTACTGTATGCAAAATTTAGAAGCTCTGTGGTAAGTATGAGTCGTAAGTTTCCAAACCTTCATGCATTAAAAGGAGAAATTGCATTCGATGAGAATTTTTTGTTTTTCCCCATGGTCACTACACTCAGAACATTTGATATACAGTAATGCAAGATTAAACATGTAAACATTAAGGATAACTAACTTCCATGGCATTCAAGATCATCAATTTGTTAAGTGACTGATAGGTAAGCCGTATCATTTGAAAGTATTGCTGTAATGTGGTATTTTGAAAAATTAAGGATACATTTTGGTGTCCAAGCAATAGCATTATAAAATACTCATAGTTTAGTTAAGGAGAATTGCAGGGGGTGATGTACCTAGAGTATAATGGGAATATGATTAACAATAATAGAGGAATGATAATGTAGATTCAAACACCAAAAGAGGGACAAGGCAGGCCTTTTTAGATGCAGACTTCAAGTCAGCATGTGGTGACTGGTCAGTCAAATGGATAGTTAGTATCCAGAAGAATCATGCGAGATAAAGATAACCATAATAAAGATAACCATAACCCAACATAATTAATTTAATGATCATTTGGTTAGAGCACCCTTATTTTTTAATGAAAATTTCACAAGTGAGAAGGTTATGGATGACCCTTTCTATTTGCAATTAAAGTCAAGGATCAACCAACATGGTCAACTGGAACTGTCATTTCAATTTTAGAAGAGGAGCATTGCTGGTGGTGATCAAACCAGGGTCACCTCACTTTTGACAACTCACCTAGCAAGCCACTCTTCCAAGCATGCAGTAAAGAATAACTTTACTACACCACTTTTAGAACAAGATATCTCAAAGTATTTGCACGTTAGAAAAACATACTTGATCAAATGCATGAAAAGATCTGCAAACATTGCATTGTGAGCATAGAAAGTGAACATAATTCCTGAGCCCTCATGAGATCACTGGACAAAAAAAAAACATATCATAACATTTTTATTGATTTACTGTTGACTGTTTCATAGATGTACCATAAAACCAATAGACCAATGACAGGGTGACTTGGATAATTTTTAGTGCTTAATTTCTGTGATACAAATGGTCACATGGTAAATTTATAAATAATATCTCTTTATTGCATTTTTTGGCTATCTTGTGGTACTTCAGGAGGAGCCATCAATACAATATTTATAATGCAAGAACTTATTTAGTATTTCTTTCTTTCTTTTTTTAAATTTGTTAAAATTGTCCAAGTCACCCCATCAATGGTCAAAGACCTCCCATTTTATGGTAGAAAATTTGTAGATGTTTTATAAAAAATTGAGATAGGTGCATATTAGAATTACAATTATTTTAATGGGCATGGATAAAAGTACAACATGGCAAGACTAATCTCACTAAATTTAAATTAGACCTCCAGAAAGCCTTTTCTGCAGGGGCAGGGGCCCAGTGGTTAAAAGTTCAGAGTACCAGGATTGGCGCAGAGAGGCACGGGTTCTATACCAGCTCTGTGCGCCAGTTTCTGGTCAGAATCGGCAAGGAGGCCGGGCGGTTAAGCAAAGCACAATTGTAGCAGTGAGTTGCGAGATCAAGCCCGCAAAATGCTGCGACTGTTCTGCGATGTTCAGAATCGGCGACAGTCCTACAGCCTAAAAAACTCTGAAACCGCTATTATTATTATTATTATTAATGTCCTTAAATGCTTCAAATTGTTTATTATTGTGATTTGTATGGAATATTGTGCACATGTTATTTGACTCAGAGTGCTTAAAAGGCTCCATATTTCAAAATTTGTTCAATTTTATAGGTTTCATAATATTCCTCATCAGAGAGATGAGCTATGATATTTTCATAGAGATGAGCTATGCTATTCATACCAATGCACAATAATTCTGGAAAAGGTGATTGTTATATTCAATATCTATCAGGCCAAGTGACTTTGCTTCATATATTACAGGCTATAAAGAAAGGCACAAACAGATCCAGGACACCAAACTAATTGCCTCAAAGATGCAAAGGTTAACAGTGTGTTAAACTTGCATCTAATCCTTGTGGTCATATCAGATGTCAATTAAACATCTTCATAGATAGTGATTTATGATCCAGAAGCCCAATGGTAAATGATTAATATGTATTATAGCATTTTATTGTGTATAGTCAAATGGGGTAAGACAGGATCCCAGCCTTCATGGGGTAAGAAAGGACCAGCCCATGGCATGCATTCTAATTGCACTGAATTCAATTTGACAAAAGAATATGTTAGAGCAATCATTGTCTATCATTTCAGTGCTTGTTTCAACCCTCTTCTGCAAATAATAAATTGTTAGCTAATTTTTAAAGAAAACCTCTGTAAAGAAGGGTCACAAAATAGTTAACCCTATTTGGGAAATAAGCTCTGTCTAATGACAAAAAAATTTTTGGCCAGGTTTGTGGATGTAGGCAGGTAACCTCTCAAATGATAAGCAACTTTTGAGACATACTAGGCATTTCTATCAGCTACCATCACTGCCTGACATGTATTCTAAAATGGGGTAAAAAAGGACCGGACATGGGGTAAGACGGGACCACTAAATGATCCTGTTTTGCCCCCACAAGTGGTACTATCTTACCCCACAAATGGTCCTGTATTACCCCACAAATGGTCATCTCTTACCCTACAGTTTATCAAAAACAGTTTTGTGCAGTACATGGAGTATTTTGGTAAAAATTTCTATCTTTTGCTCAAACTTCATTATAACTTGTTAGCTGTTTTAATTAGAGAAATTTAGTGCACTACATATTTTAAATTGCATCAAAGGGATGGAGAAAATAGGGATGTCTCTTCCCATTAATGAGCTGCAGAACTATGTGCAACATTGGCTGGGGGAAAAGTCATTGTGTGAAACATAAAAAATAATTATGATCACAACTCTGTGAGAGGGCATGAGCTATGTTTGATGAAGTGCACCACANCGGTATCAGATTTGTACTTTTATTAAAAACTTTGTAGTTTGTAACATAAGAATTACCTGTTGGTCCTGTCTTACCCCAGCCTGGTCCCATCTTACCCAAATGGGGTAACCCGGGTAAGATGGGACCAGCACACTTTTTTCAATCTATTCAGAAAACTATGTTGGATGCAAAATGTCTGAGTTGTAGCTTATAAGCCCATTGCATGAATACACCTTGTGATAGGTTTAGGGTTTTTTTTAGTTATTCATGGTATAGATGCTACAGGCTTGTTAGTGATTTTGGTCCTGTCTTACCCCATCTGACTATATGCTGTTGCTAACACTGATAAAAACAAATACAAAGGGAAAGGGTGTTGATCCATTGTTTCGCCGAACCAATCACAGGTTGAAAGCATCCCTATCAACCAATCACAGCTTGAAAGCATTCTCATCAACCAATCACCGCTTGAAAGCATCCTCATCAACCAATCACAGCTAGAAAGCAGATAACATTACAATTACATTAACCAATCACAGCTGGAAAGCTGAATGGGGCTAAAATCACAATCCCATCAACCAATCACAGCTGGAATTCTGGAAAGGGATAGGATATGTAAATAATTGACTGAAAGTGTAAGGTTCCTGGCCTTTCCAAGCTTTCAGGTCCTGCTTTCCAATATGCTATGTGTACTGGTTAATTTAATATCCCTCTAGAATTCCACACTGGTGGTAGACTGGTAGGGTTGGTATTTCGATACGTTTTCTTATATTGACATGAGAATATATTACCTATACAGAATTCCACACTGAATTTTGTTTGTGAATATGATTGAACTTGCAAGTTGCAACTGAGCATGGATGCAATTCATGGTCAAAACTCAGAATCAAGATGGCTTGATGGCAACTTGAAGACACCAATATCTAAATTTATTAGCCATCTTAATAACTTCACTCCAGGAATTAGGTATTCAATATCTATCATGCTTGTCAACTACTCAATCAAAAAATATCTGCCAAGATCATAGAAGTTTCAATTGCAGGTCTTCTGATCCAATAATATACATAATAAAAGAATCTATTCATTCTTTACCTCTCACTAAATTCAACCTTTGTTGTAACTTGTACCATTCACTTCATAATTTGATGCCAGTCCAGTGAGTCCACAACTAGCCTAGGCTACACAGTACACAGTGACCGACTGTCCGACTGGCCGTTATGAATAGATTATAATTATAATGACCTAATTTGTGGCATGAAATTCCCCAGAGTGATTAGGAGCTTTAGGGCAATTAATTTTCAAAAATAACATGTACAGATTGTACACTAAAAATCACTGGGGACATGTACACTTGAAAATCACTAGGGAGTAGGTACATATCAGCCGCATAATCAGCGCGAGTTAAACAGACCAGCCAGCGGGAAACAACAACTTACCGTAACCGAACCAAGAAATGTGTAATTGACTAATATTAATATATGAACAGTCTCGGTACCAATCTACTTACAAATGATATTTCAGATTCACGTACTCCTTCAGGCAAAGAGAGATGAGGAATCTTCTGCCCTTTGAGTGTTCCGGGAGTCATTATGATACGGAGTTCACGCAATAAATTTCAATATGGCCATACCACGCGAACTGTTGCCATCGAGTTATGATAAGCCATGTAGAAGAGGAAAGTTGTTTAGCAGTTAATCCATTATATATTACTGGTGCAATGAATAGACTTATTCCCAAAATGACACAGATAATAAAAAAAAACTTTTCATATATTGACCCAAGTTCCCCGACTGGAAGATAAGCGGGCCACGCCAACGAAAACGTCGACCAAAACGAAAACGTTTCAGGAATCAGGATTTCCAGTAGTTGTACCAGCAAACTATGACTTATACGGTTAGAAAGTAAGTCAGAAAAGCTAGCGCTTTACACTTTTATTTAAACAAGAAATGCAAAGAACAAAATCGCTATTAAAATAATAATGGCAACGATTGCTGGAAAGATAATTGTTCGAAAAAATTAGGGCTACGTTAAGTGTGATGGTTAGAAACGAAATTACTCGAGCGAAAGGAAAGGTACTCGAGCACGATTACCGGAGCTTCTTCTTCTTTTCAAGGTGTCCACGCTGGGTGGACTGAAAGCCACAGGACAGCCGCAAGGGTGACCGTTGGGCCTGAGAGCTTATGTTATGTTGGACTTCTTGGTAAGGAAAGCTGGCCTCTAATGTGCCTCACGACCTACTCTGCCTTACACTCGTAAACAAAAATCTGAATAAATTTTGATCGGTAAAAACTCGGCAATGATAGAAATTTTATGATAATTTACTAGGATAAAAAGGTGGAGCAGCTGCAATTATAACTGAGCCGGCATTTGACGCATATAGAAATATCCAAAACGATTTCTCCTTCATGAAATTGCCAGCTAAAAATCAAGGGCGCTTTTTTAATGAACGTCAGTCCTCATCACGTCATCAACTTAATTCATATTCGTCATACAATGTGTGTGCAATAGTTTCAAATTGAGCGACAAAGTTAAACTTGCTGAGAGAAGCCTGGTTCCGTCTCAGTTATATTTAGAATTCAATGAAACGTGAGAAGCAAATGAATTACTGACATCAAGTTTTAAATTCATCTCCACATTCGTCGTGTCGACGATTACAAGTTTTTCAAGACAAAGATTTTCTGAACACTGGAAAATGGACCATTGAAGTGATGTGCCAAGATGCTCCGGCAAAGTTGCATCTGAAAAATCCGTTTGATCCACAAAATGAAAGGTTAAAAGGACATTACAATAAAGTTTCTTGAGATGCATCTCAATTGAAATATGAATTCTGCACCGTTCCCGATTCATCATAAGGTTGTTAGTTCATATTTTCGCTGATTATTTGGTGCAATGTTTGGGCGAGATTCCTATGCGCGTCTTCATACACATCGAATAAAATTCCTTGAAATGCGAAAATATAAAAAATGGTGAATGCCTCTGTCATATTTAGAAGCTTGCGTGCTTCATGTCGTAATTCCACTTCGCCAATTTCCTTCTCTTGAAGCGACGGATAAAATAATTCAAGAAAAATAGCCTCTCAATGGCCTCACATGAGGTAGGGCTAAGACTGCATTTTTATGAAAAAACTTGCATTTCTTCCAGCGTGTTAGTATTAATTATTGATGTTATTTTTTCAATGCCTGGGTCTCACCATGACAATACAAGTGATAAGTCTGCAGTGCTTGCTTCACAATACATTCCCAGCATCGTGAAAGCGACCAGTTAGTATTTACTTTTATTCGTCCATATGCTATGCTCTTGATTATAAAATTTATCGAATTTACGAAGTTGATATCATGAATACAGCACATCGTCTAGCCATGGAAATCAACATGACTTTATTATTGCCTGAATTGCTGTGGATTTTTTAACATCAAGGCATTTGAAATCGCCTTGATAACTTCTGATACTGAGCATGATCAAGGTACTTGAAATTGTCAGAACCTAAGAAAGGCGTTTTCATTGAAAGGCAAGAAGCAAATCATTCCTTTATTAACAAAATCACGGTAAATTTACATGAACGAGACACCACGCAGTGGCTGAAAGACTGACGTTGTCGTGCACTGACACCGCGCACGCTTTGTGTGCATCCCGGTCCAGTATTGAAATGCTCATTAGTGGTGAAATGGTGAGCTTGCATGTAATAAGTCGCGCTGCGTTGTAAGTTTTACAGTTGATAAAGATTTTATCAATCAGGCTAGAAAAGTAACCTACATTCCAATATTTCGTATTGTAGTCTTGCAAGTTGAACTAAATGGGGAACCTCAAATCAAACATATTCAAGACTAATGCCCAGGTAGGAGAAAATAAATTTGAACAAATAAATTATTTAAGTCAACAAATTTTAAACCAGAGTATGTAATAGTGAAACGTCTCACACACTATATGAGTAAATCATACGGATAAAAATGATACTAGATGATGGCACCAAAAACAAAAATCCGACTGCCGATTCAATTAATTTGAATAACAGGTTTTATGGGAGCTACAGTTAATTCCTTCTAACAGTTCACAATACATATACATCCAACGAAAAAGCCTAGCAAAACCTAAAAGTTAATTTTCATGCATGCCAGTATACCATTTGACTACACGACGTTGTGGAAAAGATGCTATACATCATTTGACGACATAATTCGCCTTATCACAAAAGCTAAAAATGCCTGCGAACTGATCTACCGAGAAATAACTGCCTGCCGTTAATATCCACGGTAAAATGACTCTCCACACTCGCCGGCTGTCGCTCCACAGACCGTACTTACATCTATGGTCTTTTCAATCGCTATTCGATTCGGCGATCAACGACAAAGCTGCGTAACAAAATAATAAGATTACCTTTGTTTCGCCATCTCTGAATTACAACTTGACAATACAGTGAGGAACGAAACTTTAACTCTAACAATTGCTATCTCAAGACGATTAACCTAAGAAGACATAGATGATCGAAAGAAGCGTTCAGACGCTGCTTTTTATGTAAGCGCCACAGACATTAATCTGCTACTTGCACCGTCCACAAGCTCAAAATAATTCAATGCTCATTTTTACAGTTGCATGTGGTTCGATGAAAAGAGAAATAGGGAGATGTTAGAAAAGTTTCATTTAATGACGAAGCAATTGAGCTATGTACAACTGAGATCAACATGGTTAAACACTTATCAAAAGCAGGGGTGATTATCAACACAAGCATTCAGGAATCCATCCCGTAGTACGATTGTGCACGAACAAATTCTCAACTATTCAAAGAAGAATCAATCAGGACTTGCACTTATTAATCAAGCAGCTGTACAACAAAAATAATGCAATAGAGATCACAGGGTCGTATAAGTGGGCAAACATCAGAAGCGTTGCGTGGCAAGGCCACAATCATGGGCAAAAATTGGCACTAATTCTGACCATCGACAGGGACGGAACAGCTGCCTACATCGTCATCACTGATGTTTATCTATCGTTATCGGTGAGACTTCAATACGAGTTGCTTATAATAATTTACCTCTGGACATCCTCCATCCACACACAATGAAATTAATGACGGTACTGCTACTATTCTACGCAAAAAACATAGCCACTGTTGAGCATCAATACATTGTTCCGCTTCATCTCGCGTGCGTATAATGGCTGTATATGATATAAGATATATCCTCATTGTTGAATGAACACTTCCGAAACGTCATATGAACATGACGAGAAGATTGATTGACTCGATCAACTATTTCGTTGTTGCCGCAAATTGTTAACATTAAGAACTATCATTTAAGACATCTCACGTATTCAGACAAGAACCCAGACTCACAGATGAGCGTATTTTTCTAAACAGATCGGAAGACAGGAAGTGGGAAGTTATCGCAAGGTTATCTTAGAACTACAAATAATTCAGTAGTCCAGGACACACAGGACACCAAACTAATTGCCTCAAAGATGCAAAGGTTAACAGTGTGTTAAACTTGCATCTAATCCTTGTGGTCATATCAGATGTCAATTAAACATCTTCATAGATAGTGATTTATGATCCAGAAGCCCAATGGTAAATGATTGACATGAATTATAACATGTTATTGTGTATGATGTTGCTAACACTGATCAAAATAAATACAAATAACAATCCAAAGGGTGTTGATCCATTGTTTGTGAATGTGATTGAACTTGTAACTGAGCAGGGATGCAATTCATGGTCAAGAATTAAGATGGCTTGATGGAAACTTGAAGACACCAATATCTAATTTTATTTGCCATCTTAATAACTTCACTTCAGTATTTATTCAATATCTATCATGCTGGTAAAACTACTCAATCAAAAAATATCTGCCAAGATCATAGAAGTTTCAATTGCAGGTCTTCTGATCCAATAATATACATAATAAAAGAATCTATTCATTCTTTACCTCTCACTAAATTCAACCTTTGTTGTAACTTGTACCATTCACTTCATAATTTGATGCCAGTCCAGTGAGTCCACAACTAGCCTAGGCTACACAGTACACAGTGACCGACTGTCCGACTGGCCGTTATGAATAGATTATAATTATAATGACTTAATTTGCAGCATGAAATTCCCTAGAGTGAAAAGGACAATTAATTTTTAAAAATAACAATGTACAATAAAAATCCCTGGTAGTCACTGCAAATTGGTGTCGCAAAGACACCACCATGGTGCCATTACTGCAATACCATACTAAATTATAAAAAAATCTTTCAGGATAGGTATTGAAAAAAAGAATAGGCCATTAATTGCAATTTGCATTGTCCAGGAATGACCTATGCCAACAAGTGAGCAACAACCATCTATCACAAATTCAAGTTACCACTTACCACAATTATATTTAAAAAAGTAACTTTAATTAAAAGATTCTAGCTTGGATAGGCTAATCCATGAACCATGATTGAAGCTCACTTCTTTTTTTTTTTGTCTCCATTGATGTTATTGTTGCTTGTTGTTGACTTGGTGGGTTGAAGTTAAATGATCTCAAGTTATAACTTAAGGCCTATAGGCTATAAATGATCTCAATCATCTCATACCTGTGATCTCAATGATCTCATACCTGTTTAATGATCTCGTATATATACCTGTAGGCTGTATCTGTATGCCACACAAGAAACAAACAATCTTAGAATCTGGCGAGTTTTCAAAATTCATTACCATTTACCACTATATGTAAGTTATACTGAGTAGTGACTAGTGAGTAGGCTAGGTATAAGGTTAATTTGCCACAAAAATTATATCATCAGCCTTCAGTAAAAACAATCTAGGTACCTAGTTAAACCACATAACATATCCACATGTTTAAAAACTCCAAGCTCAAAATATTTTTGATGTTATTATGTGTTAATCAAACCACACAATACAATACACTGAATACAGTTGAATACACATTGAGTAGTTTTGACTTCTGACAGTATTAGAGTAATTTTATTGAAATGGGGCAGGTGGCAACTTAGGTATATAAATTATCATTAGCTATTATGTCATTTAATTTACAGTACCTAGGCATTTACTTGGTAAGACAAGACAATGAATTTACTTAATTTAAAAATAACAACAGTAACATTTGAAATAATTAATTCATCTAAATATTAAATTGGCAGTTAGAAGTTCATACATGAATTCATTTCCAATTATGAATTATCTAGGCTAATTTACATCTATATTTTTTTGGCAAATTAGCTTTGTATGGACTGGACAGTACAATCAATGGAACCCCTTTCTATATGTCATATAGTAATGATATACGAGTTCCTAACTTCCTAGATCTGCAAGAGTTAAACAGACCAGCCAAGCTGAGGCAGCGGGAAACAACAATTTACCGTAACTGAACCAACAATTAACAAATGTATAATTGACTAATCAATTGTAATATATACTTCAAAATTGTACTAGTTTCAGCACAAATCTACTTACAAATGATATCTCAGATTCACGAACTCCTTCAGGCAAATAGAGATGGGGAATTTTCTGCCCATTAATTGTCCCTGCAGTCATTATGATACGGAGTTCACAAAATAACTTTCAATATGGCATAACACGCGAACTGTTGCCATCGAGTTTTGGTAAGCCATGTAGAAGAGGAAAGTTGTTTAGCAGTTGTTCCATTATATATTACTGGTGCAATGAATGTATTTATATCCAAAATGATGCAGATAATAAGAAAACTTTTCACATATTGACCCACGTTCCTCAATTGGAAGATACGTGTGCCACATCAACGAAAACTTCGACCAAAAATATACATTTTATGATTTTCAGTTGCAATGGACCTATTTCTTGAACGCCGACACTTCTATTCTATTCTAATAGCAAACTATGACTTAAAAGGTTAGAAAGAAAGTAAGAAAAGTTATCGCTTTACTCTTCCATTTAACAAGAAATGCAAGGAACAAAATCGCTATTAAAATTAAAAGTGCTACGAACGCTGGAAATATAATTGTTCTAAAAACTAGAACTACGTTAAGTGTGATGGTTTGAAACGAAATTCCTGCACTCGTGCACGTTTACCGGAGCGTTATGGCACTAATGGACGTGTGCAACCTTCAGGGTCTTCATATGAGAGAAGCAGAAGCTCTGACTGAGCCTGAGGCTCAGTCAGCTGTTGTACGTCAGTCAAGCACGTACTAACTGGCGATTGGTGTTGTGGTAAAGCTGTGGTGAGGAAGAGATGAATCGCAACATAAACGTAGTATACTCAAACAAACATGATTTACAACTCTATAATTTTGCTTCCGATTAGAAAATTTTACTTGTGGTAAAGCAATTTTACATGCAGTTAAATTTTTTTTTGTGTTAGTTAATTATATTTATTTTCGTTATGCTTAAGTTAAACTTAGAAATACCGTGACAAATTCAGTAATATTTCAATCAAAGAGTGCTCTAGGATTACGAATGGATGTTTTACTTGTTGAGTGCCTACTTTGTATAGCTTTACTAATTGAAATACTGCAAACTGTTTGTTGTTGTGTACTAATCGTTGTGCTATCTTCTAACAATGCAGCAGTGCCTATGAACATTGATTCTTTAACATATTTTTAATTCTGACATTTCATGCAAATTCTTTCGAAAACTGATGCAGCTTATAAATGTTTTTTGTTAGAAATACATCCAAAACTGTACTAATAGTAGTAAATATCAAATTACTTCGATCACGAAGCTTGCATGCGACCACTCGGATCTGTGGTGACCTTGAGTTTTAAAGTTGAACGAAACCTGAAGGAATCGCAGCAGTTGCTGTGCTCACTGCTCCTCGTGTGGCATCGACCTCTACAGTCTACACTAAGAGAATTTGTATGATATTAACTTTAATTGCACTCTCGTAATTATTCATTTGTGATTTTATAAATTTTTTTCTTATTATTATCCAAACATTGAGTTATTGCTTCCTTGCACTTTAACAATCAGTCTTCAAACAAAGGAAGTGTAATGTTAGAACTTTTGGACCGAGTTCTAGGTAACTTAATTTTTCTATGAAAAAGAATCAACTAGTGAGTGGTGTTAAATTGTATTACTTTTTTCTTAAGTGTCCTTTAAAATTGTCTGACTGGGAAGCGGAAGTGGGTTGGGGGTTTGGGTTTTTCTTGTTGCATAAAAAGTCAATATTGTACTTTACATGTCCTTATTGGTGTTTTAAAAAAAAATTCTCGTGTACTACCGAACAAACTACTATACAAAAAGTAATAATAGAACTACATTAATTGCAATAATAGTAAATTGGTAGCAAATAAACAATTCGTTAGACTAGTGCGATACTTTTTCCCGCATCAATTAAAACTTGTTAATGAGTTCTGTTTAACCTCGAGGACTCAAATTCGACCAGGGATTTCTTTGTTCTCATTAAATGAAAAATTTCATACCATCTATCAAATTCCTAAGAATGAAATTTCTTTCATTGGAAAACAACTCGCATGTGGTGCTGGTTGGATCAGGATATATCTGGTTTCTAACGCAATCAAAAGGGGATGGTTACATAGATGGTACACGGTACATCTAATTCATATCTAATCAATGATAAGATTAGCTTGTATTCTTTCCTTGAAAGGATCTGTTACCATGGGTGAGATGATACTGGAGCTCCCTGCGGCTTCCCTGCTCTTTGGCTTGTGAATAATTTAGTCTGAATGTAGAGCTGTTCCACGCTGCAACTCCTGCAGATAATCATTAGTTGCCGACTGAGACTGTTATGGATTTGTATTCGCGTTCCAAATAAGTGAATGATTTCTCTTCTTTATCGGAAAGACATAGCTATCGTTTTACAATTTATGATTATTGAAGATTTTTGTTGTTGTCTATTGGAGTGAAATTATATATAATTAATTTAATGGAACTGTTATAATTCTTGATATTTTCTTCTAGCTAGTAAACAAATTAGTCTTTAAACAGCAGTTATGTGGATATGCTACTTCTAGATTTTTTATGGTTATTTTGAAATATTGGAGAACTTCAAATTAGAACGATGAGTTTCCTATGCCTCTCAAACAGGCAGCTAACGTGCTCAGTGAAGGGCACTCTGAGATTATCAGCACACAGTTCATCACTGCAACCATTGATTAATTCCCCGGGAGGACCATTCCCTTGTTTCCAGTCAAAAAACTTCTACACCAACGCGACAGCTAGTGGTTCTTACGAGTTATTGTCAACAAAAAGAGGCCCTCTGTTGTCATTTAGAAGAGGAACTAAGAAAGCCACGAATTTGGACGCATCTGGCAAGCCTTTATTTGATGAAACGCCAGCGCCGGCTTCAGCAGACGTTGTAGTGATCGGCGGCGGCTCTCTGGGATGCAGCGCGCTGTACCATCTCGCAAAACTTGGCGTCACAAACTCTGTACTTGTTGAGGCTAATAAACTTACCGCTGGTGAGACCTCGTTCCTAAGACTTTGTTTTCTGATCATGCATTAGGATATTTATCTAAAAGAATGAAATGTATATCTATACGGTTACGTTGTCGATGTGTCGTAAACTGTCCACTGTATGTTATCCATTTTTAACGACCAACGTGTCAAGTGCATGGAATTGCTGTATAATTTTTCATCATCATTCAAAGAACCGTATTCTCTCATCAATTTTGATAAGTCATTAACAAGTTTGTTCAGGAACGACATGGCACACCGCGGGCCTCATCTGGGATCTCCGACCAACGGACACAGAGACCGAAATTCTGAATCGTACTTTAAGTGTTATCAAAGGCTTAGAGGAGGAAACAGGCGTAAACCCTGGATGGATCAACAATGGAGGCCTCTTTGTTGCGACTAATAAGGTACGACATCAAGTCCTTCACAGTATTAAATTGTGATATTATTAAGGCAGTGGCCTTTCTCGAGGCGTTTGTTTTCACCGCCCCTGTTTGTTGTTGATTTGTATTCTACGACACACCTGAGACTGGGTATACGACTGCTGTGAATAATAATACGTATAAACTATATTTTCTGAGCATAATGTTTATTATAAATGTATCAAAGGCAGTACACTGAGAATGGGTATGCGGCCAACTTCTTTGCCCATGATTAATACGTATAGGCTTATTTGTAGTCACTGTTCGATTTCGTTATAATGAAGCGCCCGCAGTCCTTTTATAAGCATAACTCCTCCGCCCCCACTGAGGGCTCGTGCCCTCACGGGAAATAAACTGTCAACTTTGCTCCTGGGACCTCAGAGTGAATGCACTGGGAATGCTAACTCGTTGTTTATAACATTGGATAAATGTAGCCTCAGCGTCTATGCTTATCCATCTTTGGCACTTATAAAATTAAAAAGCGTGATTTTTTTTTACAAAAAACTAGATCCAAGCCCAGTTTCAGAATAGAACATCATAACGGCAACTGTACATTCTCATTGATATTGCAAAGGCTGCAAAAATATGCTACGAGCCAGGTGAAATTGGAGCTCTTGCTGCAGGTCGTAAGGGAAAATTATAGTTTATGTCATTTATGTATGCTGACTGCAAGTGCCAGTGCACAATTTACTAAATAACATTTATTTTTCAGCAACGATTTGACGACTTGAAACGCACTGCGACACTCGGCCGGGCTTTAGGGATTGAGTGTTTTCTTCTTGACCAAAAGGAAACTAAGAAGCTTTACCCTTTAATGAACGTTGATGACATATACGGCACATTATTTTCTCCTGGTTGCGGTATGTACTAGTAATATGATAAAAATTTTAGATTGACTGTTAATTTATCTTCAAACAAACAATTTTTTATTGAAGGAGACCTGAAAGGAAATGTTCTACTGATTGAAACGTAAAAATATTTAATCAATTGAATCACAAATAGCTTAGAAAACTCATATTTATCTCAAACCTAAAATATACGTCGAAACTAAAGTTAGTGCTTGGTAATCAAAAAGTTAGTATTCAAAATATGTTCTATTTGTAGGCACCGTGGATCCTGCTGGCCTATGCGACGCTTTGACCAGAGTGCCGAAAAAATTAGGAGCGAAAGTCTTGGAGAACTGTCACTTCATGGACATCAAAACCACAACCGCATTGATGGGCGGTAAAAAAGTTACCGAAGTGAAAACGTCGAGAGGAGTAATTAAGACCAACTGTATAATCAATGCAACGGGTGTGTGGGCAAACAGTGTTGCCTCGAAAGTAGACCTGAAGCTGCCTTTAGTGCCCATGAAGCACGCCTACGTCGTTACGGAAAAAATTCCTGGTATTCAGAACATGCCTAATGTTCGTGACTACGACTCGTCTACTTATCTGAGGTTGCAAGGTGATGCTCTCTCCATAGGGGGATACGAGGCCAACCCTAAAATTATTGAAAAGGTAATGTCTATGCCGTTCTTCGATCCTTATGAAGTTCTGCGAAATTCATCGTTATGGCAGAGATTGTGCTGTCATTGACCAATGCTACATGATTGTTTAAGAATAGTTCAAGACCATTGTGCATACAATCGATCAAACATTATTTGAAAATGAATCATCGGTTCAGTAAAATTTGCCACATTAATCTGATATAAATAATAAAATAAATAAATAATAAATAAAATAATAAAATAAATTTTATAAATATTTATAAAATTGATATAAATAATAAATGATACAATGTTCCCATCATTTGTTGAAATTTCTCCAACCGTTCTCTCCATTTGTATATTTGCATTTTGTTTCATGTCAATTTTTTTCTTTATACAGATTGACATTAACTTTGCGTTCGGTTTGTATGACTTGGATTATGAGGTGTTCAATCCTTTGATGCAAGGCCACATCAAGAGGATCCCAGTTCTGGAAAATACGGGTGTAAAATCCACTGTTTGTGGACCAGAATCATTTACTCCGGACCACAAACCTATAATGGGTGAGTTAATTCCACAGATAATTTTTTACCAGATTAAAGTCTTTTAAATACCTTCCAGATCACCTTTTAAGTGCATCAAGGCAGAATTTGACACCGCTAACAAATGTTGACCATAAAAGTATACATAATATAAAGGTTGATGTAACAAGGCTGATCTTTCATAAAATATCAACGTGTGCAGGAGAAGACCCGATGGTCGAAGGGTTCTTCCACTGCTGCGGTTTCAACAGCGCCGGGATGATGCTCGGCAGCGGGTGTGGCGAGCAGATCGCAAAGTGGGTAGTGAATGGACGACCGGAATTCGACATGTTTCCTTATGACGTCAGAAGGTACCATGCGCCGCTATGTGGAGACAAAAGATGGGTCAGAGAGCGCTCCCATGAAGCTTATGCCAAGAACTACAGCATCGTCTTCCCTCACGACGAACCTCTCGCTGGAAGAGGAAAGCGCAAGTCACCTCTTCATGCTGTGAGTCGATCGATCATTGTTGCACGATACATTAAAATTAGTTATGGTCCGTAATTATCGTTCACACATATGACCACTTGGTGTACCAGGATTTCACAAATTATTTGCTTGATTTTCCAGGTTTTGGAAGAGGCCGGATGTGTTTTCCAAGAGCGACACGGCTGGGAGAGGCCTGGCTGGTTCAACGTAGAACCAACTCCTGTGCAGAAGTATGATTGGTATGGTTCATACGGTACACCCGTTAACAAAGACCAAAGATACGTCAAAGCTCTGGAGCAAGAGTACTCCTTCGATTTCCCTGTTCATCACGACCTAGTGAGTAATCTCATATATACTGCAAAACTTGTTAAGTTGTTCGATATAGTACAAGTGACCGTCAGTGTTAAGATCAATTGATTGCTGAAATCGCAAATCAACCTAGAATTCTAAATCAACATTTTGAACTGATGGTGTAGCTGGTCTCCAATACATTTTCATGGAAAATAAGGTAATTGTTTTGCAATTTCCTTTGCTTTGAATTCTGAATAGTTGAAGCTCTCTTTCACTAATAGCCGTCATTAAAATTTGACAACTTTCAAAATGAAATTTGAACGATGTACTCCCAAAATGTTTGTCCTTGTCTACTCATTTAATAAATGATTTCAATAGCACACACAACATTTTTATCTGTGACCAGATCAATGCAGAATGTCTCGCGTGTCGAACGGGAGTTGTTGGGTTTGACATGTCGTATTTCGGCAAATTCTATCTCACCGGGCCTGACGCTACCAAAGCAGCGGACCACCTCTTCTCAGCCGACGTGAGGCGGCCGGAAGGCTCCACCGTCTATACTTGTATGCTTAACAAGAACGGCGGCATCGAGGCTGATCTTACAGTCGTGAGTAACACAATATCTAGAACATATTAGGGGGTTTGAAGTCTCCCTTGGGTATTTTGTAGGCTGGGAACAAGTTTTTTTGTAGTTTAATAAAAAGTTTTTTTAAAAAAACTGTTGAGTTACTCGGGGCTGGAAGGCTAGTAATAACTGCTTTGAACGCCACGAGTGCTTTAAAATATACAAGAAGAATGCTGTCGTGAGCCCTTCATGTATCTTTCCAAGCTTGTGGCTAGTGCGAGATCAGAGAAGTCCATTCGTACATTTCAGAGCGTCGCTCAAGGCGGGAAAGGCTCGCCTTGTGATCCCAGTTACAACGGCGTTGGCTATTACCTTGCAGTCGGCGGTGCGGCTGCAACTCAAAACTACGCCCACATAGTCAAGGAAATTCGTAACAACAACTGGAAAGTTTCCCTTATCAACCACACTGAAGATATGACAGTCTTTTCTATTCAGGGACCCAAAAGTAGAAGTTTGCTCAGCAGCCTGACGTCTGCTGACCTCAGCAACGAATATTTTCCCTTCAGCTCCCACCGAATCATTGAAGTAGCTGGTCATAAAGTGCGTGCTCTACGCGTATCATTCGTCGGGGAATTAGGTGAGTTTATAGTTTGGCTTTGATCTGCTTCTATGATAATTACAGCTGATAATCGTATTTTGTTCTGTTTGTCACTTTAGTTGGCAGCATAAAAAAATTCGCTCTTACAGTTGCTTCCTAATTTCTAATAGGTTGGGAACTTCATGTCCCGAAAACCTCCGCCGTACCGGTGTACATGGCTGTCAAAAAAGCTGGAGAGGCTTTTGGCTTCAGAAATGCAGGCTACAGGGCCATGGATTCGCTGTCGTGTGAGAAAGGCTACAGGCTTTGGCACAGCGACATCCGTCCCGACGACACACCTTTGGAAGCTGGACTCACCTTCACTTGCAAGCTGAAAACTGACATTCCCTTCCTTGGTCGAAGAGCTCTGGAGCAGCAGAAAATACAGGGAATTACGAAGAAATTAGTTACGTTTATCTTGGATGACCCTAAAATCCCCCTGTGGGGTCAAGAAGCTATAAAAAGGGACGGACGTTACGTAGGAACCGTACGGCGAGCCGAGTTCGGTGTAGCTCTCGGGACGTCCATAGCTTGCGGGTACGTCAGCAAGCTGGACGGCAGCGTGGTAGACAAAGATTTTCTGACCACTGGAAAATGGACCATTGAAGTGATGTGCCAAGATACTCCAGCAAAGTTGCATTTGAAAAATCCGTTTGATCCACAAAATGAAAGGTTAAAAGGACATTACAATACAGTTTCTTGAGATGCATCACAATAGAGATATGAATTCTGCACCGTTCCCAATTTATCATCAGGTAGTTAGTTCATATTCTCGCTGATTGTTTGGTTCAATGTTTGGGCAAGATTCTTATGCGGGTCTCCATGCATATCGAATAAAATTCCCTGAAATGCGAAAATATAAAAAATGTTGAATGCATCGGTCATATTTAGAAGCTTGCGTGCTTCATGTCGTAATTCCACTTTGCCAATTTCCTTTTCTCGAAGTGACGGATAAAATAATTCAAGAAAAATAGCCTCTCAATGGCCTCACATGAGGTAGTGCTAAGACTGCATTTTTATGGAAAAACTTGCATTTCTTCCAGCGTGTTAGTATTAATTATTGTACTGTTATTGTTTCAATGCCTAATCTGGGTTTCTCCATGACAATACAAGTGTTAAGTCTGCAGTGCTTGCTTCACAATACATTCCCAGCATCGTGAAAGCGACCAGATCGTATTTACTTTTATTCGTCCATATGTTATGCTCTTGATTATAAAAGTTGACGAATTTTCGAAGTCGATATCATGAATACAGCACATCGTGTAGCCCTAGAAATCAACACGACTTTATTATTGCCTGCATTGCTGCAAATTTTTTAACATCAAGGCATTTAAAATCGCCTTGGAAACTTCTGATACCGAGCATGATCAAGGCACTTGAAATTGTCAGAACCTAAGAAAGGCGTTTTCATTGAAAGGCAAGAAGCAAATCATTCCTTTATTAACAAAATCACGGTAAATTTACATGAACGAGACACCACGCAGTGGCTGAAAGACTGACGTTGTCGTGCACTGACACCGCGCACGCTTTGTGTGCAGCCCGGTCCNACAGATGAGCGTATTTTTCTAAACAGATCGGAAGACAGGAAGTGGGAAGTTATCGCAAGGTTATCTTAGAACTACAAATAATTCAGTAGTCCAGGACACCTGACGCTATTACTGCGTTAGACGGTCGAACACTTATCCCTGTGGCATATTTGGATCACATTCAAAAGTTGCTCAAGAGAAAAGTTGTGGTAATGAATACGGTAATTTATGAAAAAATGGGCAACCAAAAATTAAGATTCGACTGTTTTAACTAAGTAAATCATCAATCAGAACAATTTTAGCCAGAAAAACATTCATACTTAGTCAGATGGCCTTTGCGACAATCGCGGTTCGGTAAATCTGAAAATACCATCACTGAACTAAAATCTGACTTTAGTCGAACATTCTTGTATGCTCAATGAAGATTGCATTATTGGTTTTCAATAGATACACATTAAAATTAAAATTAGGGTATGGTTACGAAACAATTAGTTCGTCCAAAATACATTGGACACGAAAATTCATGACATTTTCTCCGAATGGTTGAGCTTAGGAAGAGCAAATTTTAATACAAAATTTGAGCGCATAAGAAGAAAGTTTCAAGCACAACACAACACAGAACAGAAGCAAGACCAACAAATGCCATTAACACCAACACTGTACATACTAACATAACAACTTCATTAACATAAGGATAATATTCAGAGGACAGGTAAGAGGTAAGAGGTAACAGCAAGGAAGATAAACGAAGAATTACAAAGTCCTTCACAAGAATTAGTGAGAAATCACGAAAAGACAGAGAAATGTACAACATACACATAAATTTCATACATGATAATTAGCTAATAATAAAGGAAGGGAGCAGTGAAAAATGTGGTAAATAAACCTAACTTAGGAAAAAGGAATATTGACTTCATTGCTAATGGCAGTCTCCTGTTAATTAAGACACAAACCCATAAATACTGACAATAAATACAAGGAAGAGCTCAAAGAAATAGATGGCAGTGAAGTATTGACATACTTTAGACGATGCTTCTCATTAAGCACACATTATCAAGTATAGTTCACGGCTGCAGCTCTAAGCGCTGCTAGCATATTGCGTGATGCCATGCAGTTGACACGGCCAAATCAACAAACTCTTACGGGAAGCTAGAAATCTTTTCAATGTTTTGTCTCGGTTGGTAAAGCGTTGTCCACACTATAAATCATAGAGAAAACCCTCGGACTAAATTAATGAGCAGTTGAGTTCTTTTATGCGCCGCTAACAATCTCATGATGCTGTAATAAATAAATCCTGCTGGATTGTGAAATTGAATAACGGAATTACCAATTAAAGAATTCACACATCATTGGCGTTCAGGTGCAAATCATTTTCCACGAGTGTCGATCGGTAGTGCAACCATGAAAAATTCAATCACCATTCTCAATAGTTAGGCACCATTGAAACAATTTAGGGTTCTCTAGCGTGCATAAATATTATGCCAACCGTAAAGCTGCTTCAAGATGAGAAAGTTTAGCTCAAGATATTTGAATCTAGGAAATAGTTTCAATTGAAGCAGGCCACCTTGAAAAGCTGATACTCGTGGGGAAGTAATTGTAACACGAGATGGTAGGGTACAATAAATCTTGTTTGAATAGCGACCAATCAATTCAATATTTTACGATCTACTATACCCTGTCGGTATTAAGTTGATACGAAACAGAAATACCAGTAAACTACAGGTAAATCTCACACTAATTGGCACACTAACTATCTAAACCTAATTCAACATATGAACTGACCAATTCCTATCATCATCACACTAGAGAGAATTCAAGATCTTAAGTTATACATTATTGAGATGTTTTATTGTGAAGGAGTACGATTGAAGTTAGGTATATTGCTTATAAGAACAAATATCGTCAAGTTCGAGAGAGAGAATCACGTTTCTTTCACTCAGGTTCAACGTAAATTCTGTCCATTGAGCAACAATTTTTTATCACACTTCCAGAGCAACCTCTCATCAAAAAGAAAAGCAATATTCCGTAATTCAAATAGAAGCAATTTCCGTGATGAGAACAAAATGTGAGAAAGCTTGATTCGCGTCATAAAACTCAATAACATTGATTTTATTTTGACATTGCAAACTCATCAGTAGCTCTTTGGCCTCGGTATCTCCGGGGAATTGACTTCAGAGCGATGTGATAACTCAAGCGTTCGAGAGTGTCATAAGCAAACAAACTCACTCTCCGCGCTCAGCAAACAATGTTAGCCACATTTTATTTAATATTCAAATCATTACTCTGACGTTGACAAATAAATATAATTTATTGAACCGCTCCATTGTTTAATCAACACACTATATCAACATTAATAAGAAATGTTGTAAAACTTCAATAAACATCTCGCATATTGAATAATTTCATGTCTAGTGGTTTTTCTACACGTTAATAAACTAATCCAATGAATAAACACAAACTAAGTGATGATGCGTAGTTTAAATCCGTTAGATAACTTCATGAATTCGATTTAGACGAGCAAATAATGGAATAATATTGCATGAACTACACTTCTTCGCCATCGAGCTCAGCGTATTGTCTGAGGCAGCTGAGGGCGTACACGAGTCGCTCTCTGATGGCCGCGTCACAGCCGGCGCTGGCGATGTCAGCGAGGCGGTACGCGCAGCTCTGGCGATCAGCGTTGATGTAGAGCAGACACGCGTCTTCGTCGCAGCGTTCGCCGCTGACAACGATCTTCGTGTGGTCTTTGAAGAAGTTTATCTGCAATAAATGTATCCTTGTGTTACCGAATTTTTTTCATGCGATAAGATTTTATATCCGTCATTATTTTAAAAAATTTCAAACTAATAGCCAATTTTTCAACATGACTCATTCGAAATAATTTCACGAATCTCTGGACTAAATGGGCAACAAATATAAACAGTAATGTAATTAGGAAATTGTATTGAGACCCGTGATAGAATGAAAAGTACAGGAAATGCTGATAATACTGCAAAAATCTTACCTGAAACGTGCCGTTGCTGAGCTGCATGATGATACTCTTAGGCGTTCTGTCCCAGCGCCTGATGTGAGGAATGACTTGAGAGGACGCGTTCTTGCACGCACCACCAGTAGTACCACTACCACCGCTGCCGGTGCTGCTAGTGCTACTGGTGCTGCTGTTAGCACTGCTATTGCTACTACTGCTCCGGTTAGGGGTGTGAGGTGGTGGAGTTTTATCCCCAGCACCTGTAAGGTTCTCATCCATGTAGGTGGCGAAGTAACGCAACAGTTGGTAGCGTTCCTGTAGCCAGGCAGGACATGCTGACGCTGCCACTGCCGTCAAGCGACCGCTGCAGTCGTGATATTCTACGCGGCTGCAGGACAAATCAAATTAGCATTACAATGAAGAAATCTTCGGACACATTTTAATTAATTATACAATAGTGAATAATGATGCAGGAGAAATTAATGTTCGACGTTATTTACCACTTATCGCCGCTGATGTTTATTCTCGTGAGGTCATTGAAGAAAACACCGACGGAATTGTCAGAGAGCTGGTATCCGAAGCCGTATTTATTGCTGTAGTCGATCCATTTAGAGATGAAAAGCGGCGTGTGTGATTGGTGGATCAAGTTACCAGTCACGCCTGGAGAATGAAAGTCAAAAATTAATCCCTCACATTAAAGAATATCATGGCCGAAAACCAAACAGACGGTTAACAATTGATCAAATAACACATCCTGATACTAAATTAATTGAAATAATCTGTAATGAATCCGAAATTCTTCTTAGGAACCTTTGCACTGCGGCGAGTAAAACTTATCAAATTTTCAGTATTCCTTTAAAAAAAAAATCAGCCCGAATGTTTCATTTTTAGCAATATGTTCCGCTGATAAAATAAAGGCTCCTGTACAGACATAAACATAAATCGTTTAACCTTGGCAACTGCACAGAAATAAGCATAAATAGAATAGTTTACTCTTGGCAACTTCTCACCGTCCGGCATACTGTCGAGGCAAGAGGCGAGCAGGTTGTAGAGAGTCCCTGAGGTCACTTCCCTCTTCCTGCCCGTCACCAAGGAGCCCAAGCAGTTCGTGTTCTTCCCGTCAGTAGCATAGATGACAGAGGTGAGCTTTTCGAATAGACGGTTCCCGTTGTTACCTCCATTTGAATCTTTTCTTCTAACATCTTTAGATAAATGGGATATGGTTGTTGGAGAGGCCATCTGATGAGACGGTCTCTGGTTGACTTGGTTAGGCAGGGTGGAGATGTATCGCTGCTGTGGGTGCAGGGAAGGAGGGGAGGGAGGAGAACTGATACCTTCATTGAGAATTTCGTTGCGGTGGTTCATTTCAGGTATCTGGTGTCCTAAATTGTCCGTTAATATTGATATCTGTGAAGAAAAAAGTTGAATTAGTGACGCAGTTCGAGTGCAATAAGCTCAGTTCTAGGCACACCCTTTGAGTTTCTGAAGAATGGAAATTTTCATGGTACATTAACAACCATGCCCACTACGGAATAATTGCCGCCGAGGCACCTAATACTTTATTGGTATGGATAGCAACTAACTGATTCTAAAACAACATCAGAAATGAGAAGTACAAAACCTTCCGATAGAGCTCGAGTCGGGAACGACGAGGAGTACATTGACGCATTCATAGATAGTTGTTATAAGAGCATATTCTAATACAGTAAAAATAGCCTACCTTATCCTGAGGGGGCTTAACGTTGGGTAATCTAAGAGTGGATACTGAGGTGGTAATTTTCTTGATGTCTTGAGAAATAACTTGAGAGTGCAGCTGCTGCTGTTGGTGGTGGAGGTCAGTAGGTTCCGACACTCGCGGCACTAACGAGTCCACAGTGAACTGTGGAACCTGCGTGCACGCCAGCGTCGGGAGGCTACGAGGGAAAAGACCTGCAACGGGCAGAACAAATTTATATTTTAAAAATGTTTTTGTAACTTCAAAAGCATCGTTTACCATTTTAGTTACTTGCGAACTATAGAGGTGTAGATTATCCCACTGCTAATTCGACTTTGTTTACTAGTGTCATTTTGAATGGATAACATTTAAGTTCCCATGCTCACCTTTCGTGAAAAAATCGTGTCTAAGGAGTTCGGGTACTGAAGGTCTGCTCTTGGGATCAGGATGAAGTAGTGCAGTGATGAGGGAGCGCCCGTGAGAACTCACTAAGGGCGGGATGACGTACTGGTTGTTGGTGATGCGCGAGTATGTTTCCTTTAAAGTGTCCGTCTCGAACGGTGGCTGCCCCACCAACAACGCGTACCTGATGTAAGTTTAATTTTAAATTTCCTCAATAGCCGATAACCATTAGTACCTCAATACCTCAATAGCCGATAACATAGTAAACAGCTTTCTAAATACCCTTTCCCGACAGTAAAGAAAATAAAAAAAATTGAAATAACTAATAATCTTGAAAATGTACGTACAAGAACTTCAACGGGCGATGCCGATAGAAGCATGTGTTAACGACGATTTTATTATCGCCCCGAAGATCAACACAGCCATCATAAAATTATATTATGGGGTCAGCAAAAGGGCTAAACCTTAATATTTACAATATTATGAACCTTTTAGAGCGATAACAGAAGCAAACAAGAACTCGCATGAGTCTGGTGTTTGCAGTAAAACCTTTGACGACACTTGTCAAAGCAGAGAACAAATGTCCTAGGATATAAGATTTAAAAAAATTCAGCCACACAGAGACTGGCGTTATTAGTACGAGTATACCAAGACAATAAAATATAACTTACATGATGCAACCTATAGCCCAAATATCGGCCTGGTAAAAGTGACCGCATTTGTTTAGCACTTCAGGTGCGATGTAGTTAGGAGTTCCGCATATTGTCCTGTAAACAAAAAGATAAAGCCGATAAATATCATGATATACAAAAGATATAGAGCACAAGCTTAGGCGACTCTATAAAATAAAATTGCATTAAGTTGCGCAATCATGTTTAGCGGCGCAAGGACAATTCGATAAGATTAGGCGATGACCAACAGGCGAGGAAACAGACCAGTGTCAATGCCACACAAATAAAACCAAAGTGCGAAGTAAGTAATCGATAAGAATCGAGTCATCCGTTTATTCTTTAATGCATAAATCAAGTGTTAATCTTTTTTTCATTTCCTTGCGCTTGAAATAGCGGGAGGCCGCGTACGTTAGGGAGGCAGACTGCAGACTAATGGGGGATGGATATATCACATATATGTACACACATAACCAGCTTACCACCGTCTCAGTAGCTATAGCACATAGAAAAAAACGACGGTTCCATAGCATTCCTCAGAGCAGTAAAACTTAATAAAGAAGGCGATAAATGCTAGTTGCACGCAATACTGGATAAATTAAGTAAGAACTAAGCACGCTCGAAATGTGCGTGTGAAAGAGACGAGGGGAGGAAGGGAAGGTGAGGTGAGAATGAGACACCCAGAGGCGGGGTCATCTTCCTTTGTGTAGGGCGTAGCGAGTGTGAAGTGCCAGCGACTTGGAAAGGCAGAGCAAGCAAGAAGTTTGAGCGGTACCTCGCAATGCAACCCACACATCGAGGTGACGGCCGCAGCGTTCCTTATCGAGGCACGCCACAACGGCGAGCAGCTTCGGCAGTGCGCATGCTATCTATAGTTTGCTAGCGCAACAGGTCCTTCCAGCACACAAATATTTCGCCGAGTAATTCACTCGTGTCGTTTAAATCTAGTGTAATTAGTTTTAAAGATGCCAGCTCTGAAATATTTGATTGAAGAACTTGATCGAATCTCGAACAGAAACTTGCAATCGCGCACCCATAATAGCGCACATAACAAGGCAAGCATAAAACAAGTCTAACACGAGCATGCTTCAGACGGGTTTCAATGCCCGATGAACAGGTGCCGGGAGGAGACCAAACATGAGCTAATGGCCACACAAAAAATATGTCGACAGGAACAGGTTGTAGTATAGCAGACAAATAACAGCAGACCGAGAGTGGAAACCGCGGCGCCGCTCGACCAAACCCGGAGTGTCTCCGGACTTTCGCGATCACCTTTTGCGTGCGCAGCATGGTGCATTGTTTATAAAACCAAATTAAGAATGTTGCTCACGCTTCTTGGAAGGAAACGATGATAAATTGCATTATTTCATGGAAAGATGGTGGCCGTTTGGGGCATTTTGCTAGTGTTTGTTACGTTCTAGTTTGATCAGATAAGTTCATTATCTCAACGCAGCAAGTCCTTGACAGGTCTCCTGCTATCTTGAATTTGTCGAGGGCACATCAAAACCCTCGCTAACACTCCGAGCCGATCAGCTGCCAGTCGACGGAACTCAACATATTATGAGGCTTAGTTATGGATGCGGAGATCGTTTGACGACTTGCAGGCGTAACATTAACTAAGGAATGCACGTCAACAACTTATGTAGTTATGAATGCAACGCAAGCCATTTTATTGCAAGCTGCAATAGCCGTGGATAATGACAAATCAGCTAGTAAATTTTCATAGTAGCAATTGCGTGTCTGTATTGAAAAATGAGTTTTTTTTCGGACCCCGCAACCACAAGGCTGGGCGCACACAGCAGAAGCCACGGCGGTGAGGCTCGGTGAAGAGGGGGAGAGTCAAGGGAGAGGGGTGCATGCAAGGGGGTAACATGCGGGAGGGGGAGTGGGGAGGGGATGGCGTCGATCAGCTGGTCACTGATCCTGACGACCTCAGCGGCACAGCCCACGCAGCTCCCACCACCCTTCCCTCTTCTCCTTTCCCGCGTTCTTTTCTGCATGGAAGGCGAGACCTTCTTCCAAGAGCGCAACTTTTCATCTTTGTAGTTGAACACCAAAAGTTTAACCATTGCCCAAACTTGCACGAGGTATACTGCGGACTGGTTTTGGGAGAGATGATCTCAACCATTCACTATGATAAACATGGAGCAGTGCTTCAAGAAGCAGAAAACACCAAGTTCGACGTAATCCAGTACTTAATAGACGCAAGCAAAAATTACAGTCGCTTCTTGTACATGTAATCAAACTCCATAATGCAACTATTAAAAGAAACTAACAAGACATCCCGTCAGAGAACGGAGTTCTCGTTTAATTCTTTTCCCTGCAACCAACTGGTAAAATTAAAAATGTAAGAAATGTTAACACCTACGTAGGCGCGTCTATAGACGACGTAAATCAGAAAATAGGAATAAAATTTGCTTCAAAAAGTATCTTGTAATAAGCATCAGTCAATTAACAATCTCGACACACCTCGGCGAGTCACATTCACGAAGTGGCCAAGCCAAGCCATTTGCAGCCTCAAAACATATTCAACTCAATAATTTCAACAGGGCACATAAACTATTGCAACTTTAACATAGCAGGCAAATATGAACATTTTATATAATGAAATAACAATGAAAAGTGAAAGTCTTGCGGTAGCAGAAGTTCAAATGATTTCAGAGGAACATAATCTTCAGGGCGAAACAGCCGGACGTTTGTTTAAATTAAACTTTAAATACGAAATTATAGCAGCGACAAACGTTTGAATACAAGGAGTGAAGGCGGAGGCATACAGTGGCGCGCAAGATGCCAGCGCGGAGGAAACTTTGAGGCGCTGTAGTCAGGCAGGGAGGAGCGGTGGGTGAGAGTGACGCGGCACGACTTCATTGTTCAGGGCGGGGTGACTGCGACCCAGCATGCAGTCCGCGCTGCTAAACATGTACGAGTTTGCTGCCGTGCATGTGTGTGAGCGTGGCATACATGTGTGCGGTATGTTTACTGCAGTACAAGGGAAAAATTCTTGTCTTGTCTAACTTTTTATTGGCATAATGCAATGATCCAACGCTGCTACCACCTCACGTCCAGCCATCAAGGAAAGCATAGCAGGCTTTCCCGAGTGCATCCGAGCATGTGCCGGTCATGGGTAGTGTCTCGCCAAGCAAAACATGTACGAGTTTGCCGCTGTGCATGTGCGTGAGCGTGGCATACATGTGTGCGGTATGTTCACTGCAGTACAAGAGAAAAATTCTTGTCTAACTTTTTATTGGAATAATGGAATAATCCAACGCTGCTAAACATGTACGAGCTTGCCGCGGTGCATGTGCGTGAGCGTGGCATACATGTGTGCGGTATGTTTACTGCAGTACAAGGGAAAAATTCTTGTCTTGTCAAACTTTTTATTGGAATAATGCAATAATCAAGTTAAAAGTTTGCAGCAATTAGTAGCGATTGGAGTACAGATTTCAGGAATGATTTCTTGAATGAATTTTGTATTGCAATATTCCTTATAAGAACAAATATAGTCCCATCCAAATACTAAATGCAAGCACGGTAAATATTATACAGGCGATAAAATATGTTCCTGAGCATAAACCAGGAAGTTAAAAGAAGAAGTTCACAACGAATTTAAAGTAAATCTACGCCTTGCGTCGTCTCTAGTGGCAGCTTCCCAAGGAACTGAATGGCTTGCAACCTCGCGCAATTTCCTCACTATCAACACGAAGCTTTTATTCTGGTAGCCTTCTATCGTTCACCATCTCTTCTCGTCCTTTAGGAGCAGTGACGATTCACAAAAAGTCCTGTGAGGCGTTAAGGAATGTTTCTCTGGGGATAAAATAAAAAATCATTGCGCAGCGATGGAAGCAATTACAGTGTCACTGAAGAGATCTTGGAGACGCGCAAAAAAGGTCGAGTTCACAGGAAAGTCTTGCCTCTGTCGTCTTTACAGCCGCGCTCACGAACGTGAACATTCATTTCATTACCGCCCACAAAGAAGTAATTACACACTCAACAGCTTCAATAGATCACTTACAGGAAAATAGCATGGAGTCCAACTCAGGCAGGCATCGCAATCACATAGGAATTTTTATCGACAAATACCAAGAAAACTCGCGCATGAGGTCTTATTCGGCATTGTAAATGGATTTAATGAAGTGCCTCATTCCACGAAACTCGAAGAACAAAATGTCATCTAAAGTCCACGCTATAAAAACCTCAGGGACGGCATGTATGAAGAAACGATTTGAAATAATCGACAGCCGGGATAACATTCCTTATAAAGTACGAGTTACAGTAACCGCTCCAATTAATGTACATTAAAAATGCAACGACAGTGGGATCTCACAACTATTTAGCCTAAAAATAGCTTAAGCGGTCACTTATATATACACAGTATGCTTTCAGCGCGCTCTAGTCTGCTCATTTTTTAATCGCATGTGTATGGTAAAATTTCGCAGGTAGTATTGCAAGTGATAAGCAAACGTCATGCAATAGCAAATCAAGAAAAGCATCGAGCGCCGACACGGGACGGCTCAATATGGGAGGCTCAGGAAGCGGACGACCCCCACAAATTGACGCTAATATCAATTGGCTGCCTGAGCGTCCGACAGCCCGATGCGAGAACTGTACAGAGGGCGGGCACATATTGTGCTACTATAGTGAATTGCTTAGGGGTAGCGGCAAGGACTGAAATCAACATATGTAGGGTAGAAATGGTAGAACTTGCTTTTTATTGTCATTAAACATGACTTTTTGGTCTAAGTGTTAGCCAAATTAAAAATTAGATAAAGCTTCATACCGGAAATCATGCGATCTCGTGGAAACGCATACTAGAATATTTAATTACTTCAACGGTGCCACAGTTTTCACTTCTAATCTGTCGAACTCTGAGTCAACGCGCAAAAAAATCTCTTAAAGGCAAAATTATTTCAACTTTTCGGAGATATTATAATCAGTAAATTAGTTACACAACATTCGGAATGTAAGTAGCACATAAAATAATTCTCTCAAATTGAAGACCGTAATTCAAGCTTCGAGCATTCGCAATGCCGACTTATTATAATGTAAACAAACTTCTATTCTTTCAGAAGATAAGCGAGAGGGCGATCACGATATGACGGACGCCTTTGGTGAAGCAACAAGAGGCAGAGAAGCTGCCGTCACTTAGCAAGCAGTTTATACAAGAGCATTGCAAGATAAGATAGATTGAACAATCATGCAGCGAGGGTGATCGCTGTCCGCCAAGTGAGCACGGCTACACTCATGTTTAACATCACACAAACAAATCATTGACGCCTACACACAGCCAGATGAAAATAAGATGACTTTAGACGAGTCAATGATCATTTTTTAGCTCTCGTTAAAATACGATCCAAGGTTAGCATTCATATTACTTAATTGCTGAAATCACAAGTTAGCCAAAAATTTTCAAAGAAAATGCCACAAAAATTCAAGATATTTCCACTTAGAAGTTGGGTGGCGTGCAGTGGCAGAAGTTGGGTGGCGTGCAGTGGCAGGAGTTGGGTGGCGTGCAGTGGCAGGAGTTGGGTGGCGTGCTCGCTAATGCCGGTAATGACCAGCCCGGTAGCCCGACGTTCTCGTTAATGCATTAACGCGATTGCAGGCACTGGACGAGTGTCAGCACTTAACAAGAACAAGCGCCACTCGAGCACCCTAATTAAGCGATAAACAGCGACACTAACACACGAGAAATGAGCAACAATTGTGTCATTTGGCTGATGTACATTTTGTTCTCTTGTCTAGATGAGAACAAATACTTGTACGTGAGGCAGGTGGAAGCAGTTCATAAATAGCGAGGTAATGTGAATGCAATTCAAATAAATATTCGCGCACTCAATACATTGACAGATAAATGAACAGCAGGAAAATTTTTAAAGTAAAATTCAAATAGAAAAGGGGAAGTGTTATTTAATATTTCAAGATGAACCATTAGCGAACACCAGTAGACAACTTGTTGGCAGCATTTGTTGATTGCATATTATTTGTAACAATACATTTCTCGAAGAATTTGTTAATAATAGAGTTGTCTAAATTATTCAGTTAGCTGAGCGATACTCACACTTGTCTATTGTCCGCCGTTCTGGTGGCAAGTCCGAAGTCTCCGATCTTAACGTTCATGTCCTGAGAGAGGAACATGTTGCCCAACTTGAGGTCCCTGCAACGTACCAAGATCATTAAATTTATCTCAATCACCGCAAAGTTCATGAGAAGTCTAGAAATAAAAGTCAAACAGTTGCACATAAATAATAAAATTGAGCTGCAAATCATTTTATATTAGCCATTGAAGCGATTTACCGAGGATTAAGCCGACATTAAATAAGAGGATACGTTCTAAGGAGCGTCCGCTGCCATTCAAAGAGAAACCATTAACAATGATTGGTCGAATTAACTACTAATTATATACGAATCAATTATCTCGGTCAAAGTAGGAATTTGGGAAATCAAAAGGAGCAAATAAACCAATTTTCTTCGCAAATTTTCCCAATAACCTAGTCGCATGACTTCAAATGAACTCGACATGTAAATCGTGAGTGCGCAAGAATCAAGCACCGGAACAGATAGACGGCGATTGCTACAACACCGGTATGAATGGGTTTACTGGACAAGGCCGTGAATGCGCAGAATAATTCACCTGTGAATGATGCCCTCGCCATGGATGTATGCAACGCCCTCAGCGAGCTGGTGGATGAAGAAGCGCACCTCAGGTTCCGTGAGTGTCCGTCGGTACTTCAGCACGTGTACCAGAGACTGAAACACACACAATAATATTTGCATTTTATTCATAAGAAATACAGATAGCCGTAAGTTCCAACCAATCCAACGAATGGCCTACGGAAGGACCGACAAACTACGAATATATAAATTCTTGTTGCTGATTTGATACAATCAAAGGGATTAATTTTACCCATACGAATGTAGCTAGTGAATCCCAGACACCAATTTTATCATCTCCCTTATGATAACGGATGGCCGAAAATATTTTTGCACTTAAGTATAATAAAGCTCAAGTTCATTGAGCATACACTTGAAAACTGCATCGTATCATCGTTAGTTCCAATCACCGCCATTAAGAATATCTAAAGTGCATCCCAAATTGACGCTCCAAGACAGCTGAAGTGAAGGAGCTGAAGCTTGGCCTGTCAGGAGCCTTGAACCGCGCAACGTCACGGCGCCGCGTCACGCATCGCTGCCTCGACTTGCCAGCCCTGCAGCGGCTCTACGTGGCCACTATAAGCTCGCCACGCTGCGCCTTCGTCGTCAGATAAAGTTCGATGGGCACGAACACAACGGCATGCATGAACATGACGTCGCTGTCTGGCGCTGCGTCGAGTCAAGCAGCAGGATAATGACACCTAACATGCCGAGACCTATACGGAATGTCTTCGTCGTTCGTACAAATTAGCTATACAAGCGAGCATGCAGAAGAGGGAATAACAAAATGGAGCACTACTAGCCATAATGATGGACACATGCATGGGCCCTCAATACAAATTTATACTTCATGAATGATTGTATGAGGAACGCGAACTGTAACCTGAACAGCAATAAACTAGAATTTGTGCTAGGCGCCGACCTAAATCTGGGTTGTTGCCTTAGGGACGAGAAAAATTTCTTAAGTGTTGGTAACGCGAGCAGAGACATGCACACCACAAGCAAACGAGTCTGTTTACGAGTCTGATTTTAGCGAAAGCAGCTGAGCAGATGGGCAATGTGTAAACTAAGCCATGACCCGCACTCATTGTACACTGTACACAGACCCGCCGAGACATTAAGCGTAAACAGTTGCTGCAGACGCTCACTAGAACGAGCGCCTCTAATGAGCCGTTTTCTTAACGACGCCAAAACATCCAAGCTGCCGACGTTCAAGCACGACGCCAGTTCGCAGAGAAGTCAATCAACGCCAATCACTTCATTTGCATTTACCCATGCTTCAGTTTGAGATATGAAATATATGGTTGCTAAGACGTCTGAAAGAAACTTTACCAACTGAATTTGGACACGGATTAATGTTCTTAGTTGTTCCCTATATAGCCTTCCTATACGCGTGTGTGGACATGTCAAACGTGGTGTTCCTTGGTATAGGAACAAATAGAACCTCTCCATGCTTCGTTCATTCGCGGCTCGCATTAACAACACCCGCTGACAATGCATGAAGGAAGTGTTTAGAAAATGCCAGTTCAGTACAATTTCGTTTCTGCTAGCAATTTTGCTTGGAAAAATGAATTAGGTACGGGGAAATATAGAAAATAATGTCTTCGTGCTGCTTAATTGGAAAAATAATAATATATCAAAGTAATAGTTTGTTAAAAAATACAATAGTTTCATTTTAGATTCTTCCCATTTTTGGCAAGTTGAACGTGTGTGAATCGCGTTACATCAAAATAATCGTAAATGAACGTTTGATAGTTTCTGTAACGTAATACACAACAAAAAAGTAATAATGAAAAGTGACAATCAATGGGCAAATAACAAGTGACCGTACACCTAAATCGAAGAATTTAAGAAGAACTCAGTTTTTCGAGTTTATCTAACATGACAACAAAATTGCGATAATGGCAACATATATGACTTCACATAACAACCTCGACGACAAAAACCCACGATATAAAAGCAAGAGCGAGACCGACTCACGCATTGGCCTGCCCAAGATGCACGCTCACATCTCTGGCGTTGGCATCGTCGATAATCGAGCGAGAATAACAGCACGGATTTGTTCACTTCGCGAAATCTTCAGAAAAAGCGGAATGTCGGACACCAAAAGGTACGTCAACAGGCGTGCAATCTCAAGGTTTAACTCGTGACCCAGCTAACTGTTCCACAAATTTTGCTAGTTTAAAGAGGTGGTTCATATACTACAGCACTCAACGGCAGGCTAACTCCAACCGAAAGCAAAGTACGGACGAGGATCTCGGCCATGGAAACTAAAACAAAGTAACTATGGAGTATTTTGTCCGTAAGTACCGAACAGGAGAGTTTTTCCAAAAATCCTTACGTTAACATAGTTGCGTCTATATGAGCTCATAGCGTTCTAGTAATTAGTATTGAACGCGATAGGTCGTTAAGCGCCAAAATCATAGCATAAAGATTGCAAATACTAAAACTATCCATTATCTCTACATGACATAACACTTTAATCACACACATAGCATGATTGAAGTCATAGCATTATTTAAGTTTGTCCTACTTCAGCATGAATGCAAAGAGTCCATAAAGCCTGAGCATTGAACAGTAAACTATAAGTAATGGAGTGCGAAAGCCCATTAAACTGTACTGACCCGCATAGAACAGTTCTCGAGGATGATGTAGACATTCGAGTCGTCCTCGAAGTAGCGGTGGAAGCGCACGACGTGCTTGTGCTGAAGTTGTCTGTGAACTTCAATCTCACGTGCAATCTGAAAAAAAAGCAGGAAACAAACTCGTTATCACACAGTCTTATTATAGGCGAGCAAAAAAAAAATAAAATACATGGATATCTTGGGGTAGATCAATTAGTACTTGAAACTTGCAAAATTTCCATAAATTCACACAATTTATTCATTTAAACCCATTTCACTGCCAACATCAGCACCAAGTTTTCGCTTGAAATTTACCGATGAATCGCACTCTGATCCTCCGTTTCAGCTCACCACGATATAGCGAACTTCAAGTTAAATAATTAAAACATTTCTTTTCGGGGCATGTATGATGAAGGGAAATGATAAGTCAGAAGCATACAAGAACACGTCAGGGAACACGATCAAGAAACCAAACCGTTACAGGAACTAGGCTCGAATATTCATGAAAACAACAGCTTTAACAAAAAAAAAATAAGTCGAATACAAGACTGGCGATAGGCTTGACCTCCCAGCCTGTGAATATCGTAGCATTCACGCTAAAATATTTCCGTACAAACTTCGAGGACAGACTAAAGAGAATCATACGCACGCACGTTCCCTTATTGCCGGAGGCAAAACAAGAAAAAAATCCCGGAGGTTTCAGTACCTACTGCACAAGTTCTGAAGAAACTGTGAAATCAAGCACGAATATCACGGAATTCGGGACAAGCGTTATAGCAAAATAATCGTAAATGAACGTTTAATAGTATCTCTAACGTAATACACATCAAAAAAATAATGAAAAGTGTCAATCAATGGGTAAATAATAAGTGACCATATATCTAAATCAAAGAATTTGAGAACTCAGTTTTTCGAGCATATCTAACGGGGCAGCAAAATTGCGATCATTGCAACATACATGACTTCAAATTAAATGAAGCACAGTTATTAACTGAAAAAATTAATACAAAATAATAAATTTAATTTTTTTAATTTTCAATACAAATAACAAATGAATTACAATTCAACCTTAAATAAGCGGAGTTTGATCACTTGAAAATTTTCAAATCAAGTGAATTGTGAATCGTTTCAAATCAAGTGAATCAATATATGTTTTGAAGCTGCGTACGGCATATTTTGCCAGAGCGCAATATACTTAGATCCTGAAAAAGATAGGGTAAGATTTGAAAGAATATTATACTGACTATTATGTTCTAGTACCCAAATCTAATACTAATCTGCACTTCGAGGTGGACGATCCACTTTGGCTGACCGGCAACATATTATTCCTATGAATATAAGTCATAAAGATCATCATTCTTTATGAATATAACTGACGATATGATTATGATCATAAATCGGGAAATTCCCGAACGAATGGACGAATTTACGGGGGGGGAAGGTAAAATGACTCTGCTGACCGCGCACCGCGAGGCGGCCGTGTGAAAGGTGACAAGGACGGTCTTGAACAGCACCAAAGACCAGGAAATGCTATTCTTATTCCACGGTTCACATGAACACTCAAAGTGCCACCACCTCGCGGCTATAGCTCGAGGCCTCAGTGGTAATTACAAGACGGCTCAATGCACCAACATTGATGTAAATGTAAATATTAAGATTGCACATGATTTAAAATGTGGTGAGTTGAGTCTATACGTACGCGATTGGTCGTGAAAAATGTTTCATTTAGGTTTTAAGAAAATCATACATCTATTCAATACGCAAGACTTTGAATTTAGGAGACAGAATCGAGATCCGTGCAAACTATGGGAAAATTATCTCATTTGCAAATTCGAGGAGGAAGAGTTGGACAGCTCGTAGAAAACATTGTGGTGCACATTGAAAGCAAATGGTTGATAACGCGCAACTGGTGATTCAGTATTTTTCAGTCAAGTATAAAAATATAGCCTTGCTGCATATACATAAATTTTCAACGAGTGCATTATTTTTTCATTATTTATCGAAATCCTACAAACTTAGATGATCAATCCTCATGATTCAGTGTCAAATTATCATAAAATATACCCGGTTGAAAAAATTTATTTGTGCGCATGTTGCATGTTCACCCTCTAATTCAGGCACCATTACAAATACATGTGTCAGAAAACAACGTCGTGCCTACCTACTCAAGGAGCTATGATCCCAGATGAACTTGAATGGAGATAATGCATTCATGCCCCCATAAAAACTGGACGCAGATGCACCTCAGCAGCCGAGCCGCTTTTTACGGTGCCCGAGGCTTACGAATTTTTCTTTCGGTTGCAGCTGCGTGTACTTAGATACTCAGTTCTTCTCAAAAAAGACGACACGATTCAAATCTAATACTCTACATCAGATTAATTTCTTATAGTATGAAATTGTGAACAGAATTCCAACTTTGTATTAGTAACAAACTTGAGATCAACACACATAATATAAGGTCCCAGGGCGTACGTTAATTACGACTTGAGGGCACATCTTCCAGTCTCAGTACCCTGACAGGCGGCGACCGAGGGCGAGGCGACGAACAGCTTCAAAAAATATTCGACGCCCACGACTCTGTAGGGCATTTTTTCTCGTGTCCGCGCTTAGACACGCAATTTACATCAATGCAGAGTTTGCTAAATTTGAATGCAATTGATCCCGTAACAAAAAATCAGAGAATGCATCAAATTATAGATGGATGCAGCTAACAGCAGATCTGGAATGTATGAAACTCGTTCAGTATTCTGTGCCAAGACGTAGGCGTATGAGAGGTGCGATTACCGACTATATATAGTCATGTAAGCGGCTCTCATACTAAGCACGTAAGTTTTTATGGTTATGCTGAATCCTAATTAAATATTTTCGTTTTTCATTCCCATGGACACAATATTTTCTAGCGCAAAAAAACAGATACTGCATGAAAATTCTCCCAAAATGAAGTAATAATGTACACGGTACGTCCGTAGTTGTTGAAGAATTGGCAAGCAGCAAATTCGGGACATCTGCAAAGCTTTATGAGCCGTGTGAAGCTGCCTCAGAGGCTTGAACAAGACCTGCTGTGCGTACCCAGCAAATGCAACAGACCGTCACTCGGTTCATGGCTCAAAAGTTGGGCCAAGGACTGTAATTTCGTCACCAAGATTGCATTTAAAATACGTAAACAGAACTACAGAGCGCAGCCGCGCATACCAAAACTCTGAGGCTGAAACTTTGTTGAGGCGAGACAAAAACAAGGCCAGCTCGTTGTCCGTTGTAGTGATAGCAAGGCAATGGCGGCGCAGGTCAATTTCTGAACCCACGGAATCAAGTTATTGATGCGACGCATCATCGGGGAAATGTATCGAAATTTTTGTAGCGAGGGGTTTGGAAACTTCAAGCTGTAATCTGCCCTAAACCAACCGAATGAATTTATCAAAGCAAATAAATTACCACATGATGGTGGATAATTTCACGCAAAATCAATAATACAATCGTTTAATTTCTAAGGACAACAGAAATGGCCAAGTGTGAAAGCACCTTAAACAAAAATTACCTTTCTCGAGACCACAGAGAAGCGAGCAAATTTATTGTGAGGAGGTTATGCGGAAATAAGCACATTAGTCATAAGGAATTACAATCGAATTGTAGTGACGGCCTTCAGGTGTCAAGTTCACCCAACGAGCGACGGAATGAGACGGTAATGATGGACGCTGACAACGCAAGCGACTAGACGGCTGTCTAGTGGGAAGATGTTGCTGACAATGCGTTCTGCCTCTCGCTTATAACAAGCCAACCAGTCTTGTCTGCCACTCTCCCTTATCAGTAATAACTTCACAAAAAATTCTCATAATTATGCATCTTTGCACGTTATTTGCGCGCTGATTTATAGGTAAATAAATTTATCGGTTTTGAAAACTAGAAAAGAAAAATACAAAATAAGCAGAAATTCGTAAGTTCATTTAAGCCCAGCCTTCCCTTGTATCGTTTCCGGTATTGTCTTTTAGAATTCGGCTTTGGGCTTGTCTTTACTATCAACTTGTCAGCATAACACAGTTAGATTCGCAATTCCGAGGCCCATTCAGGGAAGTCTATAAAAGAGCGATCAGAGGTTCCAAATATTAGCGTAGCACCGCACTGCAAGCACAAAGGGAAGGATGACTAAAGCCGAATAGAAGAACAAAAATAATGAATGAACAACATGCCCAAGTACAAAAATACTCAAATTAGAACGCATTTTCTTCAGGCCAACAGTCACTTTTAAACTTTCCAAAGCGAATCAATCTCAGTCCTTGTTTCGTAGTCTTTCTCTGTGGCGGAATCGCGGAACACAACGACAGTTAAAATGCATTCCTAATCGAGGTCATCTCCATTCTCCACGGTGACTTGAGAACAAATTGAGAAAATAACTAAATTTACGTTTAATACTTCATTACATCCCCTTACAACACAACTAAAACTTATACCAAGTCCTTAAAACAATAACGTTCCAAAAAACACGACAGTGTGACGGTGAGCGGAACACAGCAAATTCATTTCAATGGAGATTGATAATAATAAGAGTAAAAAGGTAGAGCGAGAAAGGCGGCAACTTACAAAGGCACGCTCCGTCTACACTTAAAAGGTTTCTGTGTGCTCGTTTTTGTATACTCAAGTAACTCGACTGATCATCAGTACGAATTCAAAAATGTGTCTCGATGAGACTATGTCAATCAGTATCACGATGTGACCACCTCACGAGAACGTGTGAAAGGCGTCGTGATGCTGACAATTTCATTGTGCGTGATGCTGTTGACACAGAAGATCATTATTAAAAGGTTCGTAAAACCTGCAGCCTTTGTTAACTTTCTACGTCAGTCTTGAACATCAACTAGTTTTGTACTAGAAGAATGACATGAACAATTGTAATTCTAGACGCTACCGCCGCTCAATCAAATGGTGTTTCAAGTAAGAACTGGTGTTGTTCAGTCTTATGTTTTCCAATAAGATACCCGATAAAGACATCTGCGTTAAGTATATCTTAACAAACCGTAGTAAAAGTTTGTGCTACATGAGTTACCTGCAAGAGCTTGGATAGAAAATAATTGCCCATTCCATGAACAAGATTACGAATGCTAGGAGACGGTCAGTATTAAATCTCGAACTTCCATTCTTAAAAAAAAAACAATCATAACGTGACTGTTACTCTCACGTTTACCCTGAAAGCATGCTAATATAAGGAAATTAAGAAGAATAAAGCGCTTCAGAATGCCACTACATTCATTAACGTGCGAGCTCGTCAAGTGAAAGGGAAAAACGCTGACAAGATCAGCACAAGTCAAGGAAATCTAATAATTCCGCACCAGTGCAACAAACTCGAGACTCATTGAGGAGCAAATAAGTTAATATTCGTAGACTTCCGCCAGGAAATCTGAATGAAAACTAGTTGTTCATAGGTAATCGATAAAAAATCGGTTTTGATGAAAAAAATTAGAGATTTCTAGCCATAGTATAAAATATCACACATTCTAATGAAGAAAATTGAATGTAATGTAAAAGTGAAATATAAAATTCAGCTTGGATAAACAAATTTGTGGGATTAAAGTGCTCAGATCTCATATAAGATCTACCTTACACTTAATTTCTGACGTGATAGTTAGGACAAACTGACTAAATATAATCCGAGGAGTCTGGTAACAGGCATCACGGATTGAAAATCATGAGAAGCCGAATGCTAATAGCGGGAGATGGAAAGTAAATATTTTGTTAGTAAACAACACGTACGTCTTGCGAAACATGCTAGCACTTTATATCGCCGGTCGCTTCATACGTGAAGGGAACCGCTTGCGAAAAAATGCGGGAACGCCTCATCAACAAACAAGCCCCAGATGCGTGGGTGAATTATAGCATGAGAAGAATTTTAAGTGGGTTAATTCATGAGAAGCAATGAACGGAGTCCTGTCCTTAGTGCATTTTACTTGAACATGATGGTACTATGGCTTTTCTATTGTTAGGTGTAATACTGCATGACGATATTTCTGTCACTCTGATCACAAAATTATAAACTATTGATACATAACGATGCTTGCCTTCCTCAAAAAAAAAAAACGAGGACTGTAAAAATGATGCCAGTTACACATCCTAATTATCCACAGAAATAGGCAGTAAGGAGTACACATGCACCCGCTGTTCCATCACGCACTCGGCAGTTAGAAGAGCCGAGTGCCCCAGATATAAAACCGACCTACCGGCCGTATTATCGGGCACCACATCCGCACAAAACCTCGACAACCGCTGAACCGTCATGACCTAGGGAGGTTCCTAACTGATGATAAACAGAAGCGGATGTTCCCAGTCCTGTTACGCTTCACACGCTTCCAGCGATCAACGGTGGATGGCTCGAACGCTAGCTGTTTATGACGTCGGTCTCCGCAATTTTCTTAAGATGCGAAAGAGTACGCAATTGGAGAGCGCCTGCACATCCCGCTATCGGCCTCGCGTTCGGATTTATGGTGCTAGATGAGCCAACTAACAGTAATACAAAGATAAGTAAAAAATTAATAATTAAGTGGGTTGACGTAATAGTAGCCAAATGCCAAGAATATTCATGAACTTTTTAGACATTTCGTTACATGGCTCCAATGTTAGAACACATGAACAAATTAAATTAACAATTCTTATAAGGAAATGATCGAATCGAAGACGAGATAAAATCTTCATTTGAAATCAACTCCTTTTCCAGTCGTTTCAAAAACATTTGATTCAATGTCCATGGCTTGGCCGGTGGTATAGAAACTAATTTTAACTAATAGTGCAGTACTTTGATTGCGGAAAAAAAAATGAATGGAAGGATCGACATAAATTCAACTAATAGACTTGATATACAACAGCGAAATCCCCTTGGACAACCACGGTATTCAGTGTTAAAATGACGGTGAATGATAACTATAATTGTGATTTCAACACCATACGGGCCTCGCTGGTGTTACACGAGCTGCTGGATACACCACACACACGTTGCCACACACACGTCATCTGACGAAGGCGTCGACGGAAGAAGACGGCACAGGACAAGGCTCGTCTTGTGAGGAGCGACTGTGCCTCACAAAGACGGTGAGTGTAGCCAAGTAACGAGGCGGATGAGGGAGTATAGCGCCACGAAGCTTCTGCAGTTCAAGCCCTGCCTCAGTGCGGTCGCGTGAGAGAACGGATGTTGAAATTTAGGCTGCACATAGTTTATGGTTATACATAAACTTACCGAAGCTCAGAAATACGTTAACATTATCAAAATCGCGGTCACGCAAGAAATACTCACAGCCCCGTGAAAAAGTTGTGAAAATAATAAGTGCTCGAAATCATTAAATACGAGGCTGTTTAGACACTATTCGCAACTAGTACATCAATATAATACTTCCAAACTTGTAGAATCCACTTTAAATTAAATTTAAAAATAGAATGAAGACGCATGATCTTATTCACGACGAACGCCGGAGATCATCTAGCAGAGTTTAAAGCTGGGAAATCGGCGAATCCACTTTCCAAATTATTTCTCAGTCTCTGATGGCTGCTGAAAGCCAAAACCATCCCAAAAAAGAACGATACGACATTAATTAAAGCGTTAGTCTCGTGGAGCTTGTGCGGTTTACTGCTAATAAGCAAGCTGATCCTGGATCGGAACGCACGTCATCTGCTTAGGAACACACATCAAACTTTAAGCTCCAGACGGATGGCAGGAGGCAGGTCATGGATTGTCATCCGATCGGTCGTCAGGGAGCCTCGAAAGTTTAGTATATTGGACCATTTCTTCATCCAACATCATGGCCCTTTATCCCCAGCACCAAGAGAGTAGCTTATGAGGAACCCAACACGAGCGTAGTATAAGTAAAATACATGCAAGCTATTTTAAGGCTGAAATGATGCACTAAGCACTCACAACTGCCATATTGTGCGTGGCTCGGCTGCATGAATTTATTGCATGAATTAAAACAAATGCGGTTTGCTACGAAAATTAGAGTTTTACTCACGGATTGTTCTTATTTCGACTGGATGGATTAATACGAAAAATTATAGTAAGACAAACTAAAATGAATAAGCATGATTTAAGATATATACTATAAGACATATTTATGCAAAAAATTTAGCTAGTCCTTGCAAAAACAATAGTGAAATTCCTACAATTTTGTTCAAAAGTATATGCTGCATCACAATCAAAGGCTCGCATGAACGTAAATACCACAGCGTGTGTCATCACAACAGCACTTAATGTGCGGAGCGATTATAGTCGATAGTAATGGGATATTAATAAACCTCCTATTGAAAGGTTCAAAAAGTATCGCTTGAGCGATGCAATGGTCCAGAAAGAACGCGGAGATCGGGAGGGGGCAGCAGGCCGGCGCTTAATGACATCTTATAGAGAAGGCGCGTATAAGCTTGACGAACGATGAGATGGGCGCTGCGCGTGCCGTAAGCCGATTACCTGGGCGACCTCCACCGCGGCTCGGGTGGCAACTGACACGTACACGCGTGCCATTCCGATCAAAAGAATCAAATGCCGCCTCACTCTCCACTTAAAAAGAACTTAACATAAGCTTTTATCTCGGAACTATGAAAGAACTTGAGCGTTTCCTTACAAATAGTTGAAGTTTACGCTTCCCTTACGAATAGGAGGTGAATAAATTTTAATGAATAGTAAGTAGAACGTGATGTATCCTTGACAGCACACAATAAACAAAACAGAATTTCTATCCTAAACCCTTTCCATTGAAAAAAAATTAAATAAAAATAAACGACATCAGCGTTTCTTTATCAATATTCGAATGAGAACTTTTCAATGTAAATGGAAATCGCATTCGAGACAAACAGAAACGTGGAATACTATATACATACACAGCACACATAAACATCCAAGATTCTTAACATTCCATGTCAATCAATGATTACAGAGAATACAAAAAATCTCTGTTTCGTTAAAAAAATTCATTGAATTATAAATGCTGAAAACTGAACAACAATGTCGTGCTTCGTTTCACAGTCGCTGGAGTCTCTCTTGACCCAGGAGCTGCGAGAAACTGGGCAAGGAAGTGAAGCCATCACGTCCGTGGTTCTCTTAATAGAACTTGAGATCAATTTAAACGAGACTTTCTTTCAATCAAGGGAGACGAGGAAATTTCTATGGGCGAACTCAACGTGATCGCAGAGACATGGAAAGTGTTCTGCTTCATCAATTGAAGTTGGCATGAGCACAAAACAATAGTGATATCATGTAATACAATTAAATTAATGTTATATCAGGGAGCTTCTTAGGACGAGTCTCTTACAATAATTAGTAAATATTACACATATTTTCGATACATTGACTCTGTTTTGCAGGAAGTGAGTGTGACCGGCAACCATGATTAAATTTGTCACGACTCGTTCAAGAGGGAAAACCGTTGACTTTCAGATATGATCGAATGAATTTAAAAAATTAATTGGACACGAAAAAGTTGGCACACAACTTGAAAATTTCATATTAAATCTATTTTAATTAATTCCATTCTTCTTAGCAATGAAAGTCCAAGAATGAGATAAATTAAATAGTGTTCCGGAAATATTCAATTAATCAATTAGAAAAAGACACGTGAATAATGATACATGGATTTTAAAGAACGCGATAGCGTCAGATGTCAATACATACCCTGAGAAGAAATGTGCCTAATAGAGAATCACTCTGCGCCGTAACTGTAAAACGTGGTTGTCATCGAATAGAAAGGGTCGATAAACTGGCGGTAAAAAGGGCCGGCACTGGGGGTAAAAATTTGGCCACCGCTGCTTTAATTGCAGCAATATACAGTATGCTATATCCTTCCAACCGATTAGCAGCAGCAGTAAACCATAAATGTTGTCAGGTATCCATAAGTTGTAAGGTCACTGTACATCACGGGACCTGGCGGCTTCGTCATATGAATGAGGCTTCATATTAATCAATAAATACCTAGCTGCTGCCTTGCATAGTCCAGTGCAACAGGAGTCAGACGCACGACGACATTATTTAGTTTTCAATACAGAAAAAAGTCTAAACTCGCTGCAGAGAGCGTAGGAAAAGAGCTAATATTTATTGCATTTACGTCCAGTAATGAAGGGCATGGAGAACCTTATATTTATACAGAGCATACATATTTTCAGTGATCCTGGCTCGTACACATTGATGGCAACATGAGCTTAGAGTTAGACGAATGAGATGAAGGCCTCGAGCGCGACATGAACCTCAATTAAAATTTAGAGTAAAATTACAGCCCGCATTTAGGAAACATTGAAGCATGCACATCGTGGGATGTTAGTAGGAATGTTTAGACAATTTTTTAGGTAAGCGTACGCGGGGCCATCGCAGGCTATGTTATTTACCTCTTGAGAAGTCGTCGGTTATCAGAGGCTGTCTGGGGCGACGCACGGAGGAGCCTCGAGTGAGAGCTCAGCTGTGCTGCGTCCGCCGCTCTTTGTTAATTGACGGGCAAGCTATCACTTAGATTTATTAACTGAAACAAGGCTAGTCTGGTCAGATGTCAGAGCAGTGCGACCGAACTGAGGGAATGTTTCATCTCAAGTGCGGCGCTAGGTCCACTTCTGTGCTATCATGTCTTGTGCAAGACTGTTTTTTAACTCGAGCAGCACTCATGCCACTGAATTTACGAGCAGACGGATCGAAAATTGGGATCTCGTGTGAGAAACTCAGATGACAAATTTGACAAGGAAAATTATAATTATACTTTATCTTGATGATGAGAATCGTTGTTACACTTCGAAAGCTGGTGTTGAAAAAAGAGTATCGGGATTGTGATTAAGCAATATTAGATGCCATTTCAGTCATGAATGTTTCGATATAATTATAAATTACGACGAAAATTTGTCCAACAACGTAAGAATTGGAAAATTAAGTAAATTGTCTACTTATAGACATTAGCAGGTACTTTCATCATCACGATATTTATCATCGGTAATTAGAGAATCGATCAAACTGCAGCGGACTATCTAAAAACAATAATTTGAGCATAATCGCAGAAGAAAATCTAAGACTACCGCAGAGCAAAGTTTGAAAGCTCCCACTTGGACAAGCGTCTGAAGCAGATCAGTGAGACACGCCGAGCTTACATTAGCAGTCTCGACAAAGAGTTGAAGTTTCGGGGCAGAGTTGGCCACGAGGCCGTGAAGCTCGCGAGAGAAAACATTGCTTCCTTTCAAGAACTTCAGCCTCGAATTGTAGTACAGTAATCTAGCACTCCGAGTGAATGGTAGCAATAAATTCTAAATCTGTCGGATGTGTATCCACCAGAAATTTCTACCCGCAATGATAACTTCTTCACTCAAACTCATTCGTCAACAAAATATTCTACTCACAGCTTGATGTACAAGCGACAAAGCAAGTAGTATAAAAATGTAATTAAATGAAAAAATAGGTGGTTTTTCGCCCTCATCGCATACAAGAATATGACCCAAGTAAATAGATTAGCATAATTGCTAGGAGCAAACTACATTACAGATAAAAACAAAAAAGAAACAGTAACCTTCTCTTAGTTAGGCACTAATTTTAGAGCCCAGGCCATTAAAAATGATTTACCGGCCATCCATTTAAGTGACAAAGTTCACAGGGAACTACGACTGCTTCATTCCAGAAACAGAAGATCACTCATGTTCTGCCATAAAAACGACATTTCTGGGGGCACAAATGCAGTGGCGCTGAGCTCAAGCAAGATAAGGACAGGATGAGCTGGTTGACAGATCACAGTCGATGTAATAGTCACTGAGGTGGGAACATTAGTGGACGGTCGAAGCAAAGTAGCCTCCATTAGACCCACCATCCCGCTAATGGTGTGTAGTTATTAAGCACTTCATTACACACTTTAACTACCTGCTATTTCGGAGTTTCGGAGATAACCTACGCATCACGATTTACTTGGTCAGTCCCATTTTGGGTGTTTCAGAGACGAAAAGAAATATCACAGCAGATGACTCCGCCTAACCCTATAAACTTATCGTAAATTTGCAGCTAATAGTAAATATAAAATTACGAAATTCGTTCACAAAAAGAGATCCACAAATTTCAAATCAATCTACTGTAGACCTAGAGAAGAAATAAAGACTAGCCAAATAACAGGCGGCAGGTGCACGAAACGGCAGCAGGACAAACAGCGCAAGGAACAGAGAGGCTCCGAGAAGCAGCACCTGCCGAGCGGAATTTCGTGTGTGCGTGTCCTAACTTCTCCACCATCTCACGCAGCTGCCGAGCAGGTGCTGAGTCTTCGTACAAGACAAGCACTCAAGACGTTCTCAATCCAGTAGAGAATTGCTCTCAAAATAAGCATCTCGATTATTGAATCACGATTTCAAACACGATCTACCAACATAAACTTCGAGCAAAATGTCTTGCTAAATTAGTAGTACAATTGTAGAGCTAGAGCGACATGACTGGACAATCTTAACACATTCGTGAAGTATGTGAGTTTGTTTCTTTGTTCGAAGCCTGTTACTGTAAACATAAAAATGAGCTATTCGAGCGCGTCTCCGCATTACCTATGGTCACGTGATATTACCTGCATCAGACATTTTATTTTTAAACAGGGAGTACGGGGATGAAACAAAAATTTCAATGTTTCGCTTCAATTCAGTGGAAAAAATTTGTGTTCTAAGAATTAACCGGTCGAAATTCGTTCAAAACGTTGAAACGAAAGTTTTATCGGAATTCTATTTTAATGCGGGCTTGAACGCATTTTCCTCTTACCGACATCACTTCAGTTTGAATACTACCAACGGGAATCGATTTAATGGGATTTGAGACAACAGGACTCGAGATAGCGGGATTCTCAAATGGCAGAGGTTATCTATCCCAGGTAACACCGGGTCAAGCTGCCAGTTGGCTTATATTCTGATGATAGATTCGACTAACTTAAGTAGCAATAAGCTGAAGATATTTACCTTATTATATGTAGCCGCAGGCATGAATTAGGATTTCAAGCTTTAACGACATTGCGAAATTATTTTTCTTATCTGTAATGGAAAAATTTCAAACTCAATCAAACCATTATTTCCTAACAAAATAGACGACGACGCACCTTCTCTTTGTGGTGAGGTTTGGTGATGCGGCTTTTCGGGATGATTTTGCCGGCGTAGGCGACATTGGTGGTGAGATCCGTGAGTTCGTGCACACGCGCGAAGCCGCCCTGCAACACACAAGAAATGGGACTTAAATACGGGGAAACAAAAATTACAGTAAAAAAGTAGTCCAGTTAATGAACAACAAACCTGGAGGGAGGAAACAAAAATACCTGTTTGTTGTTGAAACAAGAGTATTAAATGAAAAAAAGTTCTATGCGTCATTATAAGCAGTACGTTAAATCAAAAGATTTATTTGTATCAGACCGTGTCATAATATTACTAAACGTATGTATCAAAAATATCGGCGAAACTCAAAGTAAGCACGAAAGTAACATTTAAATTTATGGAAAAGGTTTACACAGCAGTAAGCATTGATATTACTATGCAGCAGCACCAGCAGCTGCAGCAATGGCGGAAGCAGCAGCAGCAATGCAGGCGTAACTTCGTAAGCATGGAGATGAAGCGCATGTCTAGACCGGCCGGTTCCCGAGCCCACGCATCACATTCCTGAGTGGGGACGTCGCCAGGAATCGCGGTCGCGGATGAAGCTGGAGAGCGTCCAATTAAAGCCTCTGCCCACTATATTCTATACGCGGAATCGCAAAGAATTCCGAGGTAGCAGTGATATTGTTGACAACAATTTAGAGGATAGTCATATTATACTATGAATCAAGTCTGGAAGCGAAGTTGATCAGATTTTTAATAATGCTAAGACTGCAGTACGAGCAACGGTCTGCGCGATGTAGTTAAAATGATATTTATTCTGCCAGAGAGAAGGGCGACGATACGCCGCCCCAAGATAGAGCCAAATGAGTAGTTAGACGATAGAAAAAGGCTTTATAGAATTTAACGAAATACTTTATTAAACATGTCAATCTCTTAATAAAATAAGTAGGTTATTGAATTACGCGAAGCCCAATTAATCGATCGAAATGTCCGAGAGACAATTACGCCGTTTAAAAAAGGCAGGACCGACGACGTGAGCCGTGCAGTTAACACGACGTCCGGTTGACAAACGAAGGCAGCCGGAGCAATTAATATACTATTTAGTATATAATAGCACATGTTATAATGTTTTCAATCATAACAGCCTGTCATTCGGGGCTATTGATCTTACTCAAATAACTGAAATGATATCTGTGATAATCGAAGTAGCAAACTGAGATTTTATTCAAATAAGTTTATTTCGTTTGGGTTTTCAATTTTTCTCTTGATAAGTTTTCTCATCGGTTCAAATAATTTGTCCTGAAGCTAACTTCAACTGTCGTGTTCACATAGCGTACTTAAAGCTGGAGTCACACGCACTCGATTCACATGACTTCTTAGTATTCTCTCAAGTGAAAATAAAAATTGATTTAATTTAACTAAATTTACTACGCCTAAAGTGGCTGGCGCAGCATCAGCCTCCAATAATTTTCTGCAGAAATGAATGCCGTGTTCATACTAATGTGAAAAAGAATTTGATCACATGCTTGGCTGAACTTCACTTCGCTGGAATCGGGCATGAGATGAACACAGTTAGAAATTCTCTTAATTCAGTGACTGCGCGTGTATAGACTACAATCATATCAAGACCATAAAAACGCCTACGGTTCGTATGATGTAGTAACCTAAATAACGCTGGTTTTTAGTACTTACAATTCTTATCACTATCAAATTTCTCAACAATGACTTTCAGAGAATTAAAAATTATTATGCATTTTGTTTTTATCAAATAAGATAAGGATGAACTTATACGATTGTATTTGACGCTCAGTGACACTGAGTAGTCGACCTTATACTATTATTGTTCTGGGGCCATACTTTCAAAATTCGCTAAGTGAACGTAAGTGCTTACGCTCTATTTTCTTGTCCATAATTGGTGGTTTTTGCTTAGAAGTCCGTCAATGATTGGTTGATGAACTTACGATCTCTCAACTTTTTTTGAAAGTATAGGCCCAGGAAACAAACAAAATATATTCGCATGAACCAAGCTGTGTGAGGATACTGAACCGATTTGCCGATCGATTCTAAAAACCATTTCGATTAAAACTCGAAAGAAAAATTACTTGACGATTATAGCGGCAATGAAAAGTGAGAGGATGAAGGGCAAGTACCAATGCAGGTCAGTGACAGGTCAGTTGTGCGCAGCAGGTCACGCTCCGAAGCACGCAGGTCATTGTCGGGTCTTGCAAACCAAAGATCCTTTCAAGTCAAGCCGTGATTACGACACTTACAATTACGATAATTATACTCCCATTGCGGTGACGCACAACTATTATTGAGAACAAAATGGCTAGATGTTGTGCAAACGTGGAATCAGAATGGAAGCGTGTGATAATTTCATTCGAATTTATTTGATGAAACCTAAAGAAGCTGACGTTTAATGTACAACTATGCGTTAATCATCCTGTGTCAATTTTTCAATCGTAAGAAAGACGGCACAGGTATGTCTAAACTATCGATCAGGCTGGAATTTCTGAGTTGATTTCGAGGCTTGGTACATAACATACAGGAATGGAATATTCATTTAAACGTATTCTATAGGACTTAATTGCCTGAATGAGAAAAGTAAAGAGTGGCTTTATACATCGATACGGCTAAGAAACACTGAAAAAACTAGATGAAACTGTTCCACACAAATCCACCTAGAATTTCCATCATGTCATCAGTTGCGCGACGATTCTTGGCACGAACTTCATAACCAAGACGTAGCGGTATAAAACTTGTGTCAGTTGCAGGATCGTAAATCAGTTCCAGTCACTTCTCAAAATTACGATATGGTTGTTTAGACTACTATTGACTTTGGATAAACTTGTGACAGATAACTGAACGAGCGTACACTGTGTGCACTGATGAATTCGTTTGGTGTACCGAAATCATATCAATAAACAAAAGGTTAATTGAGGAGTCCAACGGTAAAATTAATTTACACTAGAATCGCTTTCAGATGATGCCACAAGGTAAAATGGAATACAAATGAATGCAGACGAGAAATTGGTCTTAAAATCGTGCATAAAACTTCATTCCAAGCGCAGGTGAAAAATAAAGAACAGGTCAATACGTAGTCATTAGGTTTATTATATATAGTAAAACTATCAAATTTAAATTCAGAATAAACTCAGGTACGGTATTTGATAAAATCAGGCACGTAAGGCCAAATTATCTTCACATCAAAGACAACTGTGCATTAATTTCTTTGGAATATCAAACAAATTTGGCTTGAGATAAGAAATTCAAATCCTTCTGAAGATATCAGCACAATCCTACGCATCGCATTAGAACATCTGACACTGAGCCACGCCAGTAAAGCGAGTAATTATGAGATGCATCAAGTCTGCCACGTTTCCCCCATCGTTACTTTCTCCAAGCAGCAAGCACAAAAACTAAGCGCGACGCAACAGTCATGGGAGTAGTGCGCGTACGCAGCCATTACGTAGGCAAATGGATGAGACTCGATCGCGAGTCAGAAACGGCGTCCATAGGAGCTGGCGAGTGACCGTGACTCAGCAGAGTGGTTCCGAGATCGCTGAAGACATCGCGTCGCGGAATTTACGACGAACATCACGAAGGCAGGAGGCTGGAGCGAGGCAGTAAACATCATGATATCGGCACATCATCCAGGGAGGAAAAGGAGTTTCGCCCGCAGCCAAAAAGCGGCCCTCGGGCTGCAATATGGACGAAATAATATACAGGCAGCGGCTCTTTGGTCAGTCGTACGTATGGGGCGGCATGAGTGCGACCTTGTTATCAGAACCAAGGAGATCATTGGATTGGTGAAGGAGAAAGCCGTACAAATAAATTCTGAATAAAAAACGCTTGAACGTCGATGAAAATTTTACATTACTTGGTCATCTTCAGATTCTTCTATTAATGACGAATTATATCTAGTTGAGATACTCATGTACTCTCTTCGCAGCTATATATACGGACCAAAATGACAACCATTTAATCAGTAACGCCATTGAGTAAAATGGAACAAGAGGCTTGCCAGAAAATCGGAGGTCGTCTATTGAAGTAAGTTATCGTTAGTTTGGGTTCGTATTCAAAGTAGACAGTACGAGGATCCGAAAAGAGCATGTGTAAATCCTTGATTTATTACTTAGTAAGGCTTCGGATTCTTCATGCACTCGCGGTACCGAAGCACTTGCAACACTTCTAGTGTGCGGACCACGGCTCGTGGGTATAATAAAAGACGGATTTTTAGCAGCAGCACAAAAGGTCTCCGTGACTGCGACAGCTGATCACAATCCACACCAAATGAGCAGCTTGACAGGTCGAAGATGAATTAGCACACACGCCACGAATAATAATGAGCAACAGGGCTCCTGCCAAGCCGTGCGGGTTGAAGGCCTCAGCTACGCCCACAACAGCCGTGCGATTGGATGCCATCGAAAAGTCTGAGGCCACAGACAAATTCGACAGTAATTTCTAGATGGACGCCGGCATTAGCAAGCAATCCAGCCTAAAGTGAAAACGGTTCGCATCTCTAAAAGAGGTGTCCTTGAAATTTTAAAGCTGCCGATCGAACATCGACTTTCAAAATTTCGTTATTATTCTACGCTTAATGGACGACGATAATTTCCATTCACAAAATTGAATGCTCTATTTTTGATCCGGTTTCAGTAGTTCAATTTGAATGCGAAACGCACTATAATTCCAGGCAAATGAACACGTTGCTTTTAGAAAGGAGAAATCTTTTTTTAAAATTTTCAAGAATGCTGTTGGAGAGAAGCGGCGAATAAAATTTGAAATAAATAATAAATCTAAAATTTATATTTGTTTCAATCCGGACAAAGAGTACAGGTGAGAGCGATGCATAACGAACATTGCATGAAAAACAACCAGTCTGCCAGGTGAGAAGTGGTCAAACCTTAAGACCTAAATTCCTGATGCACTTAACAATGGTCAGGACTGAACAGAAGACCAAACAGACGTGACTGGGCGATTAATTAATCGTGCAGAAGATACCACAAAAATAATGAACAATACGACCGAATCAGAAGCAGCTTGGCATCCCTGGTAAATACTCGAGCGAGGCCTACAAGCGGCAAGAAACCGGTTGCTTCAGCTACACTTAGCAGTCGCTAAGAAACCAAAGAGAATACAGGAGCAGCATTGACCTCAGCTAACACAACAACAGCAATAAGCAGTTCGAATTTTCGAACAGAAAACTTTAGATTTTCGACGGCCGACTCAATCACGGATCACTAAAGAGAACTGTCAACTGAAATGGTAAAGGTTTAGAGAATTGTACTGAGTGACCAACGATCTGCTCATTTGGTGGCGTCACAAACTCACCAAACCCAATTTTGTACTCAAACACGGAACAAAGGCACAGCACGACAGCAAGAAATGAACTGGGCAAGCTTTACGAGAACAAAAACGGGCGTTCAGAAAAGACAAAAAAGCGAAGAGAGAAAAGGCCTCAGATCTCTGCGGGGCTCTGAAGCTGACCGAGGGACGATATCTCTGAACTTTGGCTCCAATAAAAAGGATCAGATTGTTGAAGAAGAACACGATAGAATTGTTTCACGGCGATTACTCAGTGACAGGGCAGAAGATGCCTCCACCACATTAGAATCCAAGCAGTTTGAAACGGAGGCTTGGCATTTTACCTGCTTAATTGTTGGCCCTTAGGCCGCCTCAGGCAAACATTAACGGTTAAACCATATAGGCACCAAAATATACGTGTACATTTGAAACAACGATTAGAAAAATGTTTTATGTTTATAATGTTTCACCTTACCCGAATCGTCTTAGGAAATTTTCATGAAGATCCAGATATTCCTATGTGAATAACAGTAATCAACGCCATCCTGTAGATTGTTCACATCAGTTTCATGGACGGGCATACCGCGATCAACGCTGATGTATATATACTCAAAGAAACGACCTCATAAACATGCTAGGAAAGAAATTAAAATTTAAAGGAAAAATTGTACGTAACTCTCAGTGCAGAATACTCAAGATAATCAATTGAACAATTAACTCGCATGAGCTCGAAACGTATGGGGTGAAATAATGCATAGAAAAAAGGGTGCGTTAGTAATTTCAGTTCGGACTCTGTGATCTTACGTTTTATACGATTCCAAAAAATTTTAGTGTATGGGTATTACGCAAAAACAAAAGCTCTCAAAACATACAACAGTTCAGCTCGTTGGTTGTAGATATCCCGAAAACTAACTGTAAAAAGCAATTGACTGGAGCAAGAAATTGTAACAGTTCAAAACAGTTGGGCCCGGAAAAGCATGTTAAAATAATTGAATAAATTTTTCAGAATCTGATCAGCAATAAAAATTATTTTTATAACAGAATATCTTTTAGGCGTTTCAGGACCATTTAGATTGAAGGCAGATTGATGCACGTGTATCAGGGCAAATGCGGGAGGAATTTAATCGAAGAGATAGGGTTACGAGAAAGAGGTCACGAAGACAATCAATGAAGAGTTTATGGGACGTCCTGAGACAAGCAAGACCACGGAAATGGCTCACGACCGCTACGTCATCAGAGGCGGCGGTCGCTGATTCAGTAGATTGCGAGCTCTAGAACAGGCGTAGCGCTACACACTTGCTCGCCTCTAATGAGTGCTTTTGACCCCTACGTGGTGAGAAAACTAGGAGTGCACGTCCTGTAATTCAGGACAAAAGCTAACCGATAACAAACGCAAGTGACCGGACTCGGTCGAACACGGCGATAGGTTTCAACGACGCGGCGTGTGATAAGATTGCACGGGATTGCTGCGGGTTACCGACGATGTCAGAAGCCAAAAAATTATTAAATATTATGTTAAAATTTGTACATTTTATGAACTATTGGCAAGTTCAGCTTTCAAGGTCTGCGCTTATTTCCTCTTATTCGTATTCATTCTCCTACATTTAGATATATAGTCACGTAATGCGAGTGAATGCATAGTCAAATAATAATTACGATCCGCATGGCACAATTGTATACATGACACTTATAAATACCTGTAAGCAACTAATCGATCAGTTTTCATGTTAAATGATCACAACAGTAAACCTAAAAAACTTCATGCAACTTTTCCATGTCGACATCAGGAGCAATTGCTTTCGTGATAATTTTTAGCGCTCATTATATGTTGGAACTATTATTTAAAAGACCACAATAATCGAAGGAAGAAAAGAGCGTTCAGTCCATGACCAACAATACAAGAGTTCTGTTGCTTATACAACATGGTCGCGTTGTGATAGCTGTGAGCAAAGCTACACATTCAAAGCTGTCAGTGCATTCAAGTGTTCTTTAGGATCTTTTAGATATTCTGAAAACAAGAGTTTAAACAATTTTTGAAAGAAAGAAGTTTATCATTGACAACCTTGCAAAAACTAGGCGCACAAATCCGAGATAGTTAGTTTGTTCTTGACAAAGAAAAAGCAACGAAAAAAATTATCAGTAAGCGAGTTCTTCGCAACTTCGTAAAATGCATTATAAATTTCATCTCAGCAAAATAAAATCTCTCGTACTAACTCCATAATTTTCAACTGTAACATACATTATGAACTTCTACTATCTATACGAGTATATCAATCCTAATAAATATTACCATTGGCCAGAAAGGCATGGCGCAAGAAAGTAACTCTCCTACTAATGCTATCGAACGAGCAGTCATGGATGCTGTAAAGAACCGAGTCCGCACCGACAGGTTGATAAGGATTATTCTCTTTCTATATGCTTACATTTAAAATACTAAGGGATATTATGAAAAAATGTAAGGGGATATTATGAAAAATTGTACTCATCCATTCAATAATTTTTACATTATTTTACAGGGAACGCCAAACGAACACATTAACTGCATCATAGTATGCAATTTACAACCCCCGCATTAAATGTAAGCTAAAAACATTACAGCAACGGGTGGCGTTGTTTGGTACGGTCAGTGTAAAGTGATGAGCTCGAGGCCACACGTCCCAGAACGCCCCGATATCCTTCCATGCTCGGGTGTTTATCGCCGTGGCATCCGGCGCCGGGAGCGGCGACTCCTGCCAGCGTTGCCAGGACTGCTCGAGATGTGCCTCTTGCGCCGTGGGAACTTGCCACAGGCCACGGCACATGCCATGCATGGCTTCTTCTCGCTACGCCTCAACTTTATAAGCAAATGTAACTCGAAATTACACCACTGCGATGGTTTTACTCTTTCCGTAAATTTTGGAAATCTTCTGTACGCTAGTAGAATGTTGTCGAGAATAGGTACCATTTCACATGTGCGGCAGAAAGAAATTGCTCATAAATAAACATAGCCGCGTGAAATCAAGAAATTCATCAGTGAATCAATAACCTAACAATGCAATTTATCATATTTTTCACAATGAGACTCGATATTTCGATGGAATGAAAGAGTTACATTTAAGCATCAGAGACACTTCGTGCTGGACACCAGCTCCAATAAGTTCGGCAAGAGACTCAATAAGTGACATTTAAAGACCATTAGGGCAAGATGATCACCGTAATTGCAGCCTCTGATTGTGGGTGCGTTTGCGACACGGATCCTCAAAGTTGCCCTTGCCAATCGCGCGCAATTTTCATCAGAGCGTGAAGAGGAATTTCCTAGGAGTTGCTTTAAACTTTCGTGCGACAGGATGAGGGTTGATGATGCCGCGGGTCACAGGGCATCATCACGACCTCTACATGCTCTACGGCAAACCTTATCGACGCGCTTGCCTCGCCCCTTTAATTTCATACTGACAACTTAAAAAATAAACAATCTGTAAATTAGATGGATAAATGGTTATCGTTTTGTCAGTGGATGCCAGGAAAGAGCTCTCTCTATTTTAGAATGAAATAATTTTTTGATGTACAGAATTTAATTAGTTAATTTTGATCAAAGGGCGTACAACATTAGACCATTTATTCACGATATAAAACCTTAAAAAATGTTTCAAAGGGTGGATTTATGACTATGAAATTTTAAACGGCCAACGAAAGGCCTCAAAATAGGAAGCTAGAAGACCAGTGACCGATACTACGTAATAAGCAGAAGACTTCCTTCCCTTGCGTGTGTAGTAGACACCGCGTCTGGACAGAAGTTCACACAAGCCAGGCTGTGATACGTAAGATTACGAGTCATTTGGTTACGGTGCAGCGGCTTGATTAAAGCCGGGTCCGCACTACAGTTCAAATACCTTCAGTCAGCCTGCAGACGTCCAAACAGGCGAGCAAAAAAATAGTCATCGATGAAAGATTCTATTCATAAGATTATCGATTCTTTATGTAAATATTCTCGTCAACTAAATGTAGCAATTTGCTTCATCCATAGATGCCTAAAATACTAATTGCTCATCTTACAAATTCTGTACAATAACAATCACGTTATTGTACAGAACAGATTCAGTAAAAATCACCGCGAAGAATTGCCATTGCGGTCACATGATAGTGAAAAGCAAAAAGCAACATGCAATGTTACCAAATTTATATACGGTATAAAACCGGCGCAGCAGCATGGCAGACGCTTAACAAGTGGAACGATCAGCAGTGCGCCTGCAGCCAGACAACAGCCATGTGAAGAATTATTACGTCAAGATCCTGGCAACATCAGGTCCTACTAGTGAACAAGCAAGACTTCATGTCTGAGTTGAATTAAATTGTACAACCCGTATGCACTGTGCAATTTTAAATCGGCAATCGCATACGCATAAAATCCACCGTTAAATTGGCCTGAAGTATCAGATTAATTCATTTTACGCAAGTCCGTGCGTTTGAAGAAAACATCCCTTTGTCCACGTTGACATGCAAAGAAATAATGGAATATCCTCAATGCGTTCGAAGTTATTCTCGTTCTTTACAATAAACAATGAGGAAACTAATGATCCACTACCACCATCCGGACACGGACGAAGGTGGCAGTCTCAGTCCGTCGCCGTCAAATGCTCAGGAGGTGAACGCCGGGAGAAGCCATTAGAGAATTGCTCCCACAATTTAGGAGATGCCAGAGAGTCGATTTGCAAAAGAAGAAGTTTGGCCAATTGCAATAGCAAATAATGACTTGCTTTGATAAGCTTGAGGAGGAAACGGCGGCGTGATGGCCCCTGGACATCCGCCACATAGTCTCGCCATCATCTGTTTCCGTTCCTACAGACAAGCGATGCGCCGCTAGCGATACCACCGAGCGTATTCTCTCTCGTGGGAGCCGCACCGCTGCTTGCTGGCTCATTAAAACTCACGAAAGAAATCCCAAGGGTCAGAAATGTTTGGTCCGAAGCATTCTGAAAAATTAACGCAGCCTTCGTAAACTTTTGCAACCGACAGAAATTCTTCATAGTTGCCACCAATATGAAGATCTTGACACCAGAAGACAGAGCAAGCAAAATAATAATAATATATGTTATTTTCATTGAGTGGCTTTCTCCTTGCCTGATGGAGTGATCATAACTCCCACAATGGAGGCACCACTCGATAATAGCTCAGAATTTTAAGAAAAACAGACGAACTTAAAAACACAGCCTAAATAATGAAGAACTGTGGAATCGCTACACAGAACAGAAAAAATTACTAATTTACAATAATTAAAATTAAATGAAGTTCAAGAAACCACTTCAAGAGATGAACTGCACAATGAACGATTTAAAAATGCCTGTGTACACAGATTTTCATTCTCTGATTTAAATTATTTCATCAGGAACATTTGAAGAAACATGGAAAATGGAGACAAATTATCCTGCGGGAATTGTGTGCCCTGGATGGAACGAACCGTAACCGAACGAACGAATTGATACGACCGTGGATCGGATGGCCTTAAGCAACGCAGAGAGATTAACAGCTGCCGTACGAGAGTTCAGAGGGCAACCGCAGCAGTAGCTAATAGCACCGCCAATTCCCTCCCAATTTAATAGGAATGCTAAGGAAGTGACTGAAAAAAACAAGAACAACAAAAAGGCGCAATAAAACGCATGAGCTTGTGTCGCCCGCTGGCTGGTGTTGCTGGAGAGCAACCAACGACAGGTTGCAACACAAAGAGATTATCGGTTTGATCTCAGGACAGCGATGGATGGTTGGATGTCTGCCTGCAATGTCAAGAGCAACGGCAGCTACCATCTCGGCGGTCTTGGAAACACGGCACCAAGGAACTCGGCGGCAAAGAAAGCAAATCATAAGCTGCATGCGAGACTTCTGCCGCATCCATGACAGGGCGAGCAAAGATTGATTTATAAGGCTCGGTGCTGGTGTTTTAAACACAGGACAACTGATTTACTACGGTTCTCGAGGGTTGTTTTGAAGTTAAAGATGAAACTAATTGTCAGCGAGCGGCGGCAGTCCATTTTAATCAACTGATTATGTAAAATGAATTAATATAAAGCGGCTTTCCAGATTTGAGCCGCTACTAAACATTGATTATAACCCAGTTCCTAATATGGTCCCCCTTTCATTTGCATTGACGGAGGCTAGCTCATATGAAACCTAATCAGTTATAATAAACCCTTTTGACATAAGGGTTTGTACAGGTTTTTGAAATATCGGTTATATCAAATATCGGTTCTTGAAATACTACAACAAAGCCAGACAGAAGACCCAATCATCTTCAAATTCAAAGAAAACCTTGCAATCGCACCAAGGAAAATAAATTATTCAAATAATTCAAGACAACTTGAAATATTCATAATCGATTTTTAATAGAAGCCGCAATATTTGTTAGTCCGAAGCCTGTAATTACATGCTTAAGCACGCGAGGAGAGGAAGCACGCCTATGCTTTCTTGTTGCCCGAGAGGACCAGGGGAGAAGGCGGCGGAGGAGCTTTGCGATCAACAAAGAGTAGCGTCTTCCTGTTCCCACACTCATCGGCAGGAGGAGGCGGATGAGGAGGAGACTAACACGGTGGGTGCATGCGTTACGGTCCGCTGCCGGGACGCGTTGCTCTTACGAGCTCAACAGATGCAGCCAAATCGCCACCGACGTTATGTTGAACACAGCTATAGCCAGCAGGTGAGATGTCCAGCTTTACCCAGCGAAAGGTGTGGTCAAGTCAAATTTTAAATAATGTCTCGAATATTTAATGTTGCTTTAATTTCATTTAAATTTCCCAGTAACTTTGTGCAGAATTTTGACGTATTTGAAATTATATCAAATGATATCTATCAAGATTGAATATGATTTTATCAAGATTGAAAAACTAGAGTTGAAATGGCGACAAAATATAAATGACATTTTACCGTTAAATTTCGATAATATCATCCATACTTTCTGTTCAATAAATGCATAACGGTTGCCAATCAAAAAGTAATGAAAGTGGAAACATCAAACAACGCAAGAAGTGAATGAACACAACTGCAATGAAAGTGTTTGTTAGAAAGCGTCTCCGGAGCTACCACCGCCCAGCACCCGCCCGGTGAGTCAAGTCGACAAACGTAATAAGGGACAGCCTGTACACATCATGACTCGACAAATCCGCAAGTACGAGAGCATCAATATTAATTTTGCAAGCCCTGAGATGGGATTCTATTGATCAAAAAGCGCTGAGACCGTGCGACGTGGTCTTAGCGCTGTAACAAGTGAAGTGATCAAATATCTAACTACGGATCAACTACCTTGAAAAGATTAGCAGACATCATCTAACAATACAATGATCAAACATTAAATGAGAAATAAAATTTTAGAATAAACATATATACAAGCCAAATACTTGCAATAAGAAAAAACACTTGCATAAAGCACATAAAAAGCATCGTCAACACGAAACTGAAAAAGTTGAAAAAATTCGTTGCCATGCTATTCGGTATAATTCATCTTGAAACATTATTAAAAGCATGTTATCGCTATCATATTAGTTTCAATAATTATACAAATCGTCAAGAGTATTAGTGCTTCAATTTTAAAAGTTACTTATAAAGACCTAATACTACATGTTAAATGGAAGCTATACAAAAGGCGCCATTACAAAATGTCGTCGAACGCCTGCCATACGATGTAAAGAGAAGCAAAAAGCTACACAAAGACGGGAGGATTAGAAGGCACTGGCAACCGCAGCGTGTCAGTAGCGTATCGAATCCGTGAATGACTTCAAAAATAGGCGGCTTTGAAAAATACTTCAAGTTTAATACGGCATCGCGACGCATGACTCGAATCCTACGAATAAGCCCCAAGACTTGAGGGCTGAATAAAGGCGAACGGAGCCTCACGAAAAGCATTTGAATCAAAGAGGTCCGAGGAAGCAGACACACTGAGATTTGTTTATAATTTGCAGCCTCATTAAAGAAATTGTGCCAAAAATGGAAGGCAGCAGCGAGATCGCTGTCCATTTGATTGGAAATATATTGGCAATTACAGATTTGAAAGATACTTCGTCCTATAAGTGACGTTGAATACATGAACTTTAACGGATCAAAATGCATCAAAATCCGATGAATTCTAGAAGGCATAAACCAACGGGTTGTAGAACGGCTCTAACAAACCATGGATCTCAGAGATGAGAAGACTGCTGGACTAGTGATGACGAAGCCATTGTCAGACATGTAAGCTTTGTAGAGACGCGCGCAAGAGGCGAGGCACGTAGATGTAGTTTTCTAGGCAGACGCACCGCAGGAAATGGCTCGCTCCTGCTGGAACAGATCGTATTATCCACCGCAGAGCTGTGATAAAAAACCTTTGTCTGTCCTCACGACTTGCGCCGACCATTCACGACGCAGAAATACAGATTTTCGGGGATAAAAAGTACGTTCGAAAAAGTTCACTCGCAGATTGCACAAGGAATTTCATTGTATCCTAAATAACGAATAGCTTTAAATTCATTTAAATTGTCGATTTTTATGATCCTAAGGCTAATGTTGAACTCTGATTCTATTCTTCGTTGGAGTATAGGAAAAAAGTTTAACATCTATCACTATTCAAGCTTTCTGCTCTAATTCCGTTTCAAGGACATTCTATTAGATAAGAAGCGAGAGATTAAATCTGATTAAGTTGGTAAGGCGGCGGCGGCCAGTTACCGACATGACACCTGCCTAAACGTTTTTGGGTAACACGCAGGAAGTCGCGGGTAACGCCGTGTTGGCACCTGCTGAGCTCACCACACTCCTGATCATCTCCAAGATCTTCTCCATGGGACGCTGGTTCGATGATTGCTCGGGTCAGATTTCCGGTCCTAGTGCTAATAATTTTTCCGAACTTCTTGCTATCAATAATCAGAAATAAATAAAATAAGACTGAATCAAAATTTTACAGCGTGAAGAAGTCCAACGTAATGATAAAATGACAAAGAAAGCAATTGTAAATAAAAAAATCTGTTCCGTTTCGCTGTGGTATCAAAACTAGTGGAACAAATAGGAATGCACACATATTCCCAATATCATCCTCAACTACCATGCAGAGACTTGTTAGCCATCACGCACTTGGAGAAACAAGACATTATTGAAACTTGGGAAAAGCTAGTCGCCTGGGTCATAAGCATGATATCGGCCACTATTATTTCAGTTTAATTCAAGAGCCTGGAGTGTTCATATGTCTGGTTCTTTGGTTGAAAGTTAACAATATAATTAACAAGTGGTTGTATTTCCCTGAATGTACCCGTGTGGACGTGCACATTATGAAGGCAGGCTGCCCGCACAAGTCCGGGCATTGGGCAAGCAAGGCCACACAAAAAACTGCCGTCATTTCCGCCCGGTGTCCAATTTAATGAGAAGCCAGATGCTGAAGCGGCCAAGTGGCGGCGGCATAGCACATTCTTCAGCGAGGCTAGACGCCCAACAGCACATTTTTCTCCGCAACAAATAAAAACGTCATTTCAAAAAGAGAAAATCTTAAAATGGAAAATTCTGTACTTCAATATTGAATTTGTTCAGCAATACTTTACACCAGTCATCGAAGATATTCCAGGAAGCATTTTCAACATTTTCTATAGGACAAGAAGCAAAAGTATTTACTTTAGCTGGATTCTACACATCAGAACTAGTTAACAGACAGAGAACAAAAGTGTTGTAGTAATCCTGGGCAGAGGAGCGAGTTGCTTGCTCCATGAGCCGAGCAGCAAGAGGCGGGACAGGACAGTGTAGCAGGAGTGAACGTGTGCCAACGCGTCCCCACCACATCATTTCAGGCAAGAAATGAATGCCGTTCTATGCCCTTGAGAACCGTGCTTTTTGCATCCGAGCCATCCAAAGCTCATCATAATCATGAAAGTTAAAACCTGCATTTCAGCGCGTGTGAAACATAACTATGCAGTTCGCTTAGTAGTAAATGATATCCGATATAGACGATGCATTAAGAATTAAAATTGTTCAAGGGAAAACCTTGAATGGTTTGATGTGGCCTGAGTATCAGAAGAAGGGTGGCAGATGGTCCACATCAACGCAAGGCTCCAATTTTGCGGCACACGAACCGGAAATAAGGCAGCCGAGTGTTGGAGGCCGAGCAGTACCGCGGGAACTGCACAGCTGGGCCTCCCAAAAACTACAACATATTAATTTCTGACGAAATAAAATGCGCTACAAAAGCTCAGGAAATGTCCAAAGCGTAAGCCACAATAAGCTTCTTATGTGTGTGCTTCTGTGTGTGAGAGAGAGAGCACTATAGTCCGCAGTAGAGCGGACTATTCGTTTGTGCATAAATATCAGCGTAATTTAATATACAGAATTTATATTCTGTTAAATATAAATAAGAACTTTAATGGTGTAAGAATAATAGAAACTTTTCGTTTTACGTACGCGGAAGCATTTGGTTTAAACACAAAATCATATGAATAGCATCACTAACGAAGGGACACACAGCGTTTCAGTTATTTTCATCCTGTTGGCTCTAAAAAATAATCTTGTTTGTTAAGCTGCTCGAATGGGCCAACATTTCAAACGTTACCACACTGAATTAAAACGATGTTGAGGGCTAAATAACAAGCTCATCAATGATTCTAAAACCATGCTGGTTAAACAGTCTGTAACATCGTCGCCAGAGGCAAATGGCGCAAATATTTGAGATGAAGCGCATAATGAACAAGTTGAATACAAGGCAAGATAAACACATACGCTCAGCAAGGGTCTATAATACGAGACCGCTGGTCCAAATCATGTTCCTCATTAGGAGTTCATGAACGAGAGTGCGCCCATCAAGCTCCCGGATGAAGTCTTAACAAAACATGCTTTGTAAGAAAGATCATACCCAGGAATCTCAATCAGATAAAAGAGCCATAAGAAATTAAGCCATTTCATAATGGAAACAAAATTCCAATCCTCAGATCGGAGAAGCAGCGACGCTTTTAAATGAACTCAGGTTAAAAGATGAAATTCCTCGAACGCCTTCATTGCTCCGCTGGAAGTATGACGGACCACCAAAATCGAAAATGCAACATTCCATTACTTTGTACTAATTAACCGCAGACGACTTGAAGCATAACGGAAAACTTTTTCGTTGATGATGCTAAAAAAATCATAGTGGATAAGAAATGAATACGTACCAGCAGGTCAAAATCTTAATGGAAACTATTAAAAAATCATAAACAATTGTTTCGTAACACATTGAAAATGTCTGCTTAGTGGGTCATCCCATAAAAACACGAGTGTATTTCCATTGGCTTACTTCGTTAGCAACACTCACCATCGATCAAATATTTTGTGCGAAGGAAGAATAAGTATCAGTAAAGCCTTTATTAAAGCCTCTGTAACTTGCGTTCCAATATATTTCGGAGTACGCAGTATATCGCTGTGTTAAAGACAATTCCTAGCAGATGCTCTGTAATTCTTAGATAAGCGTTTGCAGCAGAACTGAGTCGGCCACCATGGAACGAGTGATGGAACGCTAAGCACCAAGTGAGAAGATCAGTGAAGCAGAATCCCTAAGACGGGATGAGGCTAGACGGTGAAGACGGGCGAGTGAGGCTGGCTGCGTCGAGCTACACAATGGGTGCTATGTCTCGGTCTCGTGCCCGCCGTGTACCGAGCCAATTACTACACTAAATATCATCTCTAGCAACTCACGTCACATGTCAATGAATGTTTCATATATGTTAGGTTTAAGTAAGAGGTAAGCAAAAATATAGTATAAAATTAAATTAATTATTAAATTAAAGTAAGTGTAAAATTAGAGTATTTCAAACTCTTTTCGACGGGAAATGATAGTATGGTAAAATTTATCGGTATATCACAATCTCATATGGTATGGTATCAGTGGAAGATACCTTTGGAGGAATGCAAAAGAAGAGTTTTTCAAATAAGCTGTATTCCTGATAAGGAAATGAAAAATAAAATGAAAAGTACCGAGTAAAATATAAGAAATGAAACAAAATAAAAAGTACTGAAAAGGACGACTGCTGCTGCGTAGGTTAAATAAAGTAACTGCAAGCACAACTCTCATTGTACAATCGTCACTCTATCTGAAATTATCTTCCATCCATGCTAGAGCTCATGTTTCCTATTATCACGGTTCGAAAACATGAGAGAGAGGAAGCGAGACTACGGACATAGCTAGTATTAGATTCCAAAGTCCAGTCATGCCAGGCCGACGCGACTCACTCATGACATCAATTGTGAGTAACAAGCATGTGACCGATTTATTACGCATCTTATTTCGAAACATTAACCTTCATACGAGCAGGTTAGTATGGAGTGTCGTTGATACCATTATTATCATGATTACAATCTAGGGTAATCCTAAGTGCGCTTGAATGATACAAATGACCAGCAGTTGTGGGTCCCGTGATAGGACTCGATCCTATAACTTACGTCATGAAGTGGCACGTGATAACTTGAGGTGGTGCCTGACCACTTGTGATAACAATTGTTTTATCAGCTATCACGATAGAGAGATATAATTACCTACCTACGTCATCGACGCGTTGATCTGATGAAATGATAAAAGTTATTGCTGGAGGCTATCAGAAGTTCCGACAAGCGATGTGCGATGTGATATCGAAGCGCTGCCGATTTCGTTTGCTCACTCTAGGTGGACCGAATTCAAGCGCACTAACCAGCTCTAGAATTTTTCATTTAGATCGCTCGCCTTTTTTAGATTACAAGGAGCACGCATTTAGGTACTTATTAAATCAGCGGTACTGGACTACTACATAATATAAGGACTTAGTCATTTTTCGGGCTGCGTTTTATACGTGCTTCTACGGATAATAACAAACAGTTGTAGAATGTTTCACGCAATAAAACATTAAGTTTCTTTGATAGAATATGGATGTTGATAACTTTCGTAAAAAAGCAGGGGCAGCCAGCTCAGTAGAAAACGTGGAAACAGCCTGTTAATACATAACACCTATAAAATATAACGAGCTGAATGCACAGCACATGAAAACACATTGTAGGCACGCTGCATCAGTATTTGTAGAATAACTCGACTGGCAAGTATGGAATACGAAGAGGTACCGTCGTGGGGTTAGTGTGGATGTCCGTGTAAGCCTAATTCGACGCTGTAGGCGAGGAGAAGTTCCAGCGCCGCTCATCCCGTCTTAGCGCGTTGTTGTGGAGGACGGTCAATACATCAGCTACTCTCATTCTATAAGAGTTGTGTGGCAGCGACAGCACTAAACAATGAAAACTGCACTCATGCGCAATGCAAATAACTTGTGTGCTTTATCTATTGATGGTGGAAACAAGCGATCTTGCACATGCGTGGCTTTCATTGACTTTTTTATTACACACATACTTGCATAACAGAAAATCTGCTTCAATGAAAATACATTAGCGTGGATTCGAATTTAAGTACATTTTTTTAGGTTTGCAGTAGATGTTGAGAGGTTGTCATGCATTTCTGGCACGATGATCTTAAAAACAGCAAGCGGAAAGACGACGAAATATATTAACGTAGAAGTACGATATTAGAAACCACGACAGCAAAGAGCAGGTGGAACACAGCAGCTGCAGTCAGATGCGACGCGGTCTCGGCAGTCAGATGATACGCGGCATCGGCCGTCAGATGATGCAAGGCATCGGCCGTCAGATGATACGAGGCATCGGCCGTCAGATGATGCGAGGCATCGGCCGTCAGATGATGCGAGGCATCGGCCGTCAGATGATGCGAGGCATCGGCCGCCAGATGATGCGAGGCATCGGCCGTCAGATGATGCGAGGCATCGGCCGTCAGATGATGCGAGGCATCGGCCAGCAGATGATGCGAGGCATCGGCCATCAGATGATGCGAGGCATCGGCCTTAAGGCACCTGCAGTCAGATGGAACAAGGCAGTTGCAGCAGCAAATCAGTTGGCCCAGATCGGCCATTGTGCACAACAATGAAGGAGGGAAGAGTACAACGTCCGTGACAAAGCAAACTCATGGTGTGATACAAGTGGTAAAAATCGGGGCAATTACAACAAATCTTTAAATCGAGTGATGAAACGACTAAAGAGCTCACTAAATTTGAATACACTGGCAATCCAATCATGGAAGATAGGCTTACAATGGAAGACCTGCTTGGCTTTCGGACGAAATGGTCTTGAATTGTGAGAAAAATTGGCACGAGCTCGGGCATGCAATAACAAAGTGGGCAGCTAAATGACGTTCACTTTGAGGACCAGTCAACCAAGAAGACGACAGGAACTACAAGTGCATAAGAATACAATAAAAATAGGGCGACGAACGTGTAACAGATGCCTGCGTATATAAGGAAACGATTAAATGGTACTTACAGCGGGTGACAGGAATACCGTTGACGTATACATTTATATCAATCAATGAGATGATGATACTGGTGATATAGCTCACTAAGCTCGTTGTCGTAGAAACGTAATAGCGGAAAAATAGTTTAATAGCTCAAGTATTTTTAATAGCATCAAATGACATAAAACTGTTACCTTTCAGATGTGAGTTTGTAGTACTTAATTCATAAACATTCTAATAAGTAGTAGCATTTATAGGATTTTAAATACTCGAAGTCAGAGACGGCACAATTTGCGGCAAAGTAGAGCGGATGACATTTTACTAATAAAATGCAAACGAATTCAAGTGGATCGAGATAGCCCAGGTTCAAGGCTCGATTTGCCAAGTGACATACTACGCAATTTCTGAGGACCGTAGAATTAGAACAGAAGTTCGACGCATTTGAAAGGTAATAAAAGGAAGGCGAAGCTAAAGATAAGAGCTGATGTTGCCAAGCTTCAGTCAAGTTGGACTCGAGTGGGATCGCCTGATTAGAACGTAGCTCCAGGGGTTAGCCTGCAGGCACTCCACACACTCAGCGCTTGGCCTTTTAAACGAGGCTTCGACCAGGGCTTTTTACCTTGACAAATGAGTAGCAAGCTCATCCCATGCAGTAATACAATGCCTTCAAAACTATTCCGATAACTGGTATATACTCGTTCTTACCGCGAAGTACATTAGAAAGGAGCCTTTTTGACCCACACGCATGATATTAGTTCAATATGATAGGGCAAAATAGACTTAACGTTCTGCTTCGAAATAACAAACAAAGTAAACTAAAATTCAGATAGATAAAAGCTCTGGAGTAAAACGAACGATACGATTTTAATTTTCACAATGATTGTGTAACCTATAATAACAGCGAATACAAATAAGAAAAACACATGAATACGAAATGCACGCACAACAGCTAATATATAAAGATAACTATTTTTTGGAAAGAACATAAGTGTAAACACGTTGGCTAGAATGAAGAAAACAATTAGTTAAGACGCAGGATATCGCAAAATACTTTCCTCAGTATGAAAACAATGAACACAATCATGGAGCCGTAACCGTAATTACTGGTTCGGACAAAAGCAGGAAACACCGCAAGTGATTCGTACACACCGGAGTCTGTGTCGTTGACACATCACTATGGCGGGACACGATGCATTTCGCAAGTTCCGTTCGCTGGCGAAAATACTCAATGAAATTGGCTTTCTTCAAGAGAGATTTCGAATTAAAGCCCCGCATTCATGAAAGTGAGGTCTATCCAGATGATGAGTTAATTAGCGACAAATTGCGCAATAATGGGCTTAGAAAGTTATGCATGCCACTGCCGCGATAAAAGAGCCGGGAAATCGGTTTCACTTAGAGCAACGACACATAAAAACAGAATCTTGCATCACCTCACCGCCTACACAAGACCATGCAGCAACTAAAAGCTTCTAGAGGATGAAGCGAGATCAGGGGTAGAAATAAATCGTATAAATGAAAAAAAAAATAAAAAGTTTTTTTTTGTCACAGGAAAGAAGCACCTTTTCGACCAAAAACGAGATTATAGATATACATTATATTTTCATTTATAAATTTTTTTATTTTTCAATTTCATAATTGAAGGTCAACGTTTAACAACGTTTCACACGGGCACAGAAAAAATCCAACGTATAGATGGTGGAAAATGCGCATAACTTCCTCACTGTGTCAACGCCGACCACCTGCCTGAACTTGTTAGACGATCCACCTGTCGAAAAACGACTTCTTTGTTCAGCAAACTGATTCGCTGCAGTCTGCTGAATCGACACATTCAGCTGAATCATCAGTCAGCTGAATCGTCAGTCAGCGGAATGATTTTCTAACAACAGGCCAAGTAATGTGTAGCGTCTTGCATTGAATTAATATTTATTCAACCGAAAGACGTTTATGAAACATCAACTCAACGTCAGGCGTCTGATGGGACCGAAACTATAAGCGGGGATTGAGGCGGGCTGCGTAGGCGGGCTGCACGGTGGTCAGTTCGATACCTGCATGGATTGATCTGCCAACACTCGTCAGCTGCGGTGACGACTGGCATGCGCTTGACGGCATGACCGAGCACCTGCCACACTCTTAGCGAGCTTGCACAAATTTGATTTAATTTTGTACTCTCTGAGCACAAATTTGCATTTTTGGTTCGATTGGTCGACGGTGTTATGATGTAGTTCTACTCCCTCGAGCTATACACGCATGCGGCTCCGTTCAGAAAACGCATTTTCCCGCAAGTTTGTAAAAGTTTTAAAGCAATTTAAAGAGAAATTTCAAATTACAAGTCACTCAGTACGTTAAGTGACAGACTTAAGAAGTAACAGACAATATAGCGGCTGACTGAATAACATCGAATCTAGAAACCGTACAATTTTACGTGGAAGTCGATAAAAAATCGTAGTAACTTACTAAGAACGTTGAAGTAAATACTTATGCATACAAATTCATGAAAGAAAAATGGAGACGCGTGGCATTACCGAATCATGAGGTGCATGGAGCGTGGGAAGAAACTTGCGAAGAATTAAAGCCGAGTTGTTGGCGAGCTCAGTAGAGTGCCCAAATAACTCGACGCCGGCCTCGCTGGCCACAACCTCTGCCGCACGTACACTTCAAAGCAAGCAAATGACTGGCGTAGCGCCGTGCATGTGTGAGGCGCCGTCATAAAGCAAGTTAGGAAAGCATGGACGCGATTGTCACGATCTGGGGAAGGCGGGTGTGTAACCGCAGCGAGGTCGGGCGACGGCGCCATAATGAAGGCGTTCATTTCTGTTCTGAAAATAAAACGCTTATGAGCAGTCAACGGAACGCTGTTATTGTCGTTAAAAGTCGTTTTTCACATGTCGTTATAATGGTCAGAGGAATAGAAAATTCGGAGGCATAGCGAATCAATTTAGTAATACTCTGTCAACCTATTTCTTCAGCACACCTTTAGACAAAACCTAAAATATTCTATTTACCATAATCAATAAAACAACATTTAAAGCGAAAATTATCTCATTACCATGCAGCCAAAGCGTGGAAAGCTTGTTTACAAGCAACCTCCGAACATGAGCTTGGTGAAGTGGAAGGTAATTCGACGCTAGAAATTCCCTAGAGGAGCCCAAAAGAAGGCCGGATTTGGAGCGCGTCAGGGAAAGTGACCTGCTGATAAGCCAGAAGTCGGAGTCATGAAGACGCCAGTGACCGGGAAAACGATTAGGCCTGTCGTTGTTTTGAGGAGACCCAGAAAACCAATGAGCTCGACCGTACAATACGAACAGCTGTTGACGCAACGATGAACACTCCTTAACACAAACTTGTAGGAATCAGGAAGACACAAGTCATTCCAATTTTTATTATTATGAACTAACTTAATACGGGTAAGCTACAACTCTACAATTCAACTAAAATTCCTCAATATTTTGGATGCTCCAGCAGCGAAGAAAGGCGTCTTATTACAATAACCGTCCTGGATAGACGAAATCAACAATACTTTACGCGCCAAGAAAAGAAAGCACACTTAGCAAAGGGCAGTGCTTTCTCTTCAGTTTAAATGACTTCCGATAGTAACGATGAACAACAGTGCAGACAGGTGCCCTCTCTCCTGAAGATTAAATCTAGAAATATTGAACGACAGCCAAATAAAAAAAGACTTATCCACATACAAAAGTAAAAACAGAAAGGACCTTGACGGACAAAATTAGATCACGAATTCCAATTCGGCGGCCCGAATTGAGATAAAAAAATCCCACAGATCCCAATTGCCATCCAGCTCGCTTAACCACTGAAGGAAAGTCTGATGGCGCATGCAGAGTCGCCAGCAAGCGATGCCCCGGCAGCTCCTCTTTAACGAAAGCCGCGCCAGAACTAGAATAAGAAGAAACGTTAGGGAAACACAAAAAATCACTGCCGTTGCCAAGAATAGACCGCTCTTTGTGTCGTTCATCTTCGGAAGACACAACTTCCAGCAGTGCGCATTAGAAGGAGGAAGCCGACAAAATAAATTGGGCTAGCGGCTTTAGAAGCTTGATCACGTGTATAGATGAATTTATACTGACGGCTAACGTCAACCATTAGCTGTGAAAGCGCCAGATAAATCGCGTGAAAAACTCAGAATTGCGAAAAAATTGAAAAGTTCATAACGAAAAATTAGTAACACAATCACAGGAGATTCTGTAAGTGTAATTGAATCCAGTCGAGGTTACGGCCCACTTCAAATTGCACACAATATAGGAGCTTCGCGGCCTGAATAGGTCAGGGGTTCGCAGCAAGCAATGGAGCAGTCACAGGTCAGGGAGCAGGCTGCGGGAGTAGGTCGCGTGGCGTTATTAATGCACCCAAGGCGATGAATAAGAAAACTCAGTTTGAATCTCGCGTCTAATTAACCCACAAGGAAAGCGGCGCTGTAATGATCACACGCCGAAATCTTGCGAGCAAAACAACCTGTAATGACGCAGCAGCGCTTAGCTAACGATGGAAGTTCGTGGCTTTTTACGAGACGATTTCGCGAGTAGTTTTACTTGTCTCAAAATGGATTCACGCGGAGAGTTTCACATATCATGATTTTTCCAATGATAATTTGTACTGAAAAAATGGGAAGATGCACATACAGTCATCGCAGCCGATTTATTAGAAAGCAAATTATTATTGAACCTATTGAACAGAAAGCTGTTCAAGAGAGATCGAAACGTAACTGTGAATCAATCCTGCGCAATTAATTCTACAATACTAAATCAACAAAAGCTGAAAGTATTTCGAACTGGCGGCAATATCGTGAAAAAGCTCTTATAGACGCTCCAGATATGTCTAGTGGATTGTAAAATTTTTTATACATGAAGTAAACCAAATATTGGTCTTGCATAGAAATTCAAACATCAATTTAACGAAATGGCGGGACGGTAGAGTGAAGTGAAGGAGTTTCGATCAAAAACAAAATGATAAAATTCCTCATGGTTCACGAGACATGCTGGACTAGCGGCAAAAACGGACGCCTCAATTAAAACGTCCACGCAAGAAAGGTCATCAGAGAGATGAAGAGAGATCGAAATTGAATCCGAAGATAGCCTCGTAGATTAAATTTACGTCGTAAAATAAGCACGAAAAAAATAGTTTAAAATAGACAGAGAGTCATTTAGCAGTGCAAAAACATTAAAGTCGGGAGGGCTGGGTTAGAAGATCCAGCGGCTTCATAGATGCGGGGTATAGAATCACAGAGTGAGCATATCAATAGCATATTAAGCCCTTCTTAATAGAGGGAAAGTAAAAAAAACGTTTTCCCATATAACTATGAATGCAAAATTTTTAAACTTTCAGATTTCGAATAAAAAAACCTCTTCAACGAATAAAAACTTATGAAGTGAAATGATTTAACAGGTATGAAAAAAATGTATCTTATGCACCAAGTGCGCAGAGCAATGGGATGTTGAATAAGAGATAGTTCTTGAATAACTAACAATACGAAACACCAATATCTACACTAAGCAGATAATTTCATAACTGTGAGATGTGAACATGAGGCAGTCATAAGAAAGACCGTGTCCCAAAACGCTGCAGCGCGGGAGGCCGGGCACTGAAGCCTAAATCGGGGCAAGGCAGCCTCCCCCGCGGTGTGTTCAGAGAGCACAGCTTACGGTGTTGATATGGCTTGTTGATGTTGATAATTACACCAACATACCATTATATGTTGACAACGAGTTTCAATATTTTCAGGATATCTGACCGCACTATCAAGTGCTGCTAATCTCATCCAGGTGTTAACGAACAATATTTAGCATCAGGAAGTCACACTAGTTCACGATAATGAATAATTCATTATTAAACTTAAAATAGCACCAAGAATAAACAACACGTTTCCTGATTTCAGATACATGTGCTTCTCAACTCCAAAAAAAAGACAATCCTCTTATAATCTTCCACAAAAACTTTACTCGCTTTGGAAGACTGGATACGACAAACCACTATTCCTGATTTGTCACGAGACCGCGACGCAACGTGCGCACGACAGCGAGTTTTTTCGCGCGTCCAACGCTTCAGCGCCTTGAGTTAGTATCAAATTTTTGAGATGAACGAGGCAAATTTTGAGGCAAATAAAGCTTGATTTTTCGGTCCTATTGAGTTAACCCTAAAGGAAGGGAAAATCAACCGCCTTTTGATTTGCTACTGGCAATGATGGAACACTGGACTGCAAGGCACTGGACTGCAAGGCACTGGACTGCAAGGCACTGGACTGCAAGGCACTGGACTGCAAGGCACTGGACTGCAAGTCACTGTTTAAAAACAAACGAAATGATGGAGGAAGAAACGGAACAAATTTCCATAGTACGTGATAGAATTTCCAGCAAGATGAAGCGGGCACGCAAGCAGCATAAAGTATGAACGCAAAATCGAGGAAGAGCTGTGGGGCGGCAGCAGCGGGGGACCACGAGAGGTGACCGGCGAGAGGAGGAGCGGTAATCACGTATGCAAATGTGGCAGGCAGCGTCGAGGTAACTTGAGCGCCCGCTGTCTTTGCCTTCTAAACTCAACCAAGATAATAGAGCACGACGGCCTGAGTTCAGTGCAATTAACGCCATGAGCTACAAGGTATGTGTTTTTCCGTACCTGCTTTTCCAACAAAGCGAGAGGGATACAATTGCACAAGGATTCAAATCGATAATTACTAAATAAAATAGTAAGAAATGAATACAGCAAGCAAATGGTCACTTTGAATCCTCACACTATCATCTGTACGAACATCGTGTTATTTCATGCACATTACCTGCACGGCAAAAAACTGTAAAAAAAATTCTCCCCAAGAACACAAGGAAAATGTGTAAAGTGAGGGGACGAGGACATCACAGGAGAATTTTCTTTTCCCCGAGTTCCCTGAAGCGAACTAAGCCGCTTAGCAACGATACAGTAGCGGCCATGAGATCACGTTTAAAATCACGGACGGTTTAGAGGCGTTTAACGAATGGCCAATGGAAGACCTGAGATAATATTTTGTAAGAGAAGCCTCAGCGTCCGAGCAACCCGTCGATGCGTCCGGTGGGGAGAGTGATAAGTGCAGCTGCGAAGGAAGAAGAAGAGAAGCGAGGAATTATAAGCGATGAGCAGGCGCAGTTACACAGCAGCACTGGCAGTGTTCATATGCACGACCTGAAGATGATAAATTAGATTCAACATGCTCAAACATTAAGATGTTCTATCTAGAACAAGGCACAGTATTTAAAAGCAAAGAAAACGCCAAGAAAATTCACCATATCGATATTGAAAATGTTTCAGAGTCCAACTCCATCATCAGTTCGACAATCTAAAAAATTAATAATAGTTTTTTTTTTCAAAATTCTAAGTCAGACATTAAAAATTTAAATTCCTGGTTAATTTGCGATTTAAGCACACTGATAATAATGCACAGTATAGCCTATCAAGGAAATAATTCATTATGAAATCAAAACAAACTAAGGACCTATAGTTTTTCGTCGTGTCAGAAAGTAACACCAAGTCCATCATCACTTTAGCATTATGCCATCAAGAACAAGAATTCATAATAAAAATATGATGATAGAAATACGAGATATGCCTTTTTAGGCGACCAATGAAAATGGCCTGAAGAATGGTTCTGAGGAGGGGAGTTTGGACTGCCAACAATAGCCGTGAAGGAGACAGTAGTTCGTGAAACTGAACACCGACAGCATAACAGGATTGGAGGGTCCGGAGCGGCAGGAGACTTGTCTATCGTACACTTGCGTAGTTGAGAATAGCGACGAGTCAGATCACATCAGTCGAGGGTAATACAACCATCGTAGACACATGAGCCCTCGTCAAACACAATTACTGTAAACACAATGCCTGCGGCTACTGGAACTTGGCCGTCACACAGAATAGAGAGAGCCTCGGTCGCATTACGGCGATGGGCGTCTAAAAGAAACCGAAAATCAATATAAATCGCAAAAATCTTGAAGAATTTTTAAAAAATAATAAAAAAATAATATCCAACGAAGTTGTAACCCGTGCTGTATAAGTGAGGACGATTTTCTGCTGCAGTTGTAAATATGGCTCCTACAAAATACATACAATACATGTGCCATCGATTGAAACTTGGTGGCATTGAACAAGGCCTAATGCCTAGGTTAAAAATAATACAGCATTACGAGTTTGTGCGAGTAGAGAGCTAAGCGACCCGAGTTTCCGTCAATTCAATTTCTAAGCAGTTGGCACTGCAAGACTAAATTCAAATATTTCTATAACTAAATTCAAAGGTAATTTTCGACAAGATGAAAGAAGTCTCTTTATGACCAAAAGCTAAGTCTAATCAAGAAATATAGCGGTAGAATGAGGTAGTAGCTGCACATGTCATAATTCCATCAACCAACTAAGTCAATAATTCAGGGTGAATCGAGAACGATATTCGAAAGTTTAAAATGACAATTTAACAACACGATCCAAAAGTATCTCTTCTTATCAAGCACTTTTTGACAGCAAAAGTAACAATGACTGCAATAAAACGTTCATCAATTCCGCCTCATTAGAGGAACGGCCTGAGAATGAATTATTAATAAATATTAGAGCGCGCTCGCGCTGCAGTCCAGCAGAGAATAATGCGGGATCATAAATAATGAAGCGAGCAGAGCACGAGCGCGGCAGGCAGATCCAGAAAAGATAAGCGTCTCTCCGATGAAAATAAAGGTCGCTGAATTGCAATAATGCAAGCCCGCCCTTCATGCCAGCCTCGCGGCGTGAATAACGCCATGGTGGCTCTCAAGGGAAACATTGGAGCCATCAACGCCACTGACTTCTTGGACGGATACGATATAAATTCCTCACTTTGATCAGTAGGAAGTTTGTGTTACTCTCGAATACTCGAAGTAACCACGTAATAAATTGAGTATTTTGCAAGAAGCGTGCATGGTGCACTAAGTATAGCACATATATAACGCAAAGAAGCAGCACCACGCAACGAAGCAGCACCAAGCAAACTGGAGCCAGGTTTGGAGGGAGTCGCTGTACATTGAAAACCCGCGTGAGAGAAGCCAGCATCGACGAGGGGGATGATGTAAAATCGATTACGAGACGAAGTATCAGGAGAGGCGGGGAGCATCGCAGCCTCTTGTGTAGCAGCACGCAGTTAGATCTCGTCAACTGCGTGGAATGTGAGCCCCATTTCCGAATTACTTTCGAATTTCTATAAGCGAAGGTTTTAATGTTTGCACCATTTCGAATCAATCATTATTATTATTTTTAATATCAAATAGATTGCTATAAATGGGTTGAAAAAACGCAGAAATCGAATAAATTGTGCATTTATCTTCCCTCCTTTGTGAGTACGGTACCAGAATTTTTATGCCACAAAAGTTCGTAGGACATTATTTAATTAAAGCAGTTATTTCCAGGAAAATCTCTGAAGTAGAGAGAAATCATCAAACATTGATATTATTCTACAAGAATTATTTCGACCCCTTGAACGAATAATATTCACAACCACAGTTGAGACTGCCAACAAAACACTGGCATGCAGACACTTCACACCTGCCAATAACGATAAGCAAGAATGTATTGACACAGCACTAGAGCTGCGATCAATAAAACACAGCAGAGTACACAGCGATCGATAGCAATTTGGGGCCTCAGAGCGCCAATTCAAAGACTTGTTGATGAGGGAGCGCCGTACGAGCGCCGCGGCAGCAAACTCAAGCCACACAAATTGTCCAGACATTTTTGTGAGGAACTCACTTGTTGAAACGAAATTTAAAATTAAAAACATAACACTTTTATTCGATATAATAAACTAATTTAAAATAGAGTAATTTTCATTAATTCATTTTCACTTAATTATTTACTTATTTTCACTGACTGATCAGTCCGAAAATGTGGACAATTGAAGTATCAAAACGTATAATACGTTCATAATTTTTCTTACTTCATCGTGCCAAGTATATATACTGTATCAAAAGCCTGTTTGCAAACATTAAGCGGAACCTTGGCTTAAACTTGATAGAAGAAATGCCACGATGGGTGACGAGCGTTCAATAAACAAGCCGAAATTTATGTACGTCATCCACTTACATAAACAATTATAGATAATTATTCCACTTTAGCTCACTTGCCGCTATACGATTATATGTGTTGTTATGATGGTCACGAATAAGTAAATTTTGAATTAAATGTTTCTAGTTCGTATGTAGCATATGACATACAAAGTAATTGTTCAGTGCCGAACAAAAAGACGTCAATTAAGGATCGAATGAAGCACAAACGAGGAAATTTTTTCTGTAACGGAAACGATTAAGCGACTCGTAAGGCACCAGGAAAGTTTCGTCTGCTGTAAACTGATGAAATCTTATTCATACCCAAGGTAAGCTACTCAAGAAACGACATGGCAACGACAAAGTTTATTTAGTCGCGTTCCTACACTGAAGGTAACAACTCAGATTTAAATTCGAAAATGCCGAACTCGAGTTTACGATTGTTGAGGAAATCCTGATGGATTGAAAAGTTAAAAGAACCCATTCCGCAAACCTTTAAGACGGACGCTGAAATCCAGAATGAGAAACTGGCATGAATTATTTGATGTTACATTGCTCTTTTTCAAGCGAATTGAATATTAACAACTACCCACCAGGTTGCTGATGATTAAAAACCTTAGAAAGGCGTTCCGGAAATTTTTGAAACAGGAAACGGATTTAATCCACGGATGAAGAGAGGTGAGTTATTGTAGGGAGACACAAGAATAATATTTGGTCGTCACTCGGCCAGGCCAGTCCAACCGTTCAAAAACTATTCACAAGCCGAATACTTGGAAGCACCGAATAGAGTAAATAAAATTGATGAACATCGTCTCTTATTGTTGAATAAGCACCGATAAAACGCTTCAGTTCGACCTAATTGTACAAGAACATGAAAGAAATTCATGAGATTACGACGTCAAATTTGTACGCGGGGCTGCATGCAGATCGGAACATAATGACAAGTTACGTAGCTTGCTTTCAAGTCATAAGATGTCAGAGCCTAGGAAAAGACAAGTGTTCGAAAACATCTTGTTGATGAAAGCGAGCCTTATAGGAGCCGTCTTGCATAAGATTCACTTTTAATAGCGAACCAAGTCTGGCACTTGCCCAAGTGCGACAACTAAAGACTGCAAATGTTATACGATGCAAGCTAAGAACAACGACTGTGATGAGATGTCACTTGAATAAATTGAGAACCTGATAATCGCTCACAATCATTTAATAGCTAATGTCACACCAACGATTGAGCCTCGGACTAACTTGATTTAAAAAAGATCATCATTGATCCGTGGAATAACGATCATGTTGAAATCGACTGATTCACAATATATAGGCACCATTAAGAATAACTGCCTGAGCGACTTCAGTACAGGTAGGCCAGTAGTTTAAAATAATTGGAAGGGAAGAACGACAATAAATCACTATCTAAAAGTTGCAATTACACTGCAAATATGCCCTAGGAAAGTTCCAAAGAAGCACGGGGGTATAATAAGCGAGAAGTCTTAGGAGCATAATGAGCGAGAAGTCTTAGGAGCATAATGAGCGAGAAGACACTGAACAGTACCGAGAAGACATATTGCAATCTCTCAAGCATGTTAGTCCAAGAAGACACAGAAGTATCATGAGAATAACAGTACCGAGAAGACACAGAAGTATCATGAGCATAACAGTACCGAGAAGACACAGAAGTATCATGAGCATAACAGTACCCAGAAGACACAGAAGTATCATGAGCATAACAGTACCGAGAAGACACAGAAGTATCATGAGCATAACAGTACCGAGAAGACACAGAAGTATCATGAGCATAACAGTACCGAAGAGACCCAACAGGTTCAGGCAGCGCAGGTATGGCGGCGCAGAGCAGCGTGACGTCACCGGCAGCACATCGCCTAACGGGGCAACGGCGCCCCGCGCACTACGTCACTACTTACCTCGCTCTCCTGTTCCTAGAACTCCTCAGTATTCCAGGCAAACATGAGTAAATTAATAATCTTACTCGTTGCTAGGAGAATACAAATATCAATTCAGGATTGTATCTAAGATACCTGATAAGTCTGGCTTATTTGGAAATTAAAGAAGCTAGCAGCACAGGCGATCTGATCATGTGTGTGTAACTCTAAAACTCTCCAGCTGAACCGATGATGAAATCAAGATGTTAATTTGAAGTTCGTTGTCTAAAACCACGTTCCATTGACCAGCATACCACTTTACTTACAAGGAACATGAGAGCAAAAAATGTAGGCATATGGCAGAGTTTACACGTAATTTTTATCCTCCGCCTGATTTCATCAGCTTGCAGCATTTAGATGAAACCACTCGCTTGCCCGAAAGGACTTTCTCCTACAGGAGTGATTCAAATGATTCATTTCCGCTAGGCAGTCACTCGCGGCCGAAGAAATTAAATTATGTTACTTAATTTGAACGCTTTCTTCGAACGGCCTCTGGCTTTATATACGTCAAAATAAAATGTAGAGAAACATGACTTTCACTATAAGCCACTGATACACCACAGTTCAGATGGTCGCTCATACAGACAACGATAACGGCAAGGCAGAGGCACGGGCAAACAATGCAGAGTAACGATATGTATATCACCTTGAAGTGCCTTGATACAAGATCCGGCTCTGTTACACATGTTTAAGCAGTTTCTACCTGATAACGAAGTGTTGGAACAGACCACGCTGAGCAGCAACAGGCATACATAATACGAACAATATATAATTTGATCAAGTATTCCTGCGCAACACATTCCAGTAATTTAATGCAACTAAATCCATATAAAGTAAAAACCAGTCCCGTGTGAACTAATGTCGACCGCTATGCGTCGGGAGCATTGTGACAGGTCATATGAAGTTATGAACTCCTGTCTGCCGTTATGTATCGGGAGCACAGAGATATAAAGATTTTTGGCAGTATTCCTATAAAATTATTTATGCGTCTATGTATCGAGAGCATAAACATATAGATATTTGTAACAGAGGTCACCTCGCGCGTTCACATCGTCAATTCCGTAAGGGAGGCATGCCTGGTATGGACACATGAGGCACGGGGGAGGCATGCGACGCTAGTCAGGAATCGTTGGTCGGAAACGGGTGACTGGGACATACCAAAAGCATCAGGCACAATCTTCAGAAAATGAGTAATGGATGAATAATGTAAACGAAAACATAAGCAAAGGATAATGTGAGATGCATGAAAATATGTACATGGGCAAGGAAATTCTCGAATGATACTTTCATAATGATAAAAAACGAAAATTTGAATGCGACGGCATAAGGCCATCCCTAATCTTCTTCTAATTCTTGCGAATGTAATTTAAATTTCCATGTAAAAAATAAATTCATAAGTGAAGATCAATTAGAAAACTGCTCTTATCGAACACATCCTTTCATTTCTTATCACCTATTGATTTGATAAAAATGTTCATAACGAAACGCAAGCACTTTATTCAATTTTATCCAATGCAGTACTAGACCAGGTGAAATTGATAACTGTATAGCACAAGAAAAGATTTCCAGGTACGTTGAGCTTAGTATAATTGTCAATGAAATCGAAAAAATTTAAAATTAAAAATTTACTTAATATTTGAAAAATAGCCTTAATTCAGCTCATGAAGTTTTTTCATTTCGTAGCAGGAGCTCAAACCGAAGGCGACGCTGGATCGGATTGAAGCGAAAATGGAGGGCTATAAGGTCTACAAGTGAACCTAGCGACACTATAGCCTGTACAATATCTATATAACATAGATGCATCACCACAAATACGCAGTTAAATGATAATATTGTCTCACGAGAGGTAGAAAAATAAGGTGAAATGAGAAAAATTTTAGGTAGGCTTAACATCGCGAGTCACACAAAGATAAAAATAAAATAGATTTTGCAGCTTGGTTCTTCGATCAGTAGCCAAAGCTAATTAATTCGAGAAGAATTTGGCCTACATCAAGGTCACTAAAGCAAGTAAGTCATGAGTTTTTGAGAGAAAATTCATAGTCAAATACTCAGTCAAATGTAGAGAAGCGAAGTCTTTGTCTCATGTTGTTTAAACGCCGATGAGCAAGAAATTACGCGATAAACATAAGAAGAAACAGCAGAACTGAAAATGTACCATCATAAATGGAAGAAGAGCAAATAAACAGATATTTACGCGGTGAGCGCAGATAAATTTACAACTTCTTGAACGAATAACGAAGACAAGTTATAGAACAAAGACAAGACGAAACAAAATTTGCAAAGGAAAACCAAACAATAAACGAAAAAAGCAAAAAGATGAGAAAGGCAGAGATGGTATGAGCCCGAGCATAACAGGTTGCAAGCGGCGGCTCCCACCCACGCCCGACGGTCCTGCTTGCACGCTTTCCCCCGCGGGAGGCGCTGCTCTTTACGAGCGTGACCTTTCCTTGCTTACTCCTCCCAGACGCCCGTAACACAAACAGCGATGCCAGCAGTTCAGTTACCAGCAGTACAGCGTGATAGACTATGAAATTTTTTGGCGTAACAGAAACTTCGAAAAATGCAGAGATAATTCGCTTTGTCGACGACGTGTTATGGGATAACGTAGCAAGCTTAGAGATTCATATATGATATGGCGACTGCTCTTGAACGGCAGCGTTTCCAGCGTTCGTCAAGTCACTGTGCTTCATCGCAATAGAATTAGATTTTCAGTTCAATCCGTTACCATGTAATGCGCATCAATTGTCAAATGAGCAATACCACCTGAAATATAATAGAATTTATATAATAAAATACTTTTGGCAAGCGCTATCGCCTCATTCAATGAAGAAGTCGCAACAAATTGCACTCATGGCACGATAAACTTTAAAGTTTACTGAAAAATAATATTTTGCATTATCATAATTGCTATTACACAACTGAAAGGCTCGAATTGAATGCACCTCAAATTTGTGGAGTTTTAAGTATCTTGGCGTATCGTACGTTCCGCTGCCTGGAGCGATTTTAATGACATATTTAAAAATGCACGGTGATTGTTCTTACAAGAAATTTGCAACACACAGCCTCGGCATTTAAACATTAAAAGATAAGAAGGGCATCATTTGAGAGCTATTGAGCCGTGCACCAGTTTCTTATACAAAAAAATAATCTATTATATACTTTGGCGGCCCCAACATAATCCCTAGAAGGGCACAAGCTTCCCCTGTCTGAATGCATGAGGGGTCAGGAGCATCTGTCAAACACGTTGCCTCGCTTGAAATTTCAGCTGCGCTAAAATAATGGCTTTAATTTAAGAGAGTTCAAGTAGTTCATTCGGAAACATATCAACATCATTCGGAAACGTATAAGAATTAAAATATTCATAATTATTATCCTCTGTAATAGATGGTATCACAATTGATCAATTTTCAAATATTGTTACACCTGTGAATGTCCTGGGTGAGGTCAGTATACATATATATATATATATATATATATATATATCCTCGAAGGCGTTAAAGAATGAGCAGTAATGAGGCATTCAAATTGTTGACTTCAAGACAAACAAAATAGATATAAATATACATTCAGTTCACGATTTTAAGACACACAATTCGAAATAAGAATATCAATAAGTGCAAAAGTGTGATATCAAGGGTCATTATGTGAATAAAGGATTTAAAACATAAAAACCTAGCGTTTAGAAAATAATAAATGAAGCATTTTAGTGGCTCACATAAACAAAACCAGGAATACCAAATCTAAATAAAACGGTTCCCACACCCGACTCGAACACGACGAGTCAGGTTATTAATAAAACGTGCGTCCTACAGGGACGAGCAATCTTCCCTGTGAATCACTCAAAACATGAGAAAGACGGACCATTTTTTAAAGACTGTATAGGCACGCCCAATGCAAGTCGTTCAACGAAGTGTGGGACTGTGACCAAATGCCGGCATGTCTCATAGGATGTACAATTAAGCCTTCCCAAAATGGCCCACAGACCCAAGCCTTATGCAGCACAACAATTATTGCCTTACGCGGCGTTGATGGAGGGTCATTGGCCGTAAGCTGAGAACCTCAATCAAATCAGGTAATAATGGTCCAGTGGAGGAATGCGATTGCTTGAGAGATGAAAATACTGCATTATAAAGACAACATCAAGGTTTCCACATAGCTTGTGGTGCTACGACTGAACTAGAGAATTTTCATTGACGTCAATTTGAACTATGATCATTTTTTTTACAAATATCTCAAATTTCAAATTTCAATAGAGTTTTACATTAGGATACGCGAGATTTAAAAATTTTATTGAAATATATGTTTTCCGTAATTTTTGGCGACACTGAACATCTGAAATGGCAATAAAAAAATATTGCGAGGCAGGGAATATTTTATAAACTAAACGCAACTGCAAGGGCGTCGAGTCGCCGAGCAATTGGAGAGAACCAAGGTGCATGAAAAGCTCCCGTAAATAGGAAGGCTTTGGCACGACGCGTTGCTCGAAATAGCCTCGGCGTAGCAGGCTAAATTGAAGGTGACTGCCATGCAGGAGCTACTGCAGCTCATGAGTTTCACGATCTTCAAAGCAGCTGTCATTTCATCTTCAAAGAGAAACGTAAAGCAAAATGCTCAGTGCAAGTTATTTATATTAATTGCGTATTATATGAATAATATTTACGGTTTGAAAATGAGAAACGATTCTAGGAATGAATGCATGTCCCCTGCATTTTCAACAACGCAACATTTTTCACAGACGATTTAAATCCCTAGCGTATTACGAATTTTGAATTACAAATGACAAATTTTATAAAAGTTCTATGAAGGCGACAACGAGGCTGCAGGGTGGTGTAAAATTAATCTTGTCTGCGAAGGCTGTCATTGAGTACAAATTAAAAAAAGAAATAAAAAGCCTGCAGAAGCAATGCAGACGCCACATTGGTCGGCAGTGGCAGCAGGTGCAGCGGAGGTCCGTGGGCTGTCGCCAATTCAAGTGAGGTTGTACGGGTAGCAATGCTACGGTACAGCACAAATACTCAGCATATTATTCCTTGCCTTAACCATACACATAGGCTGAGTCTATGATCCAATGGACCTTCAAAGATTACCTATAAGCTGTTTAAATCCACGGCGGAGACTAGAACGCGCATAAATGATCAATACTATTTCGCTCATACATTTTGTGCAGCCCCTGCGTAGCATCTGATAATTCCAGGCGTAAAGGGCAAGTCTTATGAAGAAAGATAGAAGATTATGAAGCATCCCAGTCTCTTACCGTCGCCTGCGTGGTGACCTTATTGAAGTATACTAGTAATCTAGTAAACTCATGGTTTGTACAATGTCCTAGAAGGATTACTAGAATTTGAAACAAGAACCAACACCAGGGGCCATGGCTATAAACTAAAAAAACTGCGGTGCAACTCATCCACGCGACAACACCTTTTCTCGCTTCGAGTTACCCACACGTGGAACAGCCTCCCTGAAGATATTGTTGACGCTTCGAGTATGAACGCGTTCAAGAACTGACTAGACAAGGCCATGCAGGAGCACATGTTTAGTCTTGAAATGCCTAGTACCCTACGGAACAACTGAAACTCTAGAAACGATTTTAACCTTACCATCCGTTGAAAAGAATTTATCAAAAGGCCAGTCTTTTAGATGTGTGAACTAGTCAAGAAAAGTACAAGAATTGGCGACAGGCCTATCCAGGCCTATTCTTCAACGCCGAAGATACTATACTACTATACTATCTCTGCAGCAGTACAGCCACTGCGTAGCATCGCTGCAGCGGTACAGCTCCTGCGTAGCATCGCTGCAGCGGTACAGCCCCTAGCTGCTCGTCTCAATTCTCTTTAGCGTTTCACGCCGCGATGCTGGCACCCCGGCATTGGCACGGCGCCACGCTGGCTCTCCCTAACTTATTCACCTGTTCAGTCGAATTATTTTCAGGTACAACTACTGCATAAAAAAATATATTTATCAATGTTATAAAAATACCGTTCAATCGTGATCGGTAATTGCTTCATGGACAATTTTATAAACGATTTTACCAATAATAAGAATTGTTAGTTGAGCGAGGCTCCATATAGCTCTCTGCCGTAGCAGTGGAATACTAGCTGACGTTATTGGCAGTCTATACACCATGCTTCTATTATTTGAATAAACATATTGGCATCGATTTTTGAGTACACAGTTAGCAATAATCGGTTAACTAATATAATTATAATTCGAGAGCTTACAACGCAAACTAACCACAAATTTACGAGCGAACAAAATACCAAATTAATACGTACATGAAATCCATTTTAACATATATACGTATACGTTTTACGTGTAAAAATTTTGTGTATTTCCTTGGCATTATTTCTAGTTTTAAAATTTTTGCAACTAATAACTTCACATTTGTTTTCAATAACTTCTAAGCATGAATTCTAAGAAAAATGAACAAAATAGCCAATAACTGTGTTACAACGGAGCTCGTAATGCCAAACACGATGCATAATCAGCGAAATTAACGCGATTTTTTTTTCGAGACCCTCCATAGCAGGACGATTGAGCGTCCGCCGACACGAACTTGGCAGCAAACCAGGACTGTTCGATGACATCATATGGTACTACTGCTAAAACGGATAGCACATCTCCCTAGTTTGTGTCTGAACTACACTACACTCCGTTCAGCCAGCAAATCGTTGAAGCCCAATAAAGTAATGAGCGAATTTACTACGCTAAAACCAGCTTTTCTTGAGCATTGGTGGTAAATCTTGGTTTAGCGTCGCGTCTATCACGGAAGCTTCAGCGCTGAAAATATGTTGAAAACCAAACAAGTTATACGAACAACAAACAAAATAGCGGTTTGTCATGCACTTGTCTATATGAATGAAACTCGGATGAAGTCTTAGCACGGGAATTACACCACAGCGAACACGCGTGTGATAAGTAATCCCCGAGCACGATGAAACAATTGCACCGTCCGAAGCTGCCGAAGTGATAATCAACGTTCCGTAAACATTAGCTAACCGAGATAATTGAACGATAATGTTCAGTAATTCAGCTACATGTTCAATTATTTCTACTCGTCAGCTTCATATTCAAAAGAGTCATTACAATTTGAAGAAGATAACCAAAAAAATTACAAGCAAAATTCACTTACGTAGCTAGCTGAAATGAGAGCGAAATGGCCGAAAACAAAACTCTCCATCGCACTCAGTAGGTCCAAAGAACTGTTGCCCAAGAAAAACCTATCATGATTCCAAGAATATTGCGCCATCAATACAGAAAAAAGACCATCTACGGACAGCGCAAAAGTCGAATTACAATGTCAAACTGTCACGCCAAAAGATAACACAAAGAGACACCCTGACAAATTGATTAGATATCGAGATATACATCGCGGATATAAGATTAGACTTTATTCACCTATTGCGTGGTCAGTTTATTACTTACTACGATCAGAAAGTTTGTATTTCCCCTGTTAATATAGTAAGTGAAAAACGACGTTAAGCAGATTAACTAGATAGTGGAAAAACGAATGAACTACATTGTAATGAGACACCATCTTTGAACAACTGCACTCTAACAATTGCACATAGCTTATCTCTTGTGCATATAGGTATCTATTTAATATGAGAATATGGTAGAACAAAATACCTACGTTCAACGGCTTTGAAATGACGAAAATTAAAGTTTATTAGTGCTAAAGAGCGCTGTAGCACTTGTAACTCTGCGAAACACCAGCATGTACAGAAACGCAAACCATCTGGCAAAGCGACTGGACTGTAGGAGACTTTAGGTACAGCACCTCAATGAAGCTCGTGTGACGCTTAACTTTCAGAACATCAAAAGAGCATAGGCATCAAAATCAACATCAATTAACTATTATGAATAAGCAACCATTCAAGCGCAGAACAACAGCAAAAAGTATTTCCATTCAAAAAGAACGACAGCTACATTAAATATTCGTTACGTCGCTCGTTCGCAAACACAAACCTATAACAAATTGATAAACCATAACTGTCGCTACGAATATAGTTTTCGAGAAGCCTTAAAGAAATTGTATTCATGTAGATGCCAATGGAATGTTAGTTGAGGTGCTGGATTGAATACAAAATGGACGTGTCCTCATGTAAGCAGCGGGCTGCATATACCGTGTGTTTAGTACGCATTCTACGTTCACTACCTAGCTGGCAGCAAATGGTCAAGTGATGGCGAAAGACCATGATTGGAATATGAAGCAGGCATAAAACAATTATTAATCTTGGTAATGAAATATTTCACTGATCACAAACAGATTCTTAACATTTCATGAATGCTCCAAATTCGAGGCACAGTTTCAGCATAAAACTCATTTTCACGTTTGTTCCTGGGTCTGAAGCGAGTATGGAACAGGTTAATATAAGTGCATGGTTGTTTAAACTCGTGGAAGTGACCGACATATAATGGAAGTCTGAATAGTCGAAATAAAATTGTCACACAATATGTTAATGGTAACATGTGAAAATTAGTATCAGTAAGTCCTAAAAATTTTGACGATATTCAAAATTTTATTCCGGTAGTTTTTAATGCTCATATATAGACTTTAAGGGAACCGGCGCAGAACAATGACGTGTAATTGTAATGAAGAACCTACGGGTTTGTCGACAAGCACACCACTGGTGATCATGAAGGTAATTAACACACTGCTATAGACCCACCAACACCCAACAAGGATTGTAGCAATAATGAGCCGACACACAATACAGGCGCACCAAGCGAAGACGTTGCCTACAGCGGAACGCGGCTCAGCGAACGCTCCTTTTATGGCGCTTCCAAAACACATCCATGTTTTGGTGCCGGCTGCGCAGCTCGATCCTATTTCCTTCACTTCGCTCATCGTATAATTCGTACCTGGCACGAAAAACTTTCGCCTCAAGCGCTGCGCAAATTGGTTTCCTATCGAAGCCAAGCCGTGAGAGATCGAGAGGCAAGAGAAGACAAAATTATACTAGAGTTTCATCACTTCACGCCCATCTTTTTCAGGTTTATTACAAGTTGTAAGCCATACATGGCACATGAAGTTAGCGTAAAAATAGAACTTTATGACTCAGTCCATCTCACCTGCGCAAATTACCGAGAACCGTACGGGTAGAACGTGATCCTAGCCATCCATGCAGGTTTCGAAATTATCCAAGTTATTATTCAGACCGAATGAGAATAACGGGTAATCGGGACAAAAAATTGCCGAATTTATTCTAATCATCAATTTCCGCGACTGCTATACGTTACGTTACTCACTTCACTTGCATTGGTACGATAACACCATTGCATTTATTTATTCAACTAAAAGCCAGACGTAGTTAGGAGGAATTTATATTCGACGTCATTCCACCGAAGGCTTTCATTATTTTCTCAAATCAGTAAAGTCGTGGTACCAATGAAGCTAAGCTGCTTCAATGAAGACGTCGAGCTTCGGAAAGCTGCTGACCACGCTGGTGTTGGGCGAGGTAAAACACCATAGAAAATTACTGAGTAATAACTAACGACGCTCTCACAGCCCATGTAATTAAGAACGGGTGACCAACCGTTGCATCCACACTTGTCCCACAGGAATTTCTTTATAATAAATATTGAAGTTTGAGTGGGCTACTCCCAACCCCATCACTTGGGATGATAGGAACCAATACAAAAAAGACTTGATAAACGAAACAAATAAAAAATACAATAAATAACTTCAAACTTGTTTGAAAAAATAGCTCAACATTGGAATGTCCTGAACGAAAAATGTCCTGTCTCGTAATCGTAACTGGTATCGAACGAACGATGCGAAAACTTCGTGTCAACAAAGCACAACTGGCGAGCTTCCCATAAACAGCACAGACAGAATTAATCTATCAGCTAAGATGTTACCGAACCTGGCAGATACATTCAGAACGTTCGATGGTGGCTAGCATTCCATGAAGCTTATACTTAGTAGCAGCAACAAAGCTGTCACTGGAGCAACCGAAGTACCTATCGTAGCAACAGCAACTCACTCAAATTCGGTTGTGTGGTCAGAAACTTTAGCAGTCAATCCAATTTCTGATTCGAACTTTTAAATACACATCGCTGTTTCATTCAGACTATTCAATACACATCGTTGTCTAGTACAGGAGACTACGGTCAAACCCTTACCCTACAGGGAATACCTATGACTAAATTCGTTAGAAGACTAACAAAATTTAGTAATTAGTTCAACTAAGTGATAAGAGACCGAGAACTAAATGAATGCAATTTCTAAATCTTTCAATGGAGTCGAAAGCCACACAAACTACGAATTTGATATCCTAGCCCTGGACCTCGATACCTCCATGCCATGATAGTTATAGATCATAAAGTCGACAACAGACAGCAAGACTAATATCATCAGCCTGAATCTTACTAAGCAAGAATACCATCAGACATAAAAATTATCATTTAAGTTAAATTTCAAGCACATAAGTATAATTAAAACGAAACGCAAACGGATTCTCACTACACTAAAACTCTAGTGAACTATCCTCGTCAAGCTGCAAGCTGTCCTTGTAAACCAGACAAACGTCAGAATTTGCTAGCACGTTTCAGTCGTTTCTTGTTTTCATGGTCACTCGGAGCATAGATTACGAAAATTTACAATTTCACCCACAAATAAAATGAACGTAAAATATGTTAGAAATAGGTAATCCTTCCAGTGTTCCAGAACCTCCCCCCCCCCCAGAAATAGGTAAGCAAGTTCTTGATGGAGTTCGACACAAGGTTGTGTTACAACTTACAACATGTCGGGTTTCTCATGAGAATGGTGCGCGTGCCCTAACTTACACAGAGAATTTTAACCTAACTAGAGGCTCTTTACTAACGCAAGGCGTAGAGATAAACTATTGAAAAAAAAACACGCGACGTGATACACGTGAGCATCAATTCATGGAGCCAACTAAACCAGTGCTGGAAATCACATTCAATCTCGATTGTTGAAGGTGGTGTGGTAATATTAGGCTATGAGGTAATCTTTCAACGAACCTTTGAACATAATTAAGCCGCGTTAAATTGCTGGACAAGCCTCTGTTCATTGACGGTAAACTCAAGTTATCACTCAACGCAGTCACCGGCTGATCGACAGGAAATTAATACTAATTAATTAATTAATTAATTGTTACCGTTAAGGCATAGACAAAGAATTCAATCTGAAAACTATGTTAGAAATTATCAGGAAGAAAAAGCATTCATGACGGAGGGAGGTTTCCTAATCTATTAATAAATAGTAGAGGTTTCACCTTAATTAATAGATAGTAGTACTCACTTTGCCCAGGAAGCGTCCTTTCATAAAGGTTGTTCTCGTACTATGATCCACAATGAACTTTGGCACATTATGATCTTCATTATCGGAAGGAGAATTAGTCTTTGGACCAGGCATATTGTTATTGTTGACGAGCGGCCCGGGAGTGTGCACAGGTGTATCTCTAAGTCCTGCCACTCCGGAATCTAGGGAGGTATTGGTTGCGGGTTCTTTAGGAGTTGTATTAGCAGTGGCTGTGATAATAGCAGTGCTAGCAATAGCAGCAGTGCTACTGTAAGATGTCATCCACTCGTGCGGATGATTGTGATCGTGGTGATGCACTTTATGTTGGTTGTTGAGGTCGCGGTGCACTTGGTTTTGTTGGCTAAGGTGGTGAGGGGACCAACCCACAATTTTACTGGTTTTAATCATATTAATTGAGGATCAGTAATCACCACCAACATAAACAGGGACTTATAGGGTCAATCAGGGCAAATTTAATAAAAGCTTTAACATGAAAACCCGGCGCTAAATGTAAACGACAGCTTGAACAAGACGAGACGAGCTGTCAAAACGGAGCTTCAAGTTCTCCAAATTACAGGAATGTCAGTATTGATGCATAATCAAGAAATACGTTACATGTGGCAACTAAGAGAGCAGTTTAACCAAATTAGACCACGCTTAATTTCCAAATTCACTAATGGAAATCTTTGGGCCAGGAGAGATTGATTTAAAGGGCCACTCGGAGCAGAATGAAAGAGAAGCGACGAAGCTGACCGTCAGGCACGGCACACCTACTCCACCAACGTCAGCTCTGCAACTGACGGGTACTCCAGCTACAGTCGACTACACTTGCCTGGTTTAAGGGTCATCTCTGCCGTATTTAGGCTTCATCATATTCACAATTCGATTACGAACTCGGGAAAATCACATCAGTTTAACTGAGTAATGACACATTCTTGATATTTGAACCACTTTAAATTGCAATTATAATCCATTTTAGTTTTATTTCTTGTGATGGTCAAGCATTTCAGTGATGGAATATGGATTGACAGCATTTCGATGCATCAATGGCGTTGATCCATGATACCTAAGTGACAGAGATATGTTAACGGTGTAATACCTGAAGAATGGTAAATTGTTGAAATAGCAAAGATGCTTGGCAAATAAACTAATAATTTAGGTTTTTCAGTTTTTTATAATTTCATATTAAAATTGTGCAAATCCCAAAACACGCGATAGTATTGTCGTCACCATCATGGCTGAACTAATATATAGTTCAACCATGCGTTGTCGTGCTGTAGAAGTACGTATCTAAATTAACTCCGTCAACACTTTTCGGAACTCACTCGCGAACACGCTAGCGAACTCAAGAACAACATAACAGCTCAATTCCCACAATTATGAACTGATCTGAATGAAATTCATAATACGAGTAACTATTAGCAATACGATGTGATACGCATTATTACAGATTGTTTGCAACATTTTTTTTTATTGAAACGAAACTTAAAAAGGTCAGTCAGCTTAGAGTTCATATTTATTAATGTTCACGTTTTTCTTACAGAATCTGTTTCATTCCGGAAATTAATGATGGATCTTTACGCGATTAGCAATAAAAATATTTTTATATGTTCTCTTCGGTTCTTCAGAAATGACTAATACTTTTTCCATTTCGTGAATAGCATTGATTTTTGGCCTTTAAAAACAGGTATTAATTGGCATGGATGTATGAGGTTGTGGGACGTCTTGATCGTTATTGGCTCAAGACCAATCTCCTTTTAGTGAAAATCCGTATAACCATGCGTATAACAAGGTTCAATTTTTTACGTTAGCTGTTTATTTCGCAAAGTAATGTTATTGTCTGATCATTGGATGAATTTTTTTTAGAAATAACTACTTTCAGGTTTAAGTTACCTCAACAATTTAGCGGTTAATGTAAAACAAATTTTAGTTATTTAAACTCATGGTTGCAATTTTGAAGAACCGAGACGCGTTTTTCGCATAGATACTATTCAATATTCAGCAAAATGAATCAGTATAGACAACGCAGTATAACAATAAGTGTTTGATGCCAGTCTGCTGCTGTTCATAATTATTACAACTCTATGTATGAGCAGTAAACCTCTGCCTCTGGCTGTAGTACTAAGTGATTTGTAAGAAATAGGTCCACTTTGGCGAGCTAAAATCGGTAGGTTTTGAAGCGTTTTGTTAATGCAATTATTGTTCACATGATTAAAAATTTATTTCAATAATTGCTTGACGGAGACCAGACAAACATGTTTAGCGATGGCCCGATGGGTTCGGAATCAAGTCATTCTTACGCTAATCATCGAAATGATCAGATCTCCCCTCACCAAATTTTCTTTCATGTTCATTCAACTATCAATGAGTATTCAACATGACTGAAAACCTGTGAAGTAAACGTTTCCAATACAAAACCAATCTCAAGCAAGCAGCTATATGGGAAAATAAAATACTGCGTTCAATGCTAACCCATATATTGTTATGTTATAAAAATTTAGTTATTAAAGTGCGTATGTATGTTTGAATACTCTGTCGAGTGCGCCTGAGAGTTCTGAGAAATATAGAAAGGCTAATTATGCAACTGAACAATTTGATATATCAGATGTTTTCCGCGGCAATTATTCATCGCTATTTTGCCTAGGTGTTCACGTAGGATCTTTTCTATTGAACATGATTTTTAATTGTACAAATTTCAACCACATGAATGTCACTCCCCTAACGGGTCAGCCTCGGGAGCAAAGTGACACGTGGAGAAAAAGTGATGCTGAAAACTACTCATTGTAAACAAATGCTATAAGAGATGCGTCAAACTGCGGCTACATAACCACTGTACTATCTAAAATAAAACTGCAACTAATTTTATCGAGAGCTTTTTTTACATCGTTGATAAATTTTGACGAAGAGGCGGTTCCGAATGAAAGAATTAATAAGCTGCGTCCATTTTCGTCTTCATAAGTTGGGGTATCCAAGTCCTAAATGCCTACAGCGGCAATCGTCCTGCCTACGACATGTCTTCCTTTATGGTCAGCACCACCTTTGACGGAGAGTCTCCTTAGCTGTGTCATAGAATGAAATCGATCGGTGTTTTAAAATTTCAACGAGGACATTCATTTAATATAGCTCCAATTAGCTTATTGAGAGAATCGTAAATATGGGTGTTATTCGCCTTTTTCGACAGTAAATAAATGATTTTTTTTTCACTTATCAGGATACGAAATAATTACCGTTTTATCATGATACGAAATAATTAGAGGACATGTCTCATTAATTCATTATTATACACTAATTATTCATGCAGAGTATGTATAGGTAGTTCCTTCCAACATAATCACGCAATAACAATGTCTGGAAATGATTGAGTGCATGATGTGCGCTAAACGCTACTACTATTCAAAGGAATCTAAAGTGAAAAGCTAATAATTACTAAAAATCAATGAAAGTTTTAATGAACCCTCATTTACACCGAATGAAAAATAGATGCTCTTATGCTAATATTGTAAAGAGATCTGATTAACCGTGAGCAAGCAAAACTATACCTTTGCAAGAAATTTCAAAGCGAAGAAAACTCCACAAAAATACAGCATTTCTCTATATTGAAAACGTTTTGGAGACCATTCCATCGTCAGTTCGATAAATCTAAAACACAAATACAGTCTGAAGATTAATAAAGTTTGGAGTCAAAAGAAAAAACAACAACAGAAGTTAAGACCTAAATTTACAGGCCAAGGGCAGAATAATACAAAAATACCTATCTATTCACAATTTCTAATGGATAAGAACTGTACGTAGCATTTAAATTAGGCTTCTCGTTAAAAATATACAATGATTCTAAAATGCGCAGATCGGAAGCACCATAACTAAAAGCTAAAACCTTAAAGACAGTGTCGGACACCGGAACGTAGCACTGTTCGGCGTGAGTGCGCACGACCAAATGAGAAGGGCGCGATAGTAACTGCCCAGTCCTATAACTCTTCCTTTTATGCTCAGCGACCCTAGTGTAAAGATTGCGTGCCGTCATCCGAACGTACGCAATGTCGTCTCGCTTAATGGATTTCATTTTTGCGCAATGTCTTCTCGCTTAATGGATTTCCTTCTGGCATGGTGTATACCCAGATTAAGAAATTCGTGTCAAAGCGATACAGTGAAGTTGTTCCAGAGCCTGATAGTAGAAAAATTGTTTACTGTTCTTTTCCATACTTCGGCCATGCGTCCGAAGTTATGTCAAGAGAATTAAAAGATTTGTTTATTAAATACTTTCCGGACATTAATCTTCGTATATTACTGGCGAATAATTTCAAAATAGGTTCGTTTTTTTAGGTACAAAGATATCCTCCCTTCTCACAAGCGATCGTCCCTAATTTATAAATTTAGTTGTGCACGATGTGCATCTGCGTACGTTGGGATGACGCAACCTTTACACTAGGGTCGCTGAGCATAAAGGGAGGAGTTATAGGACTGGGCAGTTACTATCGCGCCCTCCTCATTTGGCTGTGCGCACTCACGCCGAACAGTGCAACGTTCCGGTGTCCGACACTGACTTTAAGGTTTTAGCTTATAGTTGCTTCCGATCTGCGCATTTTGGAATCATTGTATATTTTTAAAGAGAAGCCTAGTTTAAATGCTACCTACAGTTCTTATCCATTAGAAAACGTGAATAGATAGGTATTTCTTTATTATTCTGCCCTTTGCCTGTAAATTTAGGTTGTAACTTCTGTTTTTTTTCTTTTGACTCCAAACTTTATTAATTTTCTGACTGTATTTATGTTCTAGATTTATCGAACTGACAATGGAGCTTGGTCTCCGAAACGTTTCAATAGAGAAATGCTGAATTTATGTGGAGTTTTCTTCGCTTTTAAATTTCTCGTGAATCTGCGATTCAAGCAATCTAGTGACATTACACCTTTGCAAAAGGACGAAATTAAAGGTACTAATTAAAAGGACGAAATTAAAGGTACATAGTAATTTTATTTTCTTAAAATAATAAAGGTCTGCCAATTTCATTCAGATTTTGTTTGCGGTCATTTCCGGTTACCATAGCAACAACGGTGGCGTAAATTGGAAAAACATCCTTTTCCGACTTCCAACGCAAGTCGCAGAGAAGCACTAAGCAGCACTGCATCATCGTCTGCAAGACTGCAACTCTGCATGGCTGAGACACGACAAGGGTCAACTGCCGTTCACCTGATTACAGACGAAAAAAATGCTAGTAATGATAAATCCTACATGAAAAAATAATGAGGATAAATAGTTATACTTTTGCAGTGATCATGGATATTGGAATGAAAGGTGGAAAAAGCAAGCCGGCTGACTTTTGATGATTGCAGAGAGCACTTCCGCATATTATGATAGTGATTATGACATTAGTCATGAATAGATGATTGAGGGATCAAAGGACTGACAACTGGTTTTTTGGATTGCAGCGCTGGTCGAAGACGGACGTAGGTTTGTATTTGTTCTGCTCTTAGACGCTTAATTTCGTCAGTAATAGTTAGACGCTTAATAACGCTTAATAAGTTAATAGTTAGACGCTTAATTTCGTCAGTATCAACAGATAGGAGTGGTGAATAAAAGTTCGAAACTCCTTGACTCAATAGTGAACAACTTCAGAAGGATGCCGATCCGTCGCCGAAAACGGCCTAAAGGAGGCAGTGCGTCAATGTCTGATTCAGACGGGGACGCCGGTTCTTCGGCTTCTGCGTCCGCGACATCAGCGGTGCCGAGAACTCCTCACAAGCAACCAAGACGATCTCAAGCTGATCCAAACAGTTCATCATTGCCAGTTGCTGACATGTCTCTGACAAGAGACTCAAACTACATTCCAGAAACCTATAACTCAGCAGCATTAACTGACCATCTGGCTTTGCCTGACTTGGACCTGGAGGATGCAGTGGGAGTGGAGGCTGTGTCTGGTGATAAGGTAGGTGGTTCCCCTATAAGTAATTTTGAAGGATTTAGTTCTAACTGCCTAAATGGCCCTAGTTGGCTTCCAAATGACTCAGATGTATCTGAGGGTGAGAGCCTGCTTACTCCTGCCCAGAGAACTGCAGGCACCAAGACTAATGCTAACCTTCAAGACCTGGTTGAGCCCACCCAGGAGACGGGGCCTGCTGCCTCAAGCTCGTTTGGGAGGGTTATTATCATTGAGCCAGTTGCTGGTGCCCACCCGGTTGATAAATTCTTCTCGAACGATCTGACTCTGAGTAAGGCCCTGGCCAACTCACCTTTTGGCAGAGCAGGCATTGCCGGATTTAGCAAAAATCTTGGCCGAAAAATTCTTGTTGTTACCTTTGAGAGGGATCTTGGCACTGAGATGGCCTCTTTGNACAGTTGCCCCAAAATCCTATAGTAACTGAACTGTTCTCCCCAAATGTGCCTCATGTCATGCCAAATAGAACAACAAACCTCTTGATCAGTTTTGTTCCTCATACCAGGACAATCTTGGCTTCACTGCAAATCCAAATTCCTCGCCTTCTCACTTCCCCTTTAATTTCTCCTTTCCCTCCTTGGATCAACACTGATGATCTTTTCTCAGTAGATTTTTCTCCCACAACAGTATCTGATGTATCCTCAGAGGCTGCTGTTCAAATTTTCTCTGATCTTGTTAACTTTAAATACTCTTGTCACACAGCAATTTACACAGATGGCTCCCATATCAGCACCCCAAGCCATTCTACCTCTGCCGCTTTTGCTATACCCTCAAAAGGGGTCATACTTAGCTGGAAACTTCGCCCTAATGTCCAGGTTATTGAGTCGGAACTTTTTGCAATAAGGGAAGCTATATGCTGGTCACAAACAAACCTCCTCCAATCTGAATATATTGTAATTTTCACTGACTCACAATCAGCAACCTGCTTAATTAGAGATAGACAACCTGCTTCTTACCTCAATTTAATATTTGATATACAAACAAGAATTATGTCACTAATGCCCTCCCATGAGGTGCGCATTCAGTATGTTCCAGGGCATCGGGGAATTCCGGGCAATGAGGCTGCTGATCGGGCGGCCAAGGACGCTCACCTGCTTAGGTACCGAACTCTCACCCCCAGCTCAAGGGAAGAACTGGCATGATTAGTACATGATGGAATTCAGGCCAGTTGGAACCAGTCATGGAAAGTGGAGGTAAACACATCAGGAAAGGGTCGCTTCATAACTTTGATTAGAGATGAAGTAGGTAACTGGCCATGGGCCTCTCATAGCAACCGGGCAATTGAAACAGCTCTGACCAGGCCTTGTACTGGACATGCTGGTGTGAGAGCTCATTTGGCCCGTTTTGAGCTTGTAAATAGTCCCCTTGTGCTCTTGTGGTTCCCCAGAGACCATCCAACACTTATTGCTACAGTGCCCTCTGCACCAACATGCTCAAACCAATTGAACCAACCTGCTAATCCGTCTTAATATTCCTGTCACCCTTAAAAATATACTTGGAGGTGGCCCCTACCCCTGCTTGATCCTAGATCTCAGTAGTAAAACTAACCATACTAAAATGTGTGGGGAACTAACACTATCAGAATATTCACTTCATCCCAGCACTATTATAAGTGCTTAATTTGAGACAAGCGGTACCAGTCTATGTAGGTTGTTAGGATTAGTAGGATGTTAAGTAGGACCAGAATATTGTTAGGATCAGTATTTGTTATCAATTTCATGTACCAAGACTGCCATTGTAAGGACTGTTACTGCTTGCCTGTAAATCAGTTTTCAAATATTGCTCCTTCAGAGAAATCCCACAGGAGTTAAGTTTTCTTTTCTGTACACCGCACAGCAGCCCCTTAACAGCCACAACTTGTTTTAATAACTTGATCTTAAGAAGCTCCAGGTTGCCCCCCCAGGCTGGACCTTCAGTAACTTGTGCATACTCATGTGAGGCTCAGTTCAGGGCATGGATATTGCAACTAACTGGGTTAGGGTTTTTTTTATTTTATTATTATTCTTTTTTATTCATTTTTATTTCCTACTGTTGATTCCTTCCTGTTTTGTTATATATATATATTTTTTTAATATGTTCATTTTACGTAATTTAGTATTAAGACATTGCTTGAAACCCTTAATTTCATGAATAATGTTATTATTACAAAAGATCTTTTGTCACTCTGCTGTGTTTCACGGCTCTGCCATGTTCCGCGGCTCTGCCATGTTTCACGGCCCTGCCATGTTTTGCGGCTCGGCTTCTCTTCAACAGGTGCTAGGGAGATTTTGAGCCGTGCAGGCAGCTTGAGGTAGGCAGGGTTTTCAACGAGTTGGTGGAGAGCAATTAATTAAAGTGATTGAAGTGATTACCGTCAACCGGGGCTACTCGGGACGGTTTTGAGCGTTTTTTGTTAATAACTTCTTACGATGAAACATTTCATAAACAAGTTTAGGCTCATTTTATAGCTCTTTGCGAGGGCTATCGAATGGCATCTTCAAAAAAATTCCATATGCTATTTGTAAGGTGCCAGAAGCACAGTTTTACGACGTGTCGGAGGCCTGTCCCGAGTAGCCCCGCTTGTCCCGAGTAGCCCCGGTTGACGGTATAGACCTGTATTTTGCATGTTTAAATTTAAGTTTAATTTAGCTAGTAAAAAATGTCATTTAAAAAAAAGTAGTCTAAGTTACCCCATTTTACGGTACTCTGAAGTCCTCCTCTTTCATTGTAGATGATGTAGATGTAGAATAAATGACATTTTCTGTGATTTTTACTTGTTTTTCCTTTATTGATATGATATTACCATATTCATTAATTACCTTATTATTGATGTGATAATACCGTATCCAGGAACATGCCATTGAGCATTGACAACAACCTTGTCCACTGCAAGAGCTCTTCATATCAGCAGCCATATAGCATTTCTTCTGTATCTGTAAGCTTACACGACGGCTTGTAATTTCACACCATTTTAATTGGGTTAAGTGAATTCACTATATAAAAAAGATTGTAAAAACTCACCTGAAACAGAAAAGAATATTTTAGTGACAACCATCATATGGTGGAGAAATAAATCATAGTTTAGGTCAATTACTTTTCATTCTATGATGTCCGGTGCACAATTCTATATATGACATTCTATGCGCAATTTTGTGATGACTAATTTTTCGATAAGTGAATTTTTTTGCTGAGCAAGGTAAATGTAATCTAAATTCTTTGTTGGTAATCAATTTTTTTGTTAACTGGAGCCTTTGCTAACTGAGGTTCTATAGGGTCATCAATATTTAGCGTTACATTTTTTTCAAAATCAATTGTTGATAATTGTTCTCAATATTTGTCATTTGTTTACACCTTCTCATTAATCTTTATCATTATTCAGCATTTATCATCTTTATGGTGTCAAAAAACACCAACTGTCTGCTCAAGTTGTTGACAACTTGAGCAGCAGACAACCTCCAAAGATCCAAGATTCTTCTTTCCCGCATTTATGATGGCACACTGCCAAACCTCGTTTTCAGTGATGAGAAGATATTGAATGTTGAACACCACTTCAACTCCCAAAATGATCAAATTTGGTCAAAGAATGGGGACAAAGGATCCTGTGTGGTGACTAGGAAGCAATGCCCGACCTCAGAGATGGTCTGGGCAGCCGTAACAGAGTCCTCAAGGAGTCCCCTCTTTTTTGTTGACAAAGGGGTGAAATTGAATCAGAAGAACTATCGAGATGACATCCTTGTTGGTGCATTGTTGAACTGGGCACGAAAGCACTTCAAAAAAACATCCCTGGTCATTCCAGCAGGACTCTGCACCATCCCATGGGGCCAAGTCGATTCAGGAGTGGCTGTCCGAGAATGTTCCCACTACATTACCAAAGATGTATGGCCCCCATTGTTACCTGATCTGAATCCTCTGGATTTTGGGATCTGGTCATACCTTGAGAGCAAGGTCTTGACCATTCACCATCTCAGTTTGGATGCCCTAAAGGTCAAAATTCTGAAGGAGTGGGCCAAAATCACTCAAGAGTGTCATTTGTGACTCATGTAAGGCTTTCTCTAAGCATCTACAACTCGTTATTGATGCAGATGGTGCACATATTGAATGAAATGGTGGGAATTTTATCTCTGAACCTCTGCCTACATAAATACATTTTCAAATATTCACAATTGTGTTTCATTTCATAGCTCTAACCAATCAAAGTTGTAACGCTAATTATTGATGACCCTGTACTGTAAATGCGTTTTTAAAGGTGTCCCTTATTACCCATGGGGGTGTCCCTTATTACCCCATCACGTGGAAATGGCTGACATTTTTTAGGTAATGAGAATATGAGATAGACCAATTCAATCAATTGCGTTTTCAAGCCGACGTCTGTGTGCAACTTTTATGTAAGTAAAATTTTTTGATACGTTGAATATTTTTTTCTTCAGACCTTAGCAGAGGTACCGTCAAACGGGGTAATAATGGAGGGGTGGGGTAAATTGGGATGCGCGTGTCACATTTTGTAGAAATGTTATAGCAGCTAAATTAATCGAAATATTGCAAAACTCAATAGTGGTGTAAACTTCAACATTTTTACTACCTATCTATTATGTATAAAGCTAGTTAAGAAATCATACATTTACTATCTCTAAAAATTGGCTGAAAAAAAGTGTGAAAAGTGTGATTTTTCAAAAGTACCTATACTAAGGTCAGGAGCAAAAAAAATATTTGCCATATTAAAAGTTTTAATTACATAAAAGTTGCACACAGGTGTCGGTTTGAAAACGTGATTGACCGGATTTGCCTATCTCATCTAAAAAATGGCAGCCATTTATGCATGACGGGGTAATAAGGGACACCACCCTCCCCGGGGTAATAAGGGGTACCCCTAAAAGCACATTTACAGTTTTACCTCAGTTAGCAAAGGCTTCAGTTGACAATAAATTGATTAACAACAAAGAATTTTGACTACATATACCTTGCTCAACGAAAAAATTTCACCTATCAAAAAATTACTGCATTGTCAGTCATCACAAAATTGTGCACAGAATGTCATATATAGAATTGTGCACTGGGCATTGCAGAATAAAAAGTAATTAACTTAAACTATGATTTATTTCTCCAAAACATATGATGGTTGTTTCTAAAACATTCTCTTCTGTTTCAGGTATGTTGTCTACAAGTTTTTTTTATAGTGAATTCACTTAACCCAATTAAAATGGTGTGAAATTACAAGCCATCCTGTTAGCTTACAGATACAGAAGAAATACTATGCGGCTGCTGATATGAAGCTTGCAGCAGACAAAGTCATTGTAAATGCTCAATGGCATGTTTATGGATATGGTAAAGTCACATCAATAATACGGTACCGTAAAATGGGGTAACTTAGACCACTTTTTTTATAAATGATGCCATTTTTTTAACAGCTAAATTAAACTTGAATTGAAACATGCAAAATACAAGGAATTTAAAAGCAAAGAAAACTCCAAGAAAATTCACCATATCGATATTGAAAACGTTTCGGAGTCCAGCTCCATCATCAGTTCGACTAAACTAAAAATGAATAAAATCACTTTAAAAGTGATTAGTCGAACTTTAAAAGTTTAGTCAAACTGATGATGGAGCTGGACTCCGAAACGTTTTCAATATCGATATGGTGAATTTTCTTGGCGTTTTCTTTGCTTTTAAATTCCTTGTGAACTTGCGATAAAGCAGACTAATGATATAAGTACGTATGCAAAATACAGGTCTATACTCTAGCTTCACGCACCATAAATTGCTGGCTCCTGCCTCTCATAGTCTTTATGTAATTTCAAAAAAAGTGATGGTTTTTGTTACCCCAGCTCTTGGGGTAACTTAGACCGGGTGGTAAAATCAATTATATTTTTTGGTAAAATAACTCCAAATAACTCCAGGTTTTAAGAATCTGAAACATAAAGAAAAAACATAAATAGGCTGTCAAACATAAAATATGTTATATATGGTAATTTTATATTAACTTCCAAGCCAGTCTATGTTACCCCATCAGGGCTGACATTAGGTGGTCTAAGTTACCCCATTTGGGAGCAGCACACCCCAATTGCAAACTATGACACTTTCCTAAAATTTGTCATTTGCATATGTAACTAGAAGAGTTCTACTACAATGCATCAAAACCTGGAGTTATTTAACCAAAAAATAAAAAAATTGGAGGGGGTACTCTGACAGGCTTTAAATAATAGCTTTTTTCCATGGGTCACATTTTAATTTTTTAACCTATTAGATATGCAAACTTTTCAAATCTCTATTGTGTTATGTGGCCTCAGTATTAGGCCTTTATTGCCCATTGACAAAATTTTTCTATGTCAGATAGTTTTTGAGTTGTGGGGGTTTTTGTTAAAAAAACAAAAAGTGGTCTAAGTTACCCCGCCGGTCTAAGTTACCCCATTTTACGGTAATGTATGAATATGGTGATATCATATCAATAAAGGATAAACAAGTAGAAAACATAAAGAATGTCATTTATTCTACATCTACATCATCTACAATGAAAGAAGAGGACTTCAGAGTACTGTTAGTAATGGATGAGTACGGTACACTCTGCATGCATCAAACATTTTAAAATTGAGTTTTATTTCAAGTGTCCTGGATTACCCCGTTCCCAGGGGTAATTTTGGATGGTTTTATTTTGCATCTGGCACCTTACACATAGCATATGGAATTTTTTTTTGAAGAGTCATTTGATAGCCCTCGCAAAGAGCTATAAAACGAGCCTAAACTTGTTAATGAAATGTTTCATGGTGAGAAGTTATTAACAAAAAATGCTCAAAACCGTCCCTTATTACCCAGTTTGATGGTACTCTTCCAAAATCTCACTTTTCACACTATTTTTGGGATTTTTTAGAGGTAGTAAATATATGATTTCTCAACTTGCTTTATGCTACATAGATAGTAAAAATGTTAAACTTTATACCACTATTTTTGGTTTATCAATATTTTGATTAGTTCAGCTGCTACAACATTTCTACGAAATGTGGGACAACTGTCCCTATTTACCCCCCCCCCCATCCCTCCTCCCTTATTACACTATTTGACGGTGAAAGAATATTGCTGCTCTTTATTCAGACATGTTATATGCATTTGAATTTGTGCCTCTCCCTCCTGTTAAATTTATTAACAATAAAACAGGCAATAATTCATATGGTAAAAATCTCCTGTCTAACAAAATGGTGGAAAAGCTCTATTCATTATAGAGTTGGGAAGTAAAATAAGATAGTTTTCACTGCTTGTGACAAATATGGAGGCATGGAATAGGTATAATTATACTTCTTGAGAGGTGAATAAAGCTTTCCTGACATTTTTGAAGCTGCAATCTAATTGTCACCTAAAGTTTACAATGGAGTTGATTGATGCTAAAATTATTGAACATGTGACTTTGCAGCTGTGAAGTATGAATTTTAAAATTTTGATCATGACTGCAAAAGCTGTAAATAAAAATTACTCACCTCTGGAAGCAGGGTTCTGAACCAGGCAATTCAAAATATTAGTGGAATGTACCTATATTTCTGCTTGTTGTAAGATTTGTGATCAAACCAATATATATATATATATATATATATACATTACATTGGAGCTGTGATATTTCAAATTCACTCTAAATACATGATTATGTAACTGCAATATTTTAATCCAAAGTAACTTCAATTATCTTTACTGTTGTTGCCGGAAGGCATTATTGCTTTTTCTCCACTCAACCCATCTGTGTCATTAACCAATTTTCATACTCAATGCATCCTTTTGTTTCATATCGTTTCAGAACAGAGGTAATAATTAAATTCAATTCAAGCCAAGTTTAATTCAGTAACTAAAATGCTGCCAAGACAGTTGAATGCATCAAGTTAATTCTGCAATACTGTTGGGTGAGTGAAGCTCTTCCTGATAATGTATATACATGTACGTCTTCCGTAATACTGCATTTTCCACATCTTTTTAACCGTTGCATTATTTATCTGCATTAATTGAGCACAACCCTACCATAATCTAGTTAACCTTGTTGCAAGTGTTCATAGACATAATGGTGATGCGGTCCTTGTTTTACCTATATAACTTCACTTGCATTATTGTGTCAAATCTACTTCCAATGTTGTTTGCTTTGTGTTTATTAATTATGATTTTTGCACCAATAACTCTTGCAATCTAAGTTACTAAATTAAATTATCAATCCTTAATTTACTAAATGTTGTTCATTATTCAGTTATAGCATGGTTACTTCAAATTAATATCTAAATTGAGGCATGATAGATTATAGCCTGCTTAGCATCATATAGTCACTTTATGCACAGTATCTTTCATTTGTAATTTTTATATCTTTCAGCTGTCTGAGGACCTTATGCGCCATTGCCCGTCCTGTGCTCCCTATTCCATATCGCTAGTTACCAAGCACCAAGTCCCATAGACCTAAAGCACTATACGCAATACTGTCTTTGTACATTCATTGGCATGTCAGTTGTATTTTAAAATCCCATAATAAAACAGAACTCTTCTGGCAACTATTTACTTACACCATATTAGACCAATTCAGTTTCACTTAAGTGGGTTACGAGTTAATCCCCCCGCGGCATACACGGGAACACTGTGATTTCCAATAATCTTACTGTGTACTTTGTAATGAACATTTAATTTCATCAAAAAGCAGAAAATTAAGCTGTTAGTCTCCTTTTTATGTTCATAAGCTTGTTGTCTCAGGAGCATCATGCTGTTCACTTGTACATTTGAGTTTCATGCACATCAACTGGTATGAAAAAATATAATTAAAGCAAGATTGGCCATGTTCATTAACTTAGCTGACTTAGTTACAAGTTACCCTGATGTCTGTGTGTTGAAAAAAATTGTATGGTATAAGTCATAGAGAGGGTGATCAAATGTGAAAAAAATGAATGATATGCTCATTTTAAATGTTAGGAGATTAGAGTGTAATCCACTTAGTGTAACTTAGCAGTGGTGGCTGAACTGTTGTAGTATTTGTGTAAGTAAAAGAAATGTGTTAATTTCATGTTAATTTAATTGTAATTTAATAAACATGTGACAAAGCCAATCCATTCTCCTTCAAGCTGTAAATCAAATTGCCAGATCTTTGAAAGTTAGCGCTCATTACCGGTATCTAACTATGGCAAGTAAATGCCACTGTGCAGCCATGCTTTTCAGACTAGCTGCTTTGTGGCTAGCCATTGACATGAAGGGCCACTTTAGCTATTGGAACATATCACAAGTGTATAAACTATTTGAAGACCTCATGAAACAAATTGTAAGAAATGCTTTTCTCTTCTTGACAAACCTGAATGATAGGTGGCTTTGTCTGTGACCACTTTTCAGTTTCTTACCAAGTATAGTCAAATGGGGTAAGACAGGATCGCAGCCTTCATGGGTAAGAAAGGACCAGCCCATGGCGTGCATTATAATTGCACTGAATTCAATTTGACAAAAGAATATGTTAGAATAATCATTGCCTGTCATTTCAGTGTTGTGGCAACCCTCTTCTGCAAATACAGCAATCCCTTGATTAGCACGGTTTTGAATACCGTGGTTTTGATTAACGCGGAAAAAAAATTTGCGACCTACCCTTAATCTACGCGGTGCCAGTTTTGATTAGCGCGACTTTTTTTTCACAACGCATCATTTTCCCGCCTCTAGCCAGAGGTGTTACGTTCGTAACAAAAGTGTTACTTTTTGTTATTAGATCTTATGTTATTACTTTTGTTACGACTTTTGGAAAAATTTGCCAAATGTTGTTACTTTATGAATTTCAGCCAATAATTCTTTAAATAAGGTCCCGTTCCGTAGGCACTCGTGCTGACTACAGTCGGTTTAACCGCGCCTTGTCTCGTTCATAACTCGAATGGTCAAGTTCGGCAACGTTCCCCGGTAAGTGCGCCATGCCGGTGCTCTAGTTACTCGTTAGCCTTCAACTGGTCAAGATCGCTGCCATATCTACTGCTCACTTTTATCAAACTACATAATTTTCCTTGATAAATTACCATCATAATTATGGACAAAAAGGGAATGCTTAAACGTAAAAATATCACTTTGGAGACTAAGCTTGAATGATGAATTGAACTAAGCAAAATATGATGAATTTTAGTGAAAAAAAAATATTATGTAACTTTTTTTTATGAGGATTCATTATAATTATTCCCATATATTCTTAACTTTGATTAGCGCGGTTTTGCTTAACACGGTAAAACTCGGGGATTTATTAACCATGTTAATCAAGGGATTGCTGTAATGAATTTCTGGCTAATTTTTAAAGAAAACCTATGTAAAGAAGGGTCACAAAATGGTTAACCCTGTTTGGGAAATAAGCTCTGTCTAATGACAAAAAATTTTTTGGCCAGGTTTGTGGATGTAGGCAGGTAACCTCAAGTAATAGGCAACTTTTTAGACATACTAGGCATTCCTACCTGCTACCATCACTGCCTTGTAGCAGTTTGCCTATTGTTATGCGGGTGTGATGAACTCGTCATCAGCTTGTATTTGTCTATTGCAGCTACGGTACTTAGTTTATGGGGAATTAAAGTTGGTGTTTTCTAAGTTTTATTAAAGAAAGTTAAAAACATGTCACATAGTTTATTACATGGGATCAGCAGCTTATGAGAGACATCAAGTATTGTGCCAAAATGAGTGGTTAAGAAATTGCGAATTTTGGGGAAAAGAAGTAGTAAAGAATTAGCAAATAAAGAGGAACATAGAGTAGTAAAGAGTTTGAGACTAGAGAGGAAAATGGACAGGTGCTGATGCCTATACTATGGTGCAGATAAATTCAATGAGCACTTTGATCAGACTATTGCACTTGCTGGTTGAATTCTGGTAATACTGTAATTCTGTAATACTGTAAAGAAAATAAAAAAAAGAACAATATTAACTAACACAAAGTAAAATTAATGCTCTACCTGCCCACTCAATATATTATCAAAAATGAGAATAAAGATCATGTGCGCAGGAAGGTTGTGCTATAAAAATAGTATTTACAACCCCCGGTAACAGCCTGACATGTATTCTAAAATGGGGGTAAAAAAGGACCAGACATGGGGTAAGACAGGATCCTATTGGATCCTGTCCTGATTGGATAAAGGACAGGATGGGGTAAGACTAAATGATCCTATTTTACTCCACAAGCGGTCCTATCTTACCCCACAAATGGTCCTGTCTTACCCCACAAATGGTCCTCTATTACCCTACAGTTTATCAAAAATAGTTTTTAAATGAATATATTATTGTGTAGTACATGGAGTATTTTGGTCAAAATTTTTATCTTTTGCTCAAACTTCATTATAACTTGTTAGCTTTTTTAATTAGAGAAATTTAGTGCACTATTTTAAATTGCATCAAAGGGATATAGAAAATAGGGATGTCTATTCCCATAAGTGATCTGCAGAACTATGTACAAGATTGGCTGGGGGAAAAATCATTGTGTGAAACATGAAAAATAATTATGATCACAACTCTGTGAGAGGGCATGAGCTATGTTTGAAGAAGTGCACCACAAATGCAGTTAGCAAGAAAACACATGACGTCTGACACTTAAGTTATTATCCATTGGTTTTATTACCAATTTGATAAATTTTTCAGACAATGACGCTAATAGAATATACATGAAGCATTTAGCAGTGCTCTACAATGAACCAAAGCCAACCCATTATTACTATGCTTAGCAAAGTTTCCTAGTGATTTTACAAACTTCAATGTGACTGATATCAGAGTTGACTTCCCACAACACAAAACAGTAACAAGTGGTTTTTTAATCAAATAATGTGTTTCTAGATAAATAATATTGAATATCAGATTTGTACTTTTATTAAAAACCTTCTAACATAAGAATTACCAGTTGGTCCTGTCTTACCCCAGCCTGGTCCCATCTTACCCCAATGGGGTAAGATGGGACCGGCTCACTTTTTTTAATCTGTACAGAAAACTATGTTAGATGCCAAACGTCTGAGTTGTAGCTTAGAAGCCCATTGCATAACTACACCTTGTGATAGGTTTAGGGTTTCTTAGTTATTCATGGTACCTATAGATGCTACAGGCTTGTTAGTGATTTTGGTCCTGTCTTACCCCATCTGACTACCGGTATATTACATTAATTTATATAGTATTAAATATCTAAATCTATATATGTTTTTTCAGAACTTTGAGCACTGTGAGGGAACGGCTTTTTGCTCTGTGTATTTTGTGTTGCCATTCCTTCTCTCATGCATTTCTCCCTATCCCTTGTGTTGTTCTCGTTCCAGATCATCAATAACCATGAACAGCCTGTGCAGAGATGGTTTTCTAGATTGTGGCATGGATATGTGATCTCAGCATGTTTTATGGATCACCAGTTTGGTTGGTCTCAGTTGCCTTAAAGTGCACAAATGAGTAGTGATTTGTAATTGGCAAATGTAATTGTTCTTTCGACTGCATTGATGTCTTGTGCATACACTGCTTTGAGTGTGATGCTGGAGGACTAGTGATCTCTTGTGCAGTGTTTCTCAGTGGTTCCCTAATAACCCAGAATTGGAAATCTGAAATTTGAGGTTGGGATCATAAGCAACCTCTGTGACGGTTCTCAATTGTGCTGAAAATTCACCTCTTTGCCAAGTGCAACTGATTGCCATTATTATCTTGCTTAGTGTTTAGTCCAAGCAAGTGTAAATTCTTGGTGCAGTGTCAGTTAATCACAAGTTATACAAGCTGTGAACTGGTGGACCCAGATCCTTGCCTGTGCTGCAGCTGTGAGGACGGACAGAATACGGTACCAAGAAGAGAAGAGCCATTTACTCAAGGACTGGCCGAGGATCCTGGAGGTCTCAGGGATTTATGAACATGCTTTTGAGCCATCAGTTATATAGAATTTTCACTGTTCCCTTTATGACGTTTTACTGATCATCAATGTATTATATGGTTTTAGGGTTCTTGAAATTCTTTATTTATTGTGTTTCATCCATTTTCAGGCCTGTGTATTTGTCATCCATGAAACTAACCCCTCATCATCACATATATCATTCAACTGTAAATAATTTGTGCCAACTTAATTTAGAGTTCATCTGGTTGACTGGTCTCGTGTTTGATTTTTCTTGCTGTTAGGTTCTTTCAACTAGTTTTCCATGAGATAAAAGCCAATACGTACTATATTGGTCGTACCGGGCCTTTGGAGAAGGTTAGGAGTGCCCCTAACAGCACGACATCGTGAGCCCGGTCCAAACTCCAAGATGGCATCCACTCCTACCACCAGCATATCGTCTTCTTATGAAAAAACTGCATCTCCCGAATGTCGTACCAATGTGATCACTGATGCTGAAAGCAAAGAGTTTTCATCTGATCAATTGGACAGAAGCACGTTGTTTGTTGTTGCTCTTCATGAAATTGGTCAGGTTGTTTTGAAGGCTATTTTTAGGATGCAGTATCTTCACAAAGATAACAAGTCGCTGTCTGATGAGGATAAACCAATTACTCTTGCAGAGTGGCTAAAGAACTGTAATATTACTTCACGTGATAAACGAAAGACAATATTTGGGAGCAAATTCGAAACGAAACTAAAGAACCTTAGTGGAGATCCTACTAAAGGAAAATTCGATTTTGTCACATATCATAAATTCATCACAAAAATTAATAAAGACTTCTATAAAGAAAAATACTGTGCTGAATGCACGGAAGAATTTGAGAAAATTCATTCATTGAGAAACACTGTGTGCCATTATGGACCTCTGCACAATAATGAAAATGATGTCGATAAACTTTTCGAACGATTCAAGAAGTTACTGAAATGTGCTTCCAAGGATTTAGGATACAAAAGTAAAGATATTGAACCTGTCATAGAGGACATTCAAGAAGTAATGAAATGTATTAGAAAAAGCACTGACATGCTGAATCACCGAAAGAAAATCATGATTCAGCTTGCTGATGATCCATGCTTGAGTTTTCTCAGATGTAGCCAATACGAGCTAAGCCAAAGAAATGATTTAAACAGAAAATTTTCAGTTCCCTTCTATTGGATTCATGATGTAACTAAAGATAATAAAGGTGGCATTTTAGAGCCCATCTCCATGAATGTATACGCCATTCCATGCCTGAAACGTCAGTCATCCAATTTATCTCAGTCATCCAATTTATCTCCCAAAGATATCTTCATGCCTATCAATTCTACGACCACTGACCGCCCCCAAGTGATGCTCGTCTACGGCAATGGAGGCTGCGGCAAAACTACACTTAGCTATCACATTTTCTCGGAGTGGCACAATAAAAGCAGGAAATCTACTCAAGAATTGCTGTACTACGGACTAGATTCCTTTGATCTCGTCGTCTTGGTGGAGATGCGGGCTACTCGATATGATGCAAATCGGGAATGCAAGTCACTCATGCAGTTTCTTGATAAAATTTTCCTGCCTAATTCTGTAAATTCTACTCACGCTGGCAAAAAAGTTTGCAAAAATGTGCCAGAATACCTTCTTAGTCTGAAAACACTCTACATCATTGATGGCTTTGATGAAAAAAATAGCGAAAATGTGGAGCTTGTGCGAGACATAGCTACATTTATGAAATCAAGATCAAACCATGTCATATTGACCACACGTCCCGAGTTTTTGTGTGATGCCCAAAAAATTTTCCGAGACCACACTTCAGAAGCAAATATTTCTGAAATTCAAATGATTGGATTTGATGAAGAAGGTCGTGAAGATTTTTCTGCTCAGTTTTTTGCTTCCCCGGATGTTAACAAATCTAATTCGCACAAAAAAACTGCTAAAGAATTTTGTGAATTTATGAATCAACGAACAGAAATTTTGAATGAGTATTTGAACTTTCCCTTGACTGTGGCTTTGCTAATTCTCTTGTTTCTGAAGTGTGACGCGTCCATATTGAATGCAATCTGCTCAGGTACTAAGCTCTACTTGGAGCTCTTCAATATGTTGACTAGTAAGCTGGTGAAAGCTCGAAAACATTCAGCTACTCACAATGCTCAGATCAGAGAACGTGACGTTGCTGTTGTTCTCGATGAACTTGCTCATATTGCCAAGAACTCTCTTTTCTCTTCGTCTTTCAGGATTGAAATTAATAACGCAGAGAGTGGAGATCTCAGCCGGGCATGTGAAAAAAGACAAATAGTTCCGGTTGAGTTTTTCTCAGCTTTCTTGCTATACTACAGTCCTGAGACAAGCAAAGATGATCACCGTCGCCGCCCTCCGGCCACGAAGGTTGAGACCTTCTCTTTCTTCCATCGCACTGAAATGGAATTTTTAGCTGGGAAATTCTTGGCAAGCGAATTAGCGTCGGAGCCATTATCTTGTCAAGCTCCTGGAAAACCGTTAACAGTGGAAGAATTGGTTGACGAAGTTCGTAAAACGGACCATAAACTTCCATACTCGGGTGTTCTACCGTTTCTGGTTGGCTGCTTGGCTGTTGAAAGGAAACTGGATAAACATTCTTCTGGTATTGCTGATATTGTGAGAATAATGAACTTTTCAAGTAATGACTTCAACTTATATTCAAAGCTGGTCATTGAAAGCCACACACGCAAAGGCAGTGAAAAAAACAATTTTGTTGATAATTGTGAGAGGCTTTTCTGTACTCAAGTTGCCAACCTAATGCCTCAGACAGAATGGCATTTGAGTGCCGATACTGTGCTGGCTGGTTTGCGACTTCTGAAGCACTGCTTCAATGTAAGTCTACAGGACTTGACCATTGATTTACAAATGGACGTTAACCCCGACAATGCCAACGACCACCTAAGCTCCTTACAAACCAGCCTGTCACAAGTGGGGTTGGCACTAAGACAACGCAAGAGGAACAAAATAAGTATGTGTTTTCATCTCCAGAATCACTACGAAAATGATGGAGGTAAATCTGAGAAATACTTGGCCGCTCTTGATGGATGGGCGAACCTCGTTAAGTTTACTGGAGCCATTAACAGCGAAGGTGTGAAGCATCTATCTAATTTCAAGAATTTGAAGTTTTTGAATCTTAGAATATCAACGAGTAAAGACTTCAATGAATTCATCAAGCACTGTTATATGCCGGCACAACATCTGAAGCAACTTCAGCTGGTGCTTGCTTTTCCTACTTCCACAGAGCCGTCGGATCTGGAAAAGTTTGAGAGAAATACCTCACCTTCCAAGGGGAAAAATAGACGGCATGCATCCACACACACGGAAGTTCATTTGCGTTTTTACCGCATCAAGCGTGCATCCTTGCCTTGGGCTCTCAACATCATTGAACATTTATGGACTGAGTAAGTGCTGATGCCATTGTGAACAATCTGATTTAACTCCAAATATTTTGTTTGATAAATTCTCCAATCAGCACCTTTACTCCGCAAAAAAATTTCATGCCATTTTGTCTGTAAGATTTGCTTAGAAAGGTTTTTCTTGAAGCAAATTTCATATTGCTGGTCGCCAAATTTTTATTTTTGTATATTGCGGCACAAATCATATCTTCTTTAGAGTTCTTCTCAGTTTAGGATTGTAATGTTCTAATGCTCCGAATTTCACAGGAGTTTGGGCCGCTTTGACCGCATCACGTTTCGAAGTGTGGACTTCGACCGCTCAAAGGACCCGCAGATCATCCGGGCCAAGTTGAAAAATTTGGTCTTTGATAAAGTAACGGTGATCGCCAAGGCGCCGAGCACTGGACGAAGGGGGCCTGAACTCCTCTCAGGAAGGACGGATAACACGTTTATGTTTGAGTGGGATGACAGCTAGACTGAAGCTTGGTTAAAGCAGGTTGCAGAGTAGGGGACGGATAACACGTTTATGTTTGAGTGGGATGACAGCTAGACTAAAGCTTGGTTAAAGCAGGTTGCAGAGTAGGATGTTCTCTTTGTTCAAACCGAAAGCCATAAATTCTACTATGTACTGTACAGTGAGATGTTTGCTTTGAGTCATCTTTTTATAAGTTATTTCTTATTTGAGTTAGATATTAATTTGTGTAAATATCTGTTCTGCATTTAATTTGGTAGGATGTGCGTGTTGAACATGAGATTTATGCTACTTATATGAATAATTTGCATAGTGCACCTGCCACCAAAAAATGCATTTTCCCGCAATTTTAGCCATAACCAAATTTTTTATTTTTCGAAATTTTTTTTGTTTCATAAATTAATTCCTGTGAATTAAATTTCAATGATACATTTGGTATTGCAATAATATAATTGAAGTATAATTTTTCATCCTCACTGAAGACGCTTTAGGGGCATTTTAATGGATGTTAAATTGTTGTGTAGTTTAGGATTTTAATGGACTGAGTAAGTACGACGTACTCTACTGCCCTTCTTTGTCTCACTCGGTGTATTTGTCTCAGTTTATTTATTATTTTCTCAGATTCTGACGCTACATTTTCATCACAAGTTTCAGCACGATTGTGAATTGAGCCTGCCTTTTGTGCGGGTGTTTAATGTACTTTGATGCAAAAAATTGCTAAAAATGGACGTTTTTCCACAATGTGGGTCAATTTACTGCCTCTCTCGGTACAAGAAAGCTTCTTATTTAATGTGTAATTTCATGGTTAGTTAGCTATTGTGTAATTTACTACCGCTACTCTTCACACTACCAGTAATAGATAGAGTGAATGATAAGAATGAAACCAAGCACTGTCAGCCCCGATGGTTAACGAGTTACGTGCTTGTAATTTGTCACTATCGTTTTGGGTTTTTACAGTAATTGCTTCGACTTTTCTCCTAGAATTTACCTTGTTGCAAGTTATTACTACTCTCTTTAGCCATAATTCGGCTTTTAAGTCTTGTTAATTAACTATTTATGATAAATCATGCGCTGATGGATTTAAAAATTGACACAACCCTAAATATTTTTTTTCTTTAGGAATTCTTCCAAATTCACATTGTCGTAAATTATTAGTTCTTCACATTTGTTGGTCGCTGTAGTCGTTAACTTTACAATTGTATACTTCTTCCCTTTCCTATAAAGTATCTTGTGGATAAAAACATTCGTCGCAATGAAATAAGACGAGTAGGTATTTAATTTTCATCATACTCATTCGTACTTCCCTTCGATGAATTTGTAATAGCCTTGCTTCTGAGGGACATGAATTAACTCTGTGTGTGCTTTCACAAGTGTATGACGTTCCACAGCTAACATGAGTCATCTTAAGGTATCTTCATTCAGGTCAATTTCAATACAATCAACCTTTTTTGACTAATTAACACTCATCAGATGAGACTTTCATCGTACATTAAGATGCGTGTTCTGATTCGTTTCAAGAGGTTCTATGTTAATCTTCTCTATGATCGAACTCTTCGATTCTGTTACAATTGTTCGCAATATTTTTACTTTTCAAATGTATTGGTATTCTTTTAAGTTGTTTTGCATCATCTAGTTGGGTTGAAAACAATTTCATTTATCTAATACTACCCATGTTGAATGACGGTTTTTTTTGTGAAGAGTTGAGCCGGTGTGCAATTTATACATTTAAGTAGAGTATTAAGCTGTTGTACTCGATCTCGTTTCTACTGCAGATTGAATTTATTCTTATACATTTATTAACGAACATTAGTGATATTTCCCCATGCAGTTGCGTAGTCTAAAGATTCTCTGTTGCAGTTGCACCTGTAGAACTGCTAATAGAATACCAACCTGTCTTTTGAGAAAAAATACGTCTAAACAGAAGGTTCAGTTTTATTCTAGGCTGCTTAGAGCTAAATATATTGTATTTCATCTACTTTTTCAATGACTTTGACACAATATGTGGAAATATACGTGGGAAATATACGTAAAATACGGTAGTTTAGGTGCGTGCATGTGCATTGGGTTTGAAACGCAAAGACAACGGAGTAGTTTTTGTTCAATTATATCACTTGATGCAATCCTGTTTTGATCCGGTACGGTATTCATCAGATGCAAGTAATGTCCTCTCATCATCCTAATTATGGTGGAGTTTTAATATAAATAGTTTTGACGAAACGACAATCACTTCAAATCTTCTAGCTACAATCCTGCAGGGATCGTGCTAATGGACTGGTACTGAATAAGTAAATGATTGTCGAATGTTCAAGATATTCGACTTGATACCAAGATAATGGTCTTGCACGTGATAATTTGCGTACGATTCGAATTTTACCTTCAATTTTTTGACGTGCGGAAGTGAAACCTCATCGGTAGGTGAGATTCCCATAAACTTATTCCAAGATTAGTAATGAATTTAATGTCATGAAATTGACGTTGAGTCAATGTAGAGCGTCTTGGGCTGCAAATTAAATGCTACGTTTGTGTTTACGTAGACTTGTTTAAAATACTTTGGGGAGAAGGTGCGATAATCGTCAGGTGTAATAACATTATATTTGCTAGTTATTTGCTCACTTGTTGATAAAACCAGTTGATTTATATAGTTTTCAGAGTTCGATAAGCAAATACGTATCGAACTAAAATTGCATTTACACGAACAGACTAGGTACCAGTAAAGACCAAAACAAGGCACAAACACGGGTGAGTTCAGACCAAAACAAGGCACAAACTCGGGTGGTAGATAAAGCTATGGAAAAATATATGTTCAGATTTGAAATGCCTAGCACCATATCGAACCCGATGGAAGTCTAGTAGCTACTTCAAACTATCGTCAGTCGTGAAAAGATCCGGTCAAATGACACGATTTTAGATCTTCTGTGAACAAGGCACGAAGAGTAAAAGAATCGGCGACAGGCCACATCAGGCCTACACTTCAGCGCCGAGATCACTTTGTTATGAGCACAAAACTTTCGTTGTACGTTTGAGATTTTGAATAGACACCATTTAAGTTAAATTAATTGCGTGAAGAAACAGCGTGCCTAAAATGCTGTGTAGAGCAAATGCCTTCACGAAACAGGTGAATTGGAAGCAATAAATGACTAAAATTGGTCAGCTGCAACCAAATACTTAATCTTGACTTACAGATTTTGGCAATTTAGGAAAGTCGGACTGAATCTACAGGTGCTGCGTTGCCTGGGGTGGATAGCTAGAGGTCAGCATAGCCCAAGTCCACAGTGCGATTCATATACCTTCCCGAGCGTAACGCAGCCGGGCATCTTCACGGTTTTTGACACAAAGCGTCCACCACAACAGCGCCGTTCAGTCACAGGCCGGAGCGCATACAGGCCGGAGCACAACTGGCCGGAGCGCAGCAGGCCCTACCTACAACGCCTTACCCCGGCCTAACATAACGCTGCTCCTAACCTAACCTAACCTGCGCCTGTTGCGGTAGGACCTGTTGCGCTCCGGCCAGTTGGGCTCCGGTGCTGTGAAGCAGTGGCTGTGTTGTGCAAAGCGCATTTACTGTTAGCCGGAGTTTTCCACAGCTCATTGAGCTGAGGCTATGTGTAAATATTGCATGCTGCTGGTTGGCGTTGGGCCCAGGGCCTGTTTACGAGTCAATTTTGTTACCCACGGCTGCGCTCCCCGTTGCCTGATGTTAAAGGAGCTGTTCACTTAGACGCACTAGCAGGTTTCTAATGTTTACAGCAACAAGTGTCAAGTGTGGCCGTGCAAAATGTTTTTACTATTCTTCCAATGAAATTTCTCTAATGACTTTAATTTACAAATTTTCCAAATTATTTGAAGCTAATTTGTTTTTTTTTCACAATAATTAACTGGGCAAGTTTTTGATCACCCTCAATGGCCACAAGGCATAAGCTTATTCATGCCCATATTTCTGATTAAAAAGTTCCAAAAATAAATGCAGGAAGGTCCAAGGAAGGAAGATCTGGTGCTTTGCTGCGCGCCTAAAGGCACTGTACACATAGATACGAACAGTACTGACTTGCTGCCAGTCTGCCATCAGTGCCCTGAGACCTGAGGCGAGTGCTGTTATACTTATGTTATACCATCAAACGGGATAATAAGGGACGGGCGGGCGCGGGGTAACAAAAGACAGTCCTCCGCCATTTTGCTGGAATGTTGTAGCAGCTATACCTATTGAAATATTGCAAAACAAAAACAGTGAAGACTGTAGAGTGAGTGGCATAAACCGTAAAGTTCAACATTTTTTCTATCTTTGTAGCTAATAGCAAGTTGAGAAATTATACATTTACTACCTTTGATTCTCTTGTAAGGAATTTATACAAACATAACTGCTAACAATTTTATTGAGACTCCAAAGGATAAGCTTCGGATCCAGAGAAGTAGAAAACCGGAACTGCAGTGGATGCAGTTGAGGAAACTGAAATTAGAAAAAGAAACTTTACTTAATGAATGCCAAAGCTTGAGAAATGATTTGATCAATTATGCTCAGAAATTCCAATTCAGCGGAGGTGCTGGGCCTCACCGCCCCCTGCTTCTCTGGGGCCCAACAGCCCAGACCTGGACGACGGGTGCTGGGCTGCACCGCGCCCTGCTTCTCTGGGGCCCAACATCCCAGACTCGACACCTTTCTCTTCCAGGGTCGCCACTGACCACGAGTCCTGCAAGAGCCCAGGCCTGAACGACGAGGGTCTGAAGAAATCGGGGTGCGGAGAAAGCAGAGGCTGCAATAGTAACAGCCGCGCTGGAAGTGTCAGCAGCAACAACTGCCGTGGCAGCAGGCACGGCAGAGGCAACAAAAAGAACGAGAAGCGTCAGTAGGTCCTGTGATGTTATAGTTCATAGAGAAATGTTAGACTTTGGCCAGTAGATTTCACTTTAGAAATGGTTCGCAATCACTTTGCCAGTGTCTAAAAAGAAGCATACGGCACCCATCAAACCATCACTCCCCGGATGAGCCTAAACGATCGCAGTAATATCAGTTCTCTCATCGATAAACCCGAGTCAAGCAGATATCGGTTAATAGCTATTTATACTAAGAAATTACATGGGATCTGTCTCACTATACACCAGCACGGCTCTCCTATCAATTCTTATTCACGTCGGCCCGAGCAAGCAGCTCTCATTAAGTAAGCTCCTCAACCGAGCTAAGCACCAAATTTTTGTTTGCTTCTTAATTCCATGATTATAAAAGTTTTCTGCGTTCTCTTTTGAATTGCTGTCATGTTTGTGGATTGAAGTAGGACGCCTTTTCTTATTGATGGCTATTTATTCGGTGCTCCACGTACAGATAATAATGACGCTAATAAAGCTAGTCAACAGTGGATGAGATGACGTATTAAATTACCTTGTTTATAATGGAGTGTGCGTCTGTCTTTCTCTTGCTGAACCTCTTCACGTGTTGGTCTTCTCGCCTTCACCAGCCAAAGATTTACTTCCTATTTTGTCGCATTTCTTCCTTCGAAATACAGTAACTGAGAACTAAAACCAGTCCTCGTGTGTTGATGCTGCTGTGCCAGCGTCAGAACTGCTGCGTTCTACGACAGCACTACGACTGCTGCTGAGCTGACGCTTGCGACAGCGCTGCGACTGCTGCTGAGCTGACGCCTAAGACAGCGCTACGACTGCTGCTGAGCTGACGCTTACGACAGCGCTGCGACTGCTGCTGAGCTGACGCCTACGACAGCGCTGCGACTGCTGCTGAGCTGACGCCTACGACAGCGCTACGACTGCTGCTGAGCTGACGCTTACGACAGCGCTACGACTGCTGCTGAGCTGACGCTTACGACAGCGCTACGACTGCTGATGAGCTGACGCTGGGGCTGACGATGGTTGTAGTCGTGTTGGTGTTGTGCCTCTGACTTATTGGCTGTGGTATAAATTAACGAGCGCGCGTTGGTGTAGTGACATCGCTCCTGCAGTTGTACTTCGTTCATAATGAGAGCGTTTAATATCATCAATATGACTTTTAATTTATACCTATCGCTTGCAAAACTGCGCGGATACAAATTTAATGTGCGAAGAAATGCGTCACTCCTGACGTCTCGAATCTCATTTTCTTGCCGCGGCCGAGTTCAATCATTAGTCACCTCGTGGAACAGAGCAGTTGCGTGTGGAAGATTTACAGTTATTGTGTTTTTTAGCTCAGAGTTGACCGAGCTGTACGGCACTACGTATACATCTATAACGTTGTACACTTGTTTTCTCTTATATATTTTTTTCCACGTACACCTAGGACGTCGTGTCACGTATCTTCTCTCTTCTTTTGGGGAAAAAATTGCTAAATGTATTCGTGGGAAGAAGAAGAGGCCTATACAGATTTAGCGCTTCTGCAAACAAATCTACTGAAACATAAAAAAAATCGATGGTACTGCCGCGAAACGTAAGTCACATGTCAGTATCATTTCTCTGTTAGTGATGTAACTGGAAAATGTGCTCTTCTTTTCTAGACTCCGATCATCCCTAAAGTTCTATTTCAGTGAAAATTCTAATTAGTCTTACAAGCAAACTAAACAGCAGGGAAATTTATAAACAAATCTTGTTTATGACTTGTAATGAGAACGAAACAAACTGACCGCCTGTACCGAGGCACAGGTGTGCATGGGTGTGTTATCAGCACCACCGAAGCCTTGGTAATCGATTCAAACACTAAATTAGATCCAAGTTCATTTGCGGCAGTTATTGGTTAATTAATTCATTAACGACTAAACTAAACCAACGTACCGGAAATAATTACAGCCACTGCGCAGGTATAAAATTAAGATATTTCTCGAGTTTGGTGAAGATCTCAGTTTCTGAACTAGACAATTGACAAATAATTGCCGCAAATGAATTTAGATCTCCATCAATCTCGAGAAAAAAGTTAATTTTTACATGTACAGTGGCTGCAATAATTCCAAGTATCTTTAGTTGTTTATGAATTATACAATTAATCGAAAACTGCAGCAATCAAACTTGGATCTAAACCAAAGCGGGAGAAGTATGTTAACTTCGCATGTTTGACTGTAATCATTTCAGGTTTATCAAATCAGTCGATTTTATGTAAGGAAATTATAGTGCAAGGCTATAAAATTTTTATATCGATTTCTGTTGAAAAAAAAAACACGCATTAGAGTGTGATATTCATTAGTTCTATGTCATCTATATCATTAATTCTACAGTCAATTAGGACATATCACTATGATATGAAAAAAATATAACTCAATACTCACTGCAGTGAGTGACAGAGAGCGCATTTGCTCGTCGACGAAAACGTGAAGTCACGGACGGACGGATGGACGGACGGACATGGCGAGCACAATAGTGCATTTTTTTCCACAAATGAGAAAATGCGCTAAAACACACTATTCCTAAATAAACAATCTTTTTCATAATTATATTTATTTTTACTATGATATCTGTGATATTTGGAACTTATGTACAGAATTCGAGTAATAAATGCTCATGATAAAAGACATGAACTTCCAGCTCGATGCAACGTCTCCATGATATTTACCTCAGCCCCGCCTCGAATCATTTTTCTATCCGTCTCACTCTTCTGTCTTAGAAAACCTGTCAATATAGTGAGGGAGGACTTCTGTAGAGTTGGACATGAGAAGAGCTTATTATTACTAACATAATTACACATATTATGACTATTTCTTATTACCGTATCCCAATACACTACTGGAAGAGACTCGCTCGAGTAACGCAATGTTATTCATATAATTTTAATTCTACCCGCCATGTATTATTCACACGTAATAGAAAGATATATTCGAAATTTGTTCGATCTCTGTGAGGTCTGTTTAGGTAAAAATTCTTTTTTTTGTAGTTAATTTACTGAAGTATTCAATTATTTCATTCACGTTGCTTCTTCTGTTAACTTTCGAAATCATCGAAAAAATTCTGCCTGTGAATTTCATTTTTATGATGGGCACAATTGTCTGACATAACCCTTTCAAATTCTGTTCTTAGTAAGATTTGGGTTTGAAAAATATTTTTAATTATTGAAGCTTGAATTTACTAGGATTACCATTAATTAGTTCAGGTTATTATGAGAGAGGAGGGATAATTTCAAGTCAGAGCTGCTATTATTTTCTACGATATAATAAAATAAAGTCAATGTAAATAAATGAGGTCAATAGTTAGTAAATTAATGAACCATATGTGCCTTTAAAACATCCCACTGCACTTTAATTCAACAGCCTTCCTTATGACATGAATATACGCATAAACTTTGTTATGTAGTTACTGACTGCATGCGGCTGTGAACTGAACCAAAATTCTTGCGTGGTGCACGTAGCACATATTCTTGCGTGGTGCACGTAGCACATATTCTTGCGTGGTGCACGTAGCACACAGCCCTTTGCATTGCTTAGTTTGACGCGACGTAATGCAGTGCTTTCTGGTTGCTTGTAAAAATATTCAATTCAATTCGGAATGGGTCCATGCATGCTACTATTTGCACATAGTTCTTCAGTTAAGGAGTAGTTATATAATATAGCTAGTTGAGTCGTCTCAAGCACGCATTTACCTTAAGAGGCTTAACGGCACCTACGAACTCGAATCTACCGTGGCCCGGTTCATTCTCCCTCAGAATGAACGCACTATGTCGTAAAAAATTACAATTAATAATGAACCTTATTATTCCGTTTGTACCAACATTGTTAATTTTCCTTCCAATAGTTGAAAAAAATTTCAAGTCAGAAAAATTATTTCTTTGTCATTTAAGCAATGTTTTGATTTATCATGTTATGTAAGCATCTCCATTATCACTTGTGTCAATATATTATTGCTATAAATTTTAAGATGCAGCAAGAATGCATCTGAGTCGCAGTGAAGCGACGGCTTTCGCAATATCGATCAGTCTCTCTTTGGTCCTAAAGAGAGTTTTTTTTGCGATTTTTTCATAGAGCCGCACAATGGACGAAAGGGTTAGGCTTTTCAAAAACTGAAAACTCGATAGTAAAAAAGTTTGAACTGAACCGAAGTCGTGGAGAGAATTCTATTCCCATAGAAAACTACTACGAGGATATGAGCTTCAATTGGGACACAGCTTTGTGAAGGAAAATTACATCGAGAGAAATATTGGAGGAGATTTTGTGATTGTAACGAACCGCCGGGCCATGCTGTTTATAGGACCGGACCGGCGGACTGCCATGTGATCATCCGCGCCTTTCATCTCGAAATTTCATCCTAAATTTAGATATATTAGAAGAATAAATGTCATCGATAACTACTTTCAGGTGAATAGCATTCGAATCGGACATGTCTTCCTTCTATAGTCTACATATATCACACTTTTACTTAATAAGACCAATTCAAAAAGAAAATTAAGGAAAGTATAACATTTATTACAGAACCTTAAGCTGATTGCTAGCTTCCAAAGAAATATTTTCAACATATCCCTACATGATTGATGATAAAATTTGATTGAAAGATTTTCTCACTATAGAGTGACCTCACTCTACGTCACTACATTAGACGTGACTTAACATGTGAGTCATGCTAATCTCACTCTACGTCACTACATTAGACGTGACTTAATATGTGAGTCATGCTAACCTCACTCTACGTCACTACATTAGACGTGACTTAATATGTGAGTCATGCTAACCTCACTCTNTCGTATAGCATCGCATCGTATAGCATCGCATCGTATAGCATCGCATCGTATAGCATCGCATCGTATAGCATCGTGTCCCTTCACGTATTAATTCACATGAGGTAACCTTACCTTAATTCCTTCCCGAAATTAGTTCCCAGCAATGCAGAGTGAAGTTAACCTGGCGCATAAATAGAACAACGTTCACATTAATGACGAATTAATGAATAATAATGCTACGCTGCAAGCCTGCCACACCGTGCGCAGCCAAAGCACTCAGAGAAATATGTGAGACTTTGTCCAAAAAGTTTATGTAATTTTTGCCTTTGGCTGGGTTAATAATAATCCAGTTCGGTCCCTGTGGATAAGAAAAGGTGCCACTGTCTGCACATTATGAACCATTCTTTTTTCGAACTGAACATCAAGGCATTCCTATTATATTCTGACTGCATTTCGCATGCAATTTACGGCATCAAGCCATCAAATACACTTATATAAACTATACAAACCAAAACTTTCATAATTTTAGCCATATAATTTCCAGTCTTGATAGTTTTTGGCTGATTGAGTGCAGCGCATAAAAGATATCTTTTTAGAGGAGATAATTCTGCAGTTTGGCAGCGTACGAACAAAATGAAAATTTCCCGCTAGTTTTAATGAAGCACGATGATTATTTAGTCCTACAAAGATTCCACTCATGATTCTCTAGTTTATGCAGGAAGTTGAAGCCGCGATGATATTTGTGCAAAGGCGGCGAGCCGACAAAGTTATTCAGTTGCAAGGTTGACTTGCGCCCGGAAGAACGTTAAAAGTAATAATTTTGTACCAGAAATAAGTGCAGACAGATATAATATTTACATAAATGTTGGGGTAGGCAAAATATAGAACAGATTGAGAATTATGATAAATTACAGAGAAAGGAGATTGGATTTACTGCTGGAAAAGGATCTTTGCAAAGACCAGCAGCGCAAGGTTCAGTTACGCCAAGATAATAATACTTTTTAAAAGAGCAGCGTGGGGTTCAGTCACGCTAAGATAATACTACTTCCCAAACCAGCAGCGCTGGGTTCAGTCACGCTAAGATAATACTACTTCCTAAACCAGCAACGCGGGGTTCAGTCACGCTAAGATAATACTACTTCCTAAACCTGCAGCGCGGGGTTCAGTCACGCTAAGATAATACTACTTCCCAAACCAGCAGTGCAGTGTTCAGTCACGCTAAGATAATACTACTTCCTAAACTAGCAGAGCGGGGTTCAGTCACGCTAAGATAATGCTACATCCTAAACCAGCAGCGCGGGGTTCAGTCACGCTAAGATAATACTTCTTCCCAAACCAGCAGCGTGGGGTTCAGTCACGCTAAGATAATACTACTTCCTAAACCAGCAGCGTGGGGTTCAGTCACGCTAAGATAATACTACTTCCTAAACCAGCAGTGCAGGGTTCAGTCACGCTAAGATAATACCACTTCCTAAACCAGCAGCGCGGGGTTCAGTCACGCTAAGATAATACTACTTCCTAAACCAGCAGACGCGGGGTTCAGTCACGCTAAGATAATACCACTTCCTAAACCAGCAGCGCGGGGTTCAGTCACGCTAAGATAATACTACAGTTAACAGTAAAATCCACGCAATTCAGTGAAATTCATGATGGACTTGTGCGATGTGAGAATCAACCTATTCATGATCCGATGATTGAATAAAATTAAATAAATTTCTAGTTATGTACGGATAAATTAAGTGCTTACCGACTAAATGAATAAATGTGTATCCCTATAATGCGAGCGAAAATATGTAGTTAGAAAATTATCGGTCAATAATTAACTCTTCCATCATTAAATTTTTAGCATTTCCTGTTATAACGCGTGATCATTGTTGTTAAAATAAAATGCCTTGTAGTGTGATTTTTCCTGGCAGTTTGTTTGTGCGCGAGGGTATCGATTGAAGTCGAGGAGACAAAGTACAATTTTGCTGCAGTGGTTCGAGATGTGCAGTTCTTTTTAGTGAAGCTCTAGACGCAACTGTCGCTGGACCTGCTGTTTTTTAGAAGGGTCTTTGAAAAGAGTTTCCCCTCACGCGTCTGAAAGACATAAGTGCTGGAAGAGTTGGATTCTATATATTTTATACACGGGACTTTAATCTTGATATTTTGTACATGCAGTTGGATCACACAGATTTTATGAATGGGGATGGATTCACGACATTTTATATATGGTCAAATTAGCTATTAAGCTTCAGGATTGTCAATGGTTTTACGACATAATAACTACATTTGGCAACATAGGTGCAAATTTATCCTGTTGATATCTGACGACAAAATTTAATGTGCGATAGAGCGTAGAAATGTGGTCGTGGTTCCGAAGAATGGCGGTGGTTTTAAATGAATTGACGACAACTCGGCATAAGAGCATCTACAAATATTTAAGTGATTTTGGTTCCTCTGAATAAAAATTACAGAACTTCAGAAAGTCTAATAGATTAGTGTAGTCATAAGTCTCGTCGGAAACAAGCTGAAGACTCGATCGGCGTAGTCAAAAGTCTCGTCAAAAAAGTTACAGACCGGGTGCAGTCATAAGTCTCGCTCGTCAAAAAAAAAACCGCTGACCGATTGTAGTCATAAAACTCACAAAAAAAGCCGAAAACCGGTTGTAGTCTTAAGACTGGGCAGAAAATAGACGCTGACTCGGTTTAGTCATATGACTCGTCAAAAAAAGCCGCAGACTGGTTGTAGTTTTATGACTCGTCAAAAAAGCCACAGACTGGTTTTAGTCAAATGACTCGTAGAAGAAAGAGCGCAGACTGGATGTGGTCATAAGCTTATTCAAAAAAAGCCGCAGACTGAGTGTAGTCATTTGTCCGAAAAAATGTCGCTCGTAGTTCATACAAGGCCTTGACGTGATAGCATAATTTTCGATTACTATATCGCAACTAAAACGATTCCGTCATTAGTAAAAAATTATTTTCTCATGGCAGATGTTTTTCCCTCATTAATATGTGAATCATTTGGCTGGCTTGAATACGAGCTTACTCATATATTAATGTGTAACTCTGGGGACTCAAACACTCAAACAGCGCGAATAATTTCTTCAGATTCTGAGTGCCTCCAATAAAATATTGTAATTTTGGAGCCAAGTCGTCCGGGATCGTGAGCGGGTGATCAAATATATATTAAGTCGTCACTTCATGCATCCCGTGATTTTATCCAGTAATATTTTACATTTGTAAATATTGACAATAATGTATGATTAATAAATTATATCTTTGGTCATTTGACGGCAAGTGGCTTTTGATTGGCAATGTTGTACAGCTACAATGTAATACACGTTAAATAGTACAGTTAAGAAACCATGAATGAACTTTTCTTAAGAGAAATTTTTATGAAAGATGTCAAAGCTGGAACAGTTTAAACGATCATATAGGTTCTAAAAATATAAAAAAATTAAAAGACGTATATATTACCAAGAAAGCTTAAAAATTTAAGGGTAATGAAAGAGATAAAAAATAATGTATACAAAATAATAATAAGATAATAAATAAAACTGGAAAAAATGAATCCCGGACATTGCCACATGCTGCTGATTTAGTAAAATTGCTATCAGTCTTAATTTTTACAATTCCAGAGTTACAACGAATTTCCATTCGACAGTTTTTATGACCGCTCCAAACAAATTCCCCGTTACCTGAAAGTGAAATCAAAAGTGCAACGTGAAAAAAATGTGTTTGGAAAATTCCGCAACCAAGCTTAACAAATTCCATTAGACTTTTTTCTGTAATTTACCCATGCATGCATGACAGACTTGTAGAGGCTGCAATCAATCAGAGCTGTCGAATATAAATGACTTGGACTTGCATGCGCGACTTTATATCCCAGGTTTAACGGCCACAAAAAGCCCAGGATGCATTCAATGCTTGCAAATTCGACGCAATCCTCTATCCATTCCTGTTGTTATTTTTTAGGTGCAGTTTTTACTTGGATGTGAATTCCAAAAGTTACTGGGAGCTACGGGAACAAATTTGAATGATTTTTCGTACGTTGAAAAGACTCTCTCCTTCGAAGTCAGTTGCTGACAGTCCCTGGATAAATTCCAATAGATATGTAGACATGTAAATCATTAACTTTTACATGTAAAATTTTAACCGTTTACCTATTAAAAAATAATTTTCGTAATAACCTAAAAAAAGAAATAAATATAAATAAATGACCTGTTCTTTAGTATCTTAGCTAGAATTTTCATACTTCTTATGATTTACGATATTAATGCCGTTCACTATAACGTTTTTTCTTCAGTTCTAGTTCCGAGCCATAACTCGTTGAATTTCACTTGCTGTTGAAATCAGGCATGTTAATAGATGTATTTCCCGTGCCACTCGGAAAATGATCACTATAGAAAATTTATATCTATCAAAATTAGCATAGTAAAAAAAAATTCTGTATTTATTGATAATAGAGGTCATTGAACACAATTATCGTACTCAGAGTCATTTTTTCTGAAATTGATTCAATTTTTAAATCTACTATCAATAATAAATGACAGCAATTTAGACCTCTTGATACACCGATCATTTATAAACTTTAACTAGTTTAACCAGTTTCAGGAATTACAGTATTTTCTAAAGTTAAATTAAGAATTCTTCGTTAACTATTGAAAGTGGATTGAGAAGATTATTGACGACACAGCGATGATCGACCACCTCTGTCAACCGTCGATCCTTAGCGACCAAACATAATTAAAATAATTAATTTGGTGGTCTCCACTTAATGGAGACCACCAAATCCTAATTATTAGGTGAGTGCAGGTACCGTGCCTCATTGTATCATCGATGACATATAGGAACTTCTCTTTGCTGGGGCAAATAGCAGGCATGCTGCTTATAGGCAACTCTAAAATGCAACTCAGCTAATTAAACGGAACACGCGAAAAGAAAATCTAATATCAATAATTTTCTTGCAATTTGGATAAAACGCGTAACTACTGTAAAAGGCGTAACTAAATTTAATAGTATTAGTTTCGTTTTAATTTAAATCGAAGCTCGTAACCTGCTTATTTAACTCATTTTTGGCCACATTTGAGAAATAATCACCCAGCAAGGTTACTCATAAGATGCCTTTTTGATTTTAGGAAAAGCCATACCAAAACTAGTCCCTTATTTCCAACAAGTTCCTGTACGACAATTCCGGCCTCACACTAAACGTCTTCCTGCATATCCTATACGATAAGGTGACGTAATTAATTGATCTTTAATTATGTCGAATTAAGCATATGATATTTATTCCATGATTCTGGACTACAAACACTTAAACTTATGTAATTACAACGTTCCAAGCCCTGAACTCTGAAATAAATTTAGTTTGGCCATAATATGAATAAGTGATTTGCCTATACCAATTAATCTGCTGATTTACCCTAACAATGTTCGAGCTTCATTCTGATTAGACCAATGGTATAGGCTGCAAAATCAATGTACTTCATCAGAAAACATTTGTAACAGTTATTGTAGACAGATATCATGAAGTCAGTACTGCATTCGATACATAAAACATCACATATATTGTTGCATTTAAGCCACTTTGTAGTCAGTTTTTATTCGCAGACTAAAAAAGTCTTTTAAATTCCTGTTCATGTTTTATTCTGGAAATGTTCCTGAAAAGCGCAAGGTCTGTTTAGGATTAGAAGTGAGTAATGTTATTAAAATTTTAACTGTAACCAGAATTATTCATGCCTGTCTGCGGTCTTGACTTAGGAACGGCATCCCAACATTAAGACAAGAAGCTTCTGCGACCACCAAATCAACGATTTGCTTAAACGCGAAAAAAACGTGAGTCCATTCGTTTGCCATTTCAATAACCACCGATATTGCATCCATTATCATATTAAATCATAGCTTTATGGTGTTAATGGTGTGATATATATTACAATATAGCAAACACTTCTTCCTCCGCGACCCGAGTCGTCTAACTGTGGCTGTGGTGAAATTAATCAATCTCGACCTGAACTGGCCAGTGATAGCGAAATCATCGCAAAATTCATGCAGGGGTCCCGCCCTGGGAAACTAGATCTGAGTGAGCGATGGTAATACTAATCTCACAAACCGATGGTAATACTAATACATTGCCTTTGTCTTCCTACAGCAAAACTCTTTCCAATAGCGCCTCGTTTGCTGGTCTACCTCGGTAATAACATCTTAACATGTCTCTCGTTGGTGCACGCAGGCAAGTGATGAGAAGTGTATAAGACGACTATCCCTCTTCACATATATCAGCAAAGCTCATTGATTGACTATACATATTTAATGCGATATTGATACAAGACTTCGTTAGGTTCGAAGGCACGAAAAGTTCCATTTTTGGACTGCTCATAAGATCGGTAAAGCATTGGCATCGGTTGGACACGCCATCGATATCTCATCGAGAGCCTCCTAAGATCGTCACCAAACATCAAGCATGGATCCTGCACCTTTAATTTATATATACGAAGTAAATAGTCCGATTGTCACAATGATCCTATGGTTCAATTTGAGATATCAGAGAATAACATTAGAGTAAACGCTCTCAACAACACCAGATTCCCTACTGTTTATAACATTATTGTTAGTCATTATTACATAAATAAAAAAGAACGAATTAATCACACGCAACTTGCGTCTATCCACTAGTATTTTGCGGCATTGTTGACGCAAAAAGACGACTTCCTCTGATGATGTATAGAAGGTTGAAATGTTTTGAGATGACGACCACGATGCCTCGAGAAGATGCTTTTCATAAGATGTTTAAAACATTGCGTTTACACTCATCGCTGCTCGACTGCCAGACATGCGCGAGTTAGCTGATAAATGCACATGTGAGTCTCGCTTGCCCCATAAGAATCGCCGAGCGTTTTCCATATAAGCAAGTACATAGAGAACGCGCTGGTATTTTTATGGCTTGTGCGCGGTATACGCCTGAGTAATAGAGGATGTATAAGCAAGGCAGTGTGATCAAGCCAGCGCTATTAGCATAGAGATGCAATTAAAGTAATAAAGTGCAGGTATAGGGAGCCTGGTGCCTCAATTCGTCGGGTACACATAGACTGCAGGCAGCAGTGGCAGTCTGGCAGATCTTAATCCACTTCATTAATACAATTAGACTGCGCTTGTGTATCTCAATGCGAGTCATGGGCCTGAAGCTGGAATTATTTTATCTACTGACATTCCATTAAAAAATGGATCTTGTTCCACCTTATTTGGAGGCCAAAAATCCATTAACAATTAATTAACTTAAACTTTTTTAATAACGAAATATACGATTCAATTAACTATTCCAATTTATTCTTTTATTTCATTTTAAGTGCTGGCAACTATCAATGAAAACGCAATCATACCTCATTCTGCTACACATATAACAGAATCAGTGTCATTTAATCACTAGATTCAACCAGAACTGTGTGCGCCATTTTAGCAACGTGCGTATTTTATTTCTAAAAATAAGAGACCTCTAGTATTAGGCCAAAATCTATGCCAACTCGTACGTTTTATTTAAAATCGGTTCCCATCGATAAAAAGTTAAGTTACTTAAATAGTCTATGTGTTGGGTTGCAGAATTTCTATGAACTCTCTTCTATTTTTGGCGATTCTGGAATTCAAAATTCTGGGTTCTGAGTCACGGTTGCACAGTTTTGCTATTTGAAGGAGAGTGAAGGTATTTGAAAAGTGTGAAGAAGTGCTGAAAATTTCGGCCCAAGACGCCCCTTCATTATCCATGCGCTGTTGTACCATTTTAATTTTTATCACGAATAATTAATAATTAAGCTTTCCAACATGTTAATCCGAGAAGTAAAGATTTTTTCGTACGTAAAAAAATTGAAATTTGTTTAGTTCTTGTGCCACAAGGTTTCGCCTGAACACTTACGGAATTACATCTCCGATGCAAAGTAGCGAGAAAAAACTTAAAAGCAAAGTAACGATGTGCGTGATGCTTTATGATAAGAAATTTAATCAATACAGGAAGAATTGTTAGATCCTGTTGCAGCGAGTTGAAGACCTAAATAGGAATGAACAGCACACGCAGAGCTGAATTTATAGTTAGAAAAGTTTTGCTGTAATGTAAATATAAATGGAGATCGATCTACTTAATTTAAGACTACACTTATCATTGCTGGGAAATTGGCTGTCCGGAAGGCGTATCCTTTAACCGGTATTGCAGTTAATTGTAGTGACGCTTTTCTGTATAATAAAAAATTATTGTGTTATTTGGGCTACTTTGGAAAAGCTGCGCATGTGTTTTCTGTCAGTTTATAACTTTTTGACCTATTTTTGTTGTAATGATCATTAAATAGTATTAATTAGATACTATAGGCAAGGCAGATTATCCCAATAGCATTAAAAATAACACCGAAGTAATCATTTTAGTATGGACGACCCATTCATTTGAATTAAAGAAACTGACGCAATTTATATATGCTGTTCAATATTTACTGTGATATCTTGCATGACTCGGGTGCTGAATTGTAAAATACCCCTCACGTGAATTAATTGTTCACAGTGCCCAAAATTTGTGGAAGATAAATCGATAACGATCGAAACAATTCAAGCATGGCACCGAATATATAACTTGCGAACCTCTTTCGCGCTCCAAGCATTTTGCCCATACTCATTCGGGAAGGACTATGTAAGCAAAAACGTCATTACAAATGTCAATTAACATATAATCTTATGAGTAATAGTAACTATGTCTTAATGGGCTGGTTATGTGAAGCAACTTCAATTACGCATTCAAGGCATGGCAGTGAGAAAAAGTTTCTACATGAAGCTTTTAGCAAAAACATTCGTGGGTGTGATACAGAGATCGAATTTGCGACATCAGACGCCTGGATAATCTTCTGAATGACACCAGCTTCAACCTTCTACATGTCTGCTTGCGTAACGCTTCATGATATGAAGCTCCAATGAATCAGTTTTGAGTGTAAATTTGCTTGAAAAAAGCGCCTCTTATGAAAACTCAGTTCCTCCCATAACATCATGTGGCTCTTAAGGCAAAAAGTGTTCAAAGATATTTTTGGCTGTCCAACTGTAACGAATATCGTGACAAAAAGCTGCATCACTGCTGCACATATACACGAGGAAACTACAAAGCCAAGAAGCGCGGCCGTTGCAAGATTTGTTCTTGGTGAAGCTTCGCCGGTGTTCTTGCCATAAGCGCCGTTCTTGCCTTTGCCGATCTTGACGGTTTGGTTATTGAATGCCTTCAGTTATTAGTTTCATTTTGATGCTCTATAACTTGGGCGGCTGTGAACAAAAGCAACATAATGGCGGCGCTTTTGATCTGTCCGGCTGCTGCAATAACTCTGAGCTTGCAAGCACACAAGTAGGCTACCGTTACGCTTTATACAATTGCTCATACAGAGTCGGCTTTGCACGCACCATTGCTTGCAGGAGGCACACAAGCAATTCCATAGACTCACGCAGTCACCGATCCTTCAACGGCGATTTGCTTGCAGACAAAAAATTTCGTACATTCACAAACTCCGTTCCGGTTAGGGGGGCATTTGCAGCCGCAAGAAAATAAAGCAGATGTGCTTGAAGCCTCCGCATGCATACCTATGCTGATTGCTTGCAACAAAAGCAAACCAATCGTACAATGCAACTCGACAACTCAAGGCTAGCAAAGCCAGATAAAAAATCCGCTCAAATGTCCGACACAACAAATCGGTGGGCGGGCTTTGAAGTGCGGCAGGCAATCTGCATGAAAAAGTGTGTCCGCGACACCGGAATTAGTTGAGTTACTGCGCGAAGCTTGGTACGAATAGCATTGTGATCTTCAACAGGAAGGAAAGGATTTCTCTACCTGGCTGTTGTTCATTTGCTTGCAATAAGAAACAGGAATTGTCGTACAATTCGTCATACAATACCTGCAGATCAACTGTTCTCTCCATAGCATCTTTCCACTTAAAATAATAACGTTGATTGATTGTAGGGATCCGGGTATAAAAACGATGGTACACCTAATATATAGGCACCTACAACTCTAGGCACCTACTACCTACACCTAGGTAAGTTGGAACAGCCGAAGCAACTACATCTGAACTAGGCAACCTTTAAAAGACGAGGCACCTACACCTGGACTAGGCAAGTTAGGACATCCGAGGCACCTACACCTGGACTAGGCAAGTTGGGACATCCGAGGCACCTACACCTGGACTAGGCAAGTTGTGACATCCGAGGCACCTACATCTGGACTAGGCAAGTTAGGACATCCGAGGCCCCTACACCTGGACTAGGCAAGTTAGGACATCCGAGGCACCTACACCTGGACTAGGCAGGTTGAAACATCCGAGGCACCTACACCTGGACTGTTCAAGGTAGTTCACCCAAAGCTCCTACGCTAAATTTTTTCCCTGCATCGCAAAGAGGCGCAGGTATGTCACCGCCGTTATACGTCGGCTTGCCATCAACAGTATCGGATGCAGCCATGAGAGAGAACTGGGCTCTTCTTTTGTGCTATTTGCTTGCAACAACATATTTTTTATCGGCCAAGCCAACGAAAGCACAATGCAAGCGTTCTGCCTGCTTGCCTCTTCGCAAGCTGAGTTGCGTTTCGATATTGAGTCGAAAACGAACTTCGTAGCATTTTTTTCCGGCTGCAAGAAATGAAATCCGACCACGTTTGTATACCTTCAGTGTGTTGCTGTGCTTGTATACTTTCTGTGTGTTGCTGTGCTTGTATACTTTCTGTGTTTCTGTACCTGTATACTTTCTGTGTGTTGCTGTGCTTGTATACTTTCTGTGTGTTGCTGTGCTTGTATACTTTCTGTGATTCTGTATATGTATATTTTCTGTGTGTTGCTGTACTTGTATACTTTCTGTGAGTTGCTGTGCCTGTATACTTTCTGTGTGTTGCTGTGCCTGCATACTTTATGAGTGTTGCTGTGCTTGTCTGCTTTGTGTTTGTTGCTGTGCTTGTCTACGTTATATGTCTATAACCAAAGTTTACAAACTGAATTTTTCGCGTCCGATAGTCTGTTTCATATTTGATCCATTTAGTTATTACTCCGTTGCTACTCTTGATGCTCACCACGTTCATTTTATACGTCAACTGATTACTTCGAATTGCAAAGATTCCCATTTTAACCAAAAATCTATTAAATACTGTCTCAATGACAGCACATTAATCAGCAAGAGAAAAGGCATCAGTGAACAGATCTCAATATTTTAATTAGTTCAATGTGGGAAAACATTTTATTTCTTTGGCATTTTATTCATATGAAATGCATAATTCTGATATAACACAAAAATAAAATTGTGTTGACAAAATTTAAAGATGAAAAAATAGCGAAAAAATTCAGATGATGTAATCAGGTCTTCATTCATGAAAATAGTAACTGAAACCCAAATTTACAACAGAAACATTTACACATTTATGATTTTTCTGGACCTAAAAAATGGATAAAATTGTTCGATAATTTAAATTCAAAATGAATGCTGTTTAGATAACGTCGTTGCTATATGATAAATAATCATATATTACGTTCATTAATTGATTATTTACGTAGAAGAAATAATCGATAACGATCATTTGGTACGGTATTAAATCTAATTTTATTCTGAAGGAAATTTGATGGCTTGACTGTCTCAATTTATTTATAATATATAACAAATTTCAAAACTAGAATTCATAATTAGACGTACAACAGCATAAAATAAGTCCTCATAAGCACAGGATTTTCAACGAATATCGACCACAACACTAACAAAATTGCTACAACTATAAATTATTTAGTTTCCGCGAAACAAATGTCTACGAATTAATAATAAAATCGTGGAATACATTTTAAACCAATTCTTGATAATATTTTGAAAAATATTTGTATCGGTAATCCCTCCACATAACACACTGTACCCTAAAATATCGGCTTACAAATGTCGAGCCAACACTTGTACATACTTTACAATTTAGTAGGCATTTGGCACTGGCAGTATGCAATCTTAACATTACAGGCATGCTATTACGGAGCTAATGATGAACAGCTGTTGGTATATGCATTAATAAACGCTGACTTGTCTGCATCTAACTGCATATGTTTGTATATAGAATCGATTCGATAATAAACGTTTATAAGTTTTTCACAAATATCGGACTATCCGTTGCATGGCGTGGCAGTTAATTGGCTAGTTAAGTCAAAAGAAGTCGTCAAACAAGTTATTTATCAGAAATTATTCGACCGCGACGCTCGAAGATTAGAATCAATAAGATAAATTTGCGGCATTTACAGCAAACAAAACCCATTAGAGTGTCATTAGAGAGCGACATTAGTCTCATTACTTAGTTAAAATCTCGACAATGGCGCCGGTACGAAGACTGCAGCATATATTACAGCACAAACGAATAGAATAAAATTCGTTTAAAATAGCCGAAAAATTACAGTAAACTAACGGAAAACGGTGATGAACAATGGCAGACGACCACTTATCATGCATTATCAACTGATAAGCTGAACAAACATCACGGAACTGTGAGGTTTATTTATATTATTACTCTGTGGTCGATATATCAATATTGATTGTGAGTATTTTCATACATTAGAACATTAGAGATATCATTAATAATTATATACTTGTTCTTGTTCCAAGATCTCATGTTAGATGACCAATGCCTTAATTATCCCGTACCTGAAGTTAATAATCAAAATATTTCCTGATGGAGTAAATCATACGAACTTAACTGACAGAGAGGGACGTGTCTCTGACGCCGTCAACTGACAGAGATGGACGTGTCTCTGACGTCGTCGACTGACAGAGAGGGGCGTGTCTCTGACGTCGTCGACTGACAGAGAGGGGCGTGTCTCTGACGTCGTCGACTGACAGNTAATCCCAATCGACGATTTCCTTAATCCCAGTCGACGATCTCCTTAATCCCAATCGACGATCTACTTAATCCCAATCGACGATCTCCTTAGTCCCAATCTACGATATCCTTAATCCCAATCGTCGATCTACTTAATCCCAATCGACGATCTCCTTAATCCCAATCGACGATCTACTTAATCCCAATCGACGATCTCCTTAGTCCCAATGTACGATATCCTTAATCCCAATCGTCGATCTCCTTAGTCCCAATCTACGATATCCTTAATCCCAATCGTCGATCTACTTAATCCCAATTGACGATCTCCTTAATCCCAGTCGACGATCTCCTTAATCCCAGTCGACGATCTCCTTAATCCCAGTCGACGATCTCGCATCAATCGGCGATCATATCACACTCAAAGAAATATGGGTGGCAATATTATCGGACTGACCTGCGATACTCCGCTAAAATTACGGTTTTAATTTTTGCTTATATGCAAATTAATAAAATTGACCATTTAATATCAAAATAAATAATAATGTACCTAACGTTAATAATGAACAATAATAATTAATAAAATTATTAGTATAAAAAAGTGTCCGTTCAAGAAATAATGGTCCATAATCAAACCTGCTCCGCCGATTCATACTTGCAGATGTTGTTGGACTAGCGACAGTCCCGCTAGGAATGCAGCCGTTGCGCATTGCCATTTCGAGGGAGAAAGCCTCAAATTTTCGAATCCTTCACGAGGGTAAAAAAGTCAGTATAAATGCGCACAGGAAGCCACGTTTTTCCACAGAAAAAAATAAGTTTTTTCACAGAAAAAAAGACGTAAGTTGGCCGGTGAAACCTGGGAGCCTCGCGCCAATAGTTCCCACGGGACTGGAGAGTTATGAGATATTGTGATATTTTGTGAGTGTCGTGATATTATTGTGAGTGTCGTGATATTATTGTGAGTGTCGTGATATTGTGAGTGTCGTGATATTATTGTGAGTGTCGTGATGTTATTGTGAGTGTCGTGATATTATTGTGAGTGTCGTGATATTATTGTGAGTGTCGTGATATTATTGTGAGTGTCGTGATATTATTGTGAGTGTCGTGATATTATTGTGAGTGTCGTGATATTATTGTGAGTGTCGTGATATTATTGTGAGTGTCGTGATATTATTGTGAGTGTCGTGATATTATTGTGAGTGTCGTGATATTATTGTGAGTGTCGTGATATTATTGTGAGTGTCGTGATATTATTGTGAGTGTCGTGATATTATTGTGAGTGTCGTGATATTATTGTGAGTGTCGTGATATTATTGTGAGTGTCGTGATATTATTGTGAGTGTCGTGATATTATTGTGAGTGTCGTGATATTATTGTGAGTGTCGTGATATTATTGTGAGTGTCGTGATATTATTGTGAGTGTCGTGATATTATTGTGAGTGTCGTGATATTATTGTGAGTGTCGTGATATTATTGTGAGTGTCGTGATATTATTGTGAGTGTCGTGATATTATTGTGAGTGTCGTGATATTATTGTGAGTGTCGTGATATTATTGTGAGTGTCGTGATATTATTGTGAGTGTCGTGATATTATTGTGAGTGTCGTGATGTTATTGTGAGTGTCGTGATATTATTGTGAGTGTTGTGATATTATTGTGAGTGTCGTGATATTATTGTGAGTGTCGTGATATTATTGTGAGTGTCGTGATGTGTCCCTGTTACCTGCTTGTTGTCTTGATGTGTCTCTGTTGCCTGCATGTTGTCGTGATGTATCTCTGTTACCTGCACGTTGTCGTGATGTGTCTCTGTTACCTGCACGTTGTCGTGATGTGTCTCTGTTACCTGCACGTTGTCGTGATGTGTCTCTGTTACCTGCATGTTGTCGTGATGTGTCTCTGTTACCTGCACGTTGTCGTGATGTGTCTCTGTTACCTGCACGTTGTCGTGATGTGTCTCTGTTACCTGCACGTTGTCGTGATGTGTCTCTGTTACCTGCACGTTNCGCTGCTGATGTTGCCGCTGCTGATGTTGCCGCTGCTGATGTTGTCGCTGCTGATGTTGCCGTTGCTGATGTTGCCGCTGCTGATGTTGCCGTTGCTGATGTTGCCGTAGCTGACGTTGCCGCTGCTGATGTTGTCGCTGCTGAAGTTGCCGCTGCTGACGTTGCCGCTGCTGATGTTGTCGCTGCTGATGTTGCCGTTGCTGAAGTTGCCGCTGCTGATGTTGTCGCTGGTGATGTTGCCGTTGCTGATGTTGCCGTAGCTGACGTTGCCGCTGCTGATGTTGTCGCTGCTGAAGTTGCCGCTGCTGATGTTGCCGCTGCTGATGTTGTCGCTGCTGATGTTGCCGTTGCTGATGTTGCCGCTGCTGATGACAAACCTCAGGATGTTATGAGACATAACATCCTGAAAATATAATAAATAAAATTATGAAATAATCTGTGGCTGAGAATTCAATGGCCACCTGCTCAGGCTTCTCATCTGCAGCACGGAAAGTGACCACATAAAAGCTACATTTTTTTGCGAGCGCAAGCAATAGTCGTAAATGGCCACGGGTTTTCCTGGAGCGCTGAAAAAAAAACGAATGGCGTTTGTCAGAGACCAAAAAGCCAAGTAGATACAAACGTTTGTGCACAAAATAAGGCACAAATTCGAAACACAAACACGGCGCACAAAACTCGTGAGAGAACAAACCGTAAATTCGTAGCATCGTCCATTCAGAAGAGCGGAGAAGACTCGGGATTATTTCGGTACCGCAAACGTTGTCCACAGTCCTCGTCGGTTTAGCCGGACTTTCAGAGTCCCTAAAGGAATTTTATTATTATGGCTTGAGACCGAACAATTTAGCAATGAAAATAGGATGGGTAAATAATATTAAAAAAAGAGGAGAAACAAGGAAGTAGGAAACTTGTGATATAGGCTTTAGGATTTAATTTTTTTATGATAAGGCCAGCTGGAGGAGAAGTATCTTCGGCACCAGGCAAGCATTTTACTTAAACCAATTTTAGTAAAGGTTATTACTTTAATCGAGGTTATTACTAAGGAAGATAATGAATATAATAAATCTTGTTATGTTATTAGAGAATTAGAATTAGAAATCAATAATTATATAATTTTGACAGGAGACACGCATATGAATGTTACACGTACCTATATCTGTCTCATCAGCTACTGGAACTATGAAATTGTCATTGCTATACGACAAAAAAGCTTGAAGTAAAAGCGTAAATGAAAAGTTACAGAAATTGCCTTACTGGTCAATACTCCAGAATTTAAACAAATACATTCAATTTTGTTCATCTAATTTGGGCTTTGAGTTATGATTAATTAGCCAACAATTACACATTATCAAGGCATTGACAAATAAGAGATTTATGTTTTGATTATTTACGAAAAACTTTCCTGGATCATCGTGACCGAAATGACTAAAATTTTATTACAAATTTACTGCAGAATTACTCTATTTGAGACAAATCGTACGAATTTGTTTCTCATTTTATTTTTTTATCGGTTACTCTTTTTCGGCAAGATCTTGAGAAGCTAGAAGCGACTTGGAACCAGCGAATATAAAAAATCAATTCCCATATTTCAAGCTGTCATGCAGACGCTAGATAAAAAAAATTGAAAACGGAAGATTTAAGAAAAATTGCAAATATTTTTTGCATTTAGCAAGCAAAATAAAGGGAAATTCGAAGAGAATCGCTTGTAAGTTTCTTTGCTCTTGGTCAACGAGCTTTTCATAATTTTGGCTGAATTTGCTGAGAAGTGAGACAGTCTCCGTTGAAATCGAATTGATTATACGCCAGCCTACTGCTGAAGGAAAAGTTAATATTCCTACCGGGAAATCAGCACTTAATAACATAATGAATAAGAGGAACAATGTGATGGCTTAGTCATGAGTAATTAATTCACTATTTTGGGATGAATAGCGTAATGGAAGCGATGGGCAGAAGATGGTTAATAAATGACTTAGGTAAGAATATTCACACGACTTCGGTTAGTCCCGTTTGTGTATTGTAGAATAAATACTCGAAAACCCGTGAATTTTATGCGAGTCGTAGAAGTTGAACTGGAGTTATTGTAATGAAATATTCGTCATCCACATAGCCCATACTTGTCATCCACATAGCCCATACTTGTCATCCACATAGCCCATACTTGTCATCCACATAGCCCATACTTGTCATCCCCCCAAAAATTCCTTGCAACTCAAAGTATTTCGCGTCTTGAATCTTCTCCACAATTCTTTAAATATTATTCAAATAATTGTTTATTGGGTAAAACTCACGCACACAAATAATTTTTCTGCGAGATATATGAGTGGATTTGGCGCAGTGTTCAAAATTAAATTCCGCTATGAATACAAAAACTTAACCGCTGTAAAAAGGTTCAAAGACATAAACGGCAACCCAGGTCGCATTAAGAGAACTTTTCGATTTGTCTAATACAGCATGTGAGCAACAACAGCAACATCAAAAAGAACAGCAACATCAATAACAACAGCAATAATGCCCAGTCACCGTCACAAATTAGGCGCCGTTCTCACCTTTACGTTCAACAGGAAAAAACAACAACATTATTGCCTCCAAACATACGATTGCTGGCCAAGCTGAATGTCTGCCCCGTTTTTATGCTTGAACTCACATGCTACAATTGTTATAAATTATAAAATAGTTATTCATAAAAATTAAGTGCATAATCTATAATTTTCTTGATGATTATAATAAAATTAGTCCAGTATCTAAGCGCTAGATGAGCGCAAAACTCGAACTCTACATCCATGACAGCTGTACGTAATTTCCATTTTATATATTAACTTCCCCCAACATCAACCTGATAGGTCGAAACTTGCTTTCTATGCCTGTAAATTGCTCATAGCATTCGCACAATGTGGAAATATCACTGAAATCTCAAGCATATACCGGATGAAGGTTAAATTATGGGACGGCTTTAGCTTGGGTCGGCGTCCTAGTGGGCATGTGCCTTTAAGCCTGCATGCCAAATGAGCGCAAACTCCAGAGAATTCGAGCCCTGCTACCTAGACCCATAAATTGGGGTCCATGTGAGCGTTTTATCCTAAGCCTGGTATGTAGGAGTCAAGTGGATTTATGGGGTAGAAACAACCATCAATTACCCTAAGGCCTTGGCTTCACATTGAGACGGCTGTAAGAAGTGGAGTCTTTGGAGCACGGAGGAAGTAATGCTAACGCGGCGTTTTTTACGTTTGCTGGAAAATATAGTCCAGCGAAAGACGTCTCTCCAATTCATGAGATTAAAACTTTTTAATGTTGTTGCTTTTTTATCTTCTGAGTGGCTATCAAAACACGCGGAAGGTTTGCTGAAATTAGGCGCGCAAAAACAGTGAATGTTTTTCATAGATCTTCAGTAAACTCGTGTAAACACGTGTAACAATTTATAAAAGCAATATTATTGATCTGACTACATTGATTCCAATATCTTGAGTGAAGTCATTCACTAAAAATGCAAATTTATTAAATGATGCTCAAAAATTAATAATGTAAAATAATACATGGCTTGTTGGTGGATTTGACGTTGGGATGAAATTAGTAATTTTGAAAATTGGATACGCGTCAGAAAAAATTATTTGTAGGCTTTATTCCTATATTAAAGAAAGTTATCAAGGAGTGTTATTTAATGGAAACTTTCTATTATATATTATTATTAACAAATAGTGGCACTCCTGAGAAGACTGTCACAACATTTTAGAAGAATAGCCTCTACATAGGTAGTCAATACTGCATTGATATAGCAATGTTAACTCTAAACTTATTACCGCAATTCAAACTCTTCACTGCCATTTTATAGCATGAATATTACGCTGTTGCACACGGCTGTATTCAAACCTATTTATTACGACTGATCACTCGGAGCGATAGCCTATACGGGTGACTCGTGAAAAATGCGAATCCTCAAACGTACGATCACGAATACCCGTAATTGATACGTCAAGCCGGGTCATGCAGTTTAAATGAATCAATTCGATGAATTTTCATTGACTGACTAATATATTGGCCTCCTACATGCCTGCCGAAATTGTTAAAAGTATTATGAAAGCTATAATTGTCCATACTTTATTATTTATTCTCACTTCTGCATAAATTTATACGCGGTTTTTTCCTTATTACGCACTTACTTAGGAGAAAAAATGAAGATCAGAAAACGCTTAAGATGTCGACGTAGCATTGCAACGTTCGCGCGGGGCATTTGCATGGCTATGAGTAGTCAACGACATGGTTTAAATTTTTTTGTTGATTATAGATTCATTTTTCACTGTATAAGTCAACAGCAGCAGACGAGTTTGGTATTAATTCACTCCACATTCATGAATTTTGAGTGTGAAGCAAAAGCTTTCTAGTTGTCAGCCATAAGGACATGATGTGGGACTAGCAGCTGTCAGCCACAGACATGATGTGAGACTAGCAACTGTCAGCCAAAGACATGATGTGAGACTAGCAGCTGCCAGCCAAAAATATGATGTTAGACTAGCAGCTGTCAGCCAAAGGCATGATGTGAGACTAGCAGCTGTCAGCCAAAGACATGATGTGGGACTAGCAGCTGTCAGCCAAAGATATGATGTTAGACTAGCAGCTGTTAGCCAAAGACATGATGTGAGACTAGTTGCCCATTCATATACGCGCTGGATGCGAGGCTTGATATTTTTTAGTATTGCTTTCAGTAAGAGGCTAGCCTCACAGGCCGCCATGTGGAACGTATGAAGACATATATTCTTTCTTATCTTAGCATTATATGAGACTATTCTCTTCTACAGCTTTATGCTGCGTAAAATACTAGCTTCATTGTCAGCCATATTCTGGGCGCGAGACTGGCCTCGATCTCTGTTAACCGTTCACTGGACGTTTGTGAAGAAGATCGCAAGACTATAGCCTTTCGTTAAATTAAGGCTGGGTGTGAGTCTTTAGCTAGACTGCGTCAGCTCCTGCGAGATTAAGACTATAGTCCTTGTCAGTCTCATGCGAGTGTGAGACTATATAGCGCCTCTGTCATTCTCATGCGAAAGTGAGACAAGCTTCTCTGTCAGGTTCATGCGAGTGTGAGACTTTTCTGGACGTCAGGCACACTCTAGTTGTGAGACTAGCATCTTCATGTGAGACTAGCCTCTTCTGTGTGAGGTCACCCTCAGTATCAGCGTCGCACTCTAAAAAATATCGATCACCCTCCTTTCGCAATAGCAATAATATTCATTGCCATCTCATAAACAGAGGCAATTATATTTACTAACTATCACCGAAAATATAATAATATTCTACACCTCCACCACAGAGGTAAAAATGTTCATTATCCTCCAACACAGACTGAATGATCTTCGTTATCCGCCATCGCAGCTGCAAAATAACTTGCGTTCTATATCCTCTAACGATGACGCAATAAAATTTGTTATCCTCCAACGGAAGCTAATAAAATTTCATCGAGATAATTACGACTCTTGTGAGTGTATTGATTAAGAGATTCACATCTCCTAATTAGTTACATTCTTAATCAATCTTAATACACATCTTTTAATCTAATTGAGATACAAGAGAAGACTTGTATTGAGATACAAGAGAAGACAGTGCCTGTGTATCTACAGGAGAAGAGACACAGGCACTGTCAAGTGCCTGTGTAAACATTTATATTCTGACTTAATGTTACCAAGTCATAATTTCCACAATTTTAGCAAAACTTCAACGTGATCTCATTTCAATTCAATGGAATCCCAGGATATTAAAGTAGGGATCTCGTGGTAGAGTTGCTCTAGAAGACATGTACTTAGCAGCGGGGATCTCGGGGTAGATTTGCTCTAGAAGACATGTACTTAGCAGCGGGGATCTCGGGGTAGAGTTGCTCTAGAAGACATGTACTTAGCAGCGGGGATTTCGTGGTAGAGTTGCTCTAGAAGACGTGTACTTAGCAGCGGGGATTTCGTGGTAGAGTTGCTCTAGGAGACGTGTACTTAGCAGCGGGGATCTCGTGGTAGAGTTGCTCTTGGAGACATTTGGGATCTCGTGGTAGAGTTACTCTAGAAGACATGTACTTAGCAGCGGGGATCTCGTGGTAAAGTTGCTCTAGAAGACGTGTACTTAGCAGCGGGGATCTCGTGGTAAAGTTGCTCTAGAAGACGTGTACTTAGCAGCGGGGATCTCGTGGTAGAGTTGCTCTAGCAGACGTGTACTTAGCAGAGGGGATATCGTGGTAGAGTTGCTCTAGAAGACGTGTACTTAGCAGAGGGGATATCGTGGTAGAGTTGCTCTAGAAGACGTGTACTTAGCAGCGGGGATCTCGTGGTAGAGTTGCTCTAGAAGACGTGTACTTAGCAGCGGGGATCTCGTGGTAGAGTTGCTCTAGAAGACGTGTATACTTAGCAGCGGGGATCTCGTGGTAGAGTTGCTCTAGGAGACTTGTACTTAGGAGCGGGGATCTCGTAGTTGTACAAAGTATCATCGATACCTTGCAACGCAGCGTAGAGTGTGATAATCATTGAGAAGCTGGGAAAAATGGCGATGTAATAACGATAAATACTTGCACTGATGATCAACCTGATAATCTAACTGTTACTGTTGAGGCGGCTAACTGCCGGCAAAGAGTCAAACAACTACAGTTGAATGCAAATAACTGCAACGTCTGTTTCGACTAATAGATGACACTGAATAAGGCATCCAACTGCAGTTGGATGTATTTAACTGTAACTGGTGAAGCAACAAGTAGATAGCAAGGAGGCATACAACTGAAATTAAATGCATCCAGCTGAAGTTTCACGCATCTAACTGTTGCTGCTGAGAAGACCAACTGCCGCTATAGAGCCATCCAGCTATAGTACCATCGGTGAGGTGATATAATCTAACTGAATAGTGAAATATTGCTGATATTGCCCATGCTCTGATTTGCCAACGACAATTTTTAAATAATTATTGTTGATGAAAATACATGTAATTGACACAAAAAATGTTTAATTTAATTAAAAAAGCACTGAAACATTGCGAAAGTGCACCAAGCCAGAACGGTAAGGAAACGTACACCAGACTAACCTTAATTAACCTAACCAGGGCTAACCTGACGAAAATGAAAAATCTGCCACCGAATCAATCAAAATCGACTTTTTGGATGCTGTCGGCCACCGCTGGCTACCGGCTTTTGAATGGCCGCCCATTAGACGCCGATAATTATTACAAGACCAACACAGGTGCGCAGGAATAGAGCTTCTTTCTAATGGACGCAGTCACGCGAGGCGTTAATTAATAACAAACTCTGCTCAATTTCCATTACTTCGAGAGCCTCCAATGGAACGATATACAGGACGCTCGTACGGCAATCGCTTGCGTCACGCAGAATTCCAGAGGCAAGTTTTAATCCATTATTGCACACACTCAGAGTTATGAGTGAGAGTTAGTCCAAATAGCGGAGTCTTTTTACGCTTGTCTGGGTCATCGTGACTCATTTTGGTTTAGTAAAAAGACGTATAAGTCCTAAATGCAGAAAATTTTTCACTTTTTGGCAATGTGACCCATTCATTTGTTTGAGTGCCTACACTGCGTCTATATGAGGACATTATATGCCCAGTACAAGACAAGTCAAGTTTTACCGAGCAGCATGATAAGGTGATGAGTACAGTGAACAAAATGGATAGGTCATTGTCCAAATATTGACGCACTTGCTGACCCACAGCACGAGCAGCGATGGTAAATTAGTGAGGATTTGTCCAAAAACGATGCATTTTTGCTGTGTCTGGGTCGCCCTGACCCAGTTTGGCCATGCCACGGGCGTTTCAGGGCTATATGGTTTAAATAACTCGTAATAAATAACTATGCGCTATGTTCTATGTTCTAAATAACTCATAATAAATAACTATGCGCTATGTTCTATGTTCTAAATAACTATCTAAATAACTCATAATAAATAACTATGCGCTATGTTCTATGTTCTAAATAATTCATAATAAATAACTATGCGCTATGTTCTATGTTCTAAATAATTCATCATAATAAGTTCCCAGATTTCAATTTCTCTTCTTGAGATCTGGTCACGTGCCAGGGACTATCAAACAAACACGAATTTCTTAAAGAATTTGTAGGCAAAGAGAACGCCAGGTATATTCATTTCAACTTTATTGAAAACGTGCTGTAAGGGGAGTAAATAGCTGATATTATTGCGCACAGAAATAGTAGATATTTCTGCATGCATAATTATTACACAAAGTGTGATAATACAGAAAAAATATTGAAACATTACGATTTAAAACTCCAATTTTAAAAGAGTTGTAAATCCTAAGTTATGTTGTTAATCTCACCAGGCACATGACGTTGAAAAAAAAGTTTATTAAAAGATTTTTTAAGGAATTCAACTCACAATCTAAATTATTTTATTATCTTTTGCCGCTATAGAAAATACGAAAAATAATCTCAGGAAAATGAGTGAGACTTCGTCCAAAAAAAGATGCATTTTTGCCGTGTGTGGGTCATCTTGACCCAGTTGGTCGTGCCAGATGAGTTGTGTTGTTAATAAAGAAAAGTTCAACAGTCAGGAAAAAGCGAGAGATTATAAAGGCCGCAACCACGAGATGGAATTATCTTTCATAATTAATCACAACTAATTTTTATTGGTTGTGTAATCATAATTTATTCATGTAATCATAACATTTGGAATGTCATATTGGACGCTTCTAGTACAATGAGGGCATCAAACTTTTGAAATTCGTCACCTAGCTGATATTCATCACGATGGTTAAATATTAGCGCACGATTAAAGCAATATAATTAATACGATGGTACTAAAGGAACATCATTGTCAGCATAATTCAACTAACGACATTGAATTATCAATAAAAATGTGAAAAATCTTACTGCGCTGCTGTCAAGCCTGATGAATTACTTACAACATCATTGAGGGCTGTATAAATATTGGGATCTCCATGGAGTTTATGTACATTATTTGTCATGGACGCGCGATCATTTCTCCTTTTTATCCTTAAATGAAAAAAAATATAACTCAGTACTCACTGCGGCGAGTGACAGAGAGCGCATTTTCTCGTCGACAAAAACGTGAAGTTACGGACGGACAGACGGACGGTCGGACGGACGGACGGACGTGACGAGCACAATAGCTTATTTTTTCCATAAATGGGAAAATACGCTAAAAAGGCAACGGTTTAAATAATGGCCAAACCGTATTTTTTCACAATGCTGCGGCATGCACGACCTATGTTTATCTTCTTCGTAAAATAATAGATTCGATTATGTTTTTCACGAATTGTAATCAGACAAAACTATTGTATTGTTATGAAAATCAATTGCTGCAATCAAATTAAAAGCATATTATAATCAGACGTCGGGAGACAATATTACTGATAAATGCCGGGCACAGAAGTGGAGCGTCTTAAAAACACCCACCCAGAGAAATGAGTTAGACTTTGTCCGAATATCGATGCACTTTTTATCCTTCTGTGAGTCATCCTGACACCTAGTTTGTGCCGACGTTTCGGAGCTATATGTGCGGAAAGTGTGTCACCATTCGGACAAAATCCATTATTTTTCTCAGTGTCAGGGCCAGTTTACCGACGTGTTAGAATGTTTCAGTGCTATGTTCAGAAAGTGTGTCACTATCTGAACCACATGACCAATTATTTTTCTCAGTGTCAGCGATGTGAGCAGCAATGCGTGCCGAGCAGTCATTGCTCGGGCGACTCCTGCTCGGGACGCTCACCGGTCCCGCAGTCCCAAGGAGCAGCGATGCTCATTCCAGTGATCTGATGAGCGCATTAACTTGGATGGCTTTACCCACGCACACCAATTGATTGGAAGCAGCTATAGCCAATCACTTATTGGCCGTGAGAGGCTGGCATAACTCCAGTCCAGTAGTGCAGTGAAGTGATATATCCTCTTAAAGCGGCAGGCCAATCAACATTAGTGGGAAATGTATTATTAGCTACACCACTTGTGGTCAATTAATTGTAGAAGAATTCCACTTGCAGCATGAAGCTTTCGGCCAATGTTTTTCCGAGTAATTCGCTTTTTTGGTGGTGAAGTTGCCCGAATATTTTAGTGCGCTCACCAAATTAGCGAGAATTTGCAAACTTTCTTTAGTAGAACACAACGCTCATCACCCGCCCCCTCATAGAGTAGAACACAACGCTCATCACCCGCCCCTCATAGAGTAGAACACAACGCTCATCACCCGCCCCCTCATAGAGTAGAACACAACGCTCATCACCCGCCCCCTCATAGAGTAGAACACAACGCTCATTACCCGCCCTCTCATAGAGTAGAATACAACGCTCATCACCTGCCCCCTCATAGAGTAGAACACAACGCTCATTACCCGCCCTCTCATAGAGTAGAATACAACCTGTCTCTTATACACATCTAGATGTGTATAAGAGACAGGTNCATTACCCGCCCTCTCATAGAGTAGAACACAACGCTCATCACCTGCCCCTCATAGAGTAGAACACAACGCTCATCACCCGCCCCCTCATAGAGTAGAACACAACGCTCATCACCTGCCCCTCATAGAGTAGAACACAACGCTCATCACCCGCCCCCTCCATATATAAAGCAGCGTTCCACCTGATCTTTTTAAGTTAATATATCAATAGGGCCAGAGGGTTACATCAGTTGATTGGTGGTCGTTGAAGTTAATTACTAATGACACATAACGACCACAAGCGTTAGTGGTGATCGTGTCCCAATCCTATTACAAGCGCTGATATTGAGAGGCAATTATGGTTATTTGGCGTATGGAATTTAAGAATGATATGACCAATCAGTAATTTCGGCTTTTTTTTTGAAAGTAATAAAATCTCAAAAGGAAAAGTAAGGTAGGTGGGGTTGAAATGAAAGTTAATTTAATTATGATCTGGAAATGAACTTGGCTCGCTCCACACTTGAGGTGCGAAAGTTAATTATTAGACTTAATTTGCAACTTATCAACTCAGTTCTAATTACTCAGTTCATGTTCCGTATTCTGGGGGTATCTTGATATAAAACATTATACCGTGATCAAATTTTTGGCAATTTTTATCGGTTAAACATTTTTCAATTTCATGGCCATGTTTATCTTTATTTGGACGTGAATCACATGTTGCAAAAAAATTTTCAAAATATCCTGCACATTAGATATGGTCATCACCTAAGCTGCATTAACTCACAACCGAGTTTTCATTTCAATTATTTGAAGCATCAACGCAGTTCTGGTAATATTATCTTGATATGATAATATTGTAATAATTTAATTTCATCGCAATATTTTTCATTGATATCGCAGGCTGCAAAACAGTAACGTCACCTCGCACCGCGCATGCGCAGTCGTGAGCGCAGTGCGCATGAAAGGCATCCTTGTTGCGCGCTAAGCACCAGGGCTTCTGAACGCCGTTATCCTAAGTAACTTGGACAGCGGCCACGCATTAATACTAAGCAACGCCTGCCCCTTAACAGGCGCCTTTATTGCACCAATGGATTAGTGGGCAATACTTTTATAGCGTCCTTCACTGAGCGCCTTCATTGTTAACTGACATTACTGTTACTTGTGTCACCTCTCGCTGAGCGCCTTCATTGTTAACTGACATTACTGTTACTTGTGTCACTCTCACTGAGCGCCTTCATTGTTAACTGACATTACTGTTACTTGTGTCACCTCTCACTGAGCGCCTTCATTGTTAACTGACATTACTGTTACTTGTGTCACCTCTCGCTGAGCGCCTTCATTGTTAACTGACATTACTGTTACTTGTGTCACTCTCACTGAGCGCCTTCATTGTTAACTGACATTACAGTTACTTGTGTCACGTCTCACTGAACGGTGCCTCATCTTTGTCGTCAAAGACCTGCAAGCAAATTTATTTAGGTGCTATTCTCTTGAACTTTTGAACTTACAGTTTTTTATTTTATTTTCGCCTCTGTATTTCGTGTTGTCCTTAGAATTAGCTTATATTTCAGTTGTTTACCATTATCTGTCATTTGTGGCATCATGCAAAGCTTTTATTTCAATTATTGACCATCAGCAATTGTGTAGCGATATACACTCAGAGATATAAGTGAGTAAATCAGCGTTACGCTCGCTCTCCGCTCGTACTGATGGTATGAAATCGTATGGCTCAAATATTCTTAGAATTTTCTAAGTGCGACACCAATGCGAAGAAAGTTTGTCACATTTTCTAACGGAAAGAAAATTTGTTACTCGGATATTATTATCATGTAGAAAATATGATCCATTTATTTGTTAATATGTTTTTAAGCAGGATAAAAAATGGACGGCATTTTGAACTAAGTTGAGCAAGATTCATGAGCTGTATCTTTCTTTTTTAAATCAGGAATAATGTCAATGAATGAAAGGCTCAACTTCAAGTTTCCCAAATTATAAGAACAAAAATAGTATAGTTTTGTACTTGATGGTAAGCGAATGTGAAGGGAAGACGGGAAAACTATATCTTCGATAGGAGTATCCTTTGTAATTTATTCATCATTAGATGATAGTTAATTAATTTATTAATTTTAATATGATAATTACTTCAGAGCAAGAGACTAAAATTACTAAATTCTGTCAAATTCTAATTTCTGCTCAGTCAAAGTCTGGCACGACTGTAAGATAACAAGTAGAATTGTCGTTGAAATGTAGGCAGGAATAGCATTAGTAACGCAACGCCGATCATGATGTAGGCAGGAATATCATAATTTAAGCAATGACGATCAAGACGTAGGAAGGAATAACATAAGTAACGCAACGCTGCTGAAGATGTAGGCATGAAAAGTATAAATAACGCAATTCTGATTAAGCGCTGTATTGATTTATTTTCCGCCACACTTGCCTTCCAGGCAGGTGCCGTGCGTCGCTGGTATGAATAGCGTTGTGGATAGAGTGTGCATGTGCCGGCATTGACAAGCCTCCAACGCAGGTAGGAATAGCGTTATGAAATGTAAAGTTTGTGTTATAGTCTAAGGTTAATCCTCGCACGAACATGTATCCTGATATCTGATCACGCAACACTAATCCTCGGAAGACAGAACGAAAAATATCTGTCTAATCCGGATGAAAGGAAGAATTATGCGTGCGTTGGCTTACCACTTGAGACTTTTTGAAGCGTATCTGGATCTTTTATTGCAGATATATTAGCCGCTTTCAATGATATTCGTGCCTGAAGACCTGGTATTATAAATTACCGTGTGGAAGATCGAGTTACATCACATTGGAACGAATCCTAGTTTCTAATTGTTAGTTGGAAATGTTACCCGAGTATTAAGTAAGTAATTTCGTCATTTATTTTTCATTACGTAACAATCGTCTAAATGTAAGAAATGTTTGAAGCTTGGGCGAAAAGATTCCGTGTTTCGATTACGTCATCCAGTGCAGAAGCGGAATCAAGTTTGCATGCCGAAAACTGGGATTTTTTTAATGAATTATAAGATATAACCTTATAATTCATTATTCTCCTTTCTAAATCCTTATCTCCTTCGGTTATTTTATTACGCGTACAATTCTTTTTCTGCATAATCTACATAAACATCATGAATTTAAAGCACTAAAAAATTTTTTTAGTCCTTTAAGGAAGCTAACGCAGTTTCCAATGGGGAGCCGAGCGCCTTAATTGTGCGTCGTTATTTAGCATCACTTGCAAATTGTTGGCTTAGCTACGAACCTGAATTTCAAGGGGCACTTTGCATGCATTCCATGCAGCTGATATCTGATACGTTAACAATGGAAAAATTGAAATTTTTTTAATCAACTAACTTTGATTAGTTAACTAAATTCCCTTTAAATAATTTTTAATGAGCTCCCTGAATTTAAGTTTTTGAATACCGTTGTCTCATATATTTTGAGAAAACCGTATTGCAATTTTCACGATGCCCAGAAATATTATAATCACTCATGTGAAAACAAAGCACCATGTCTAAACTATAGATATTAGTTAATGGATTGAAAGGATAATAAAGGGCATCAATTCCACCAACATAAAAATTAGGTATTTCTGAAACACCACTTACCAAAAATCAATCGTGTATCAATTTTGGGCAGGTAAGATCATTCGTACTCACACCTCGCAGTAACCATTAGGATATCTAGGGCATTGAACATATACACAGCCATTAAGTGTATGGATATTCCGGCAGCGTATTAAGGTAGATGCGGCCGTAAATCGGCGCAGATGCGGCCGTAAATCGGCGCAGTTTGACGGCCGGCCGACCGAACAATAGGGTCGTTACGGACTCGGCATGTACCGTCGCCGGCACAAACCCCATCCCCGCACCCACAACTATTTTTGATAAATATAACAAAAACACATTAATGGGCTGCAACACTCAAAACATTATGTGCTGAAACTGAATAGACACAAAATTGAAGTAATTATAACATTTAAAGGAAACTTGGAGACATTTAAATGTGATTCCATGAGAGGAAATATCTGCATCATCGCTTGTGAGCGCGAGTGTACACCTCCTCTGACCCGCGATGATAAATTATGGACGATCTTGTGGGTCTAATCATCAGTTTTATCATTGACGATTCATTTACATGAGCCAGCAGGCTGGCCTCAAATCTGCATGAATCCATGCGTGAAATGAAGTACACAGCGTGCTTCAAAATAAACTCTGGGAATTTGTTGTATTTGGATATTGTGGTTAAATGTATGCTAAGGCAATATGTTGTTGTTGGTTATTGTGGGTTAAAATATCCTGAGACAATATGTTGTTGTTGGATATTGTGGGTTAAGATTTGCTCAGACAATATTTTGCTGTACGATATTGCTGGTTAAGATATGTTCAGACAAAATGTTGTTGTTAGGTATTGTGGCTCAAAACATATACAGACCATACGAAGTAACATGATATTACGTGAGGCTTTAAAGAGTCAGGCGGAAGGAAATCACTTCTGCTAACTGTGAATAAATGATTTGAGTTGTCCTCATTATCGGACAAAAAATGTGAATGTATTTCTGAAATAAATTTTACAATTAATATTTAATTAAAAATGCAACTAAATAATTTTAATGATCAATTGCCAGTGTTGCCCACAGAACTGGCCTTTGAGTGCACAGCGTAGGCAGCGCCTGCACCCAGCAGACGGTTGCGAGACAATAACATCCCGTGTAAAAGTTACTCAAAAATTTATTACTAGTCACTTAATATTTTTGACCATCGATCGAAAATCGGTCGTCAATAAATATCTTCAGCCTCATGTTAGTTATCCTCGAGACAGTCTTCCTGTGGCATCACACGTACATGGAGACCGAATATAACTGCCATCGCAACGATGCCCTCAGAGGAATAAGTGAGTCTCGTCCAAATAGCGATGCGTTTTTTGCCCTCGTGTGGTTCATTTTGGCAAAGTATGGTTCTACATAAAAGCGTCTCAATGCTACGTGCCGCCTGTGCAGTGTCATTATTTGGTAAATAGATACATTCGTTTTCTGTGCAGTAAGCTTTGTGCATGTGCAGTGCTTATAAAACTGCGAGACTTGAAACGTTCAGCCCTGCAACAGCGTTCAACTGCTAGACTTGAAACGTTCAGCACTGCAGCAGCGTTCAACTGCGAGACTTGAAACGTTCAGCACTGCAGCAGCGTTCAACTGCGAGACTTGAAACGTTCAGCACTGCAACAGCGTTCAACTGCGAGACTTGAAACGTTCAGCACTGCAGCAGCGTTCAACTGCGAGACTTGAAACGTTCAGCACTGCAGCAGCGTTCAACTGCGAGACTTGAAACGTTCAGCACTGCAACAGCGTTCAGTGATTTATAAAGCAATGTACTCTTCTTTAACGCAGTCCATCAACTAAATCATTTAATTTATGCATAATTTTAATTCAATTTTTGCTCATCATTCATCCAAGATATTCACGAGAAACTAATTATTAATAAATAATTAAGATTAAGATCTAATCAAGATTCTTAGGCCTAATATCTGTGACGCTGCACGAGCCACATGGTATGACTGCTTTGGTATGAAAAAGACGAAGAGTAAGATTCTGTACGTGTCGTGTTTCCAATTTTGATTTCACAATTAAAACAGTCAATTAATTAGTCTAATGAATTATTAGTATGAACAAATGTTATCTAATTATTGCCCTAACTATCTAATTAGTGCTGAATTGAACTTATGAACGAAAAATAATGTATTTCGTTCCTCGTAAATTTATTAATTTACACGTGGTCATGAAACATGAAATGGGTCAATAGGCAGACCCATCTTTTTTATCAGTTCTACCGATTAAACTCCTGAAAATTTCGTTAAATATATTCATATAAAGATGAACCTTTTACCATTGAGTGAGTTATAATAACGTAATTTGGCCTCGTAAATGGGCGAACCAGTGTTACGTCCGCTTCCTGCTCGGGCTGCGAATGAGAAAGTGTGTCACTATTTTGACAATATTACCCATTAATGATCTGAGTGACGCCATTGTGGAGTTACTAACATCTTAGTCGTGCACCTTATAGATTTGGCAGGATTAAAATTTGCCAGATGTTTTGCCATGATCCACAGACGTGGAATTTTCGGAATGTATGCTTCATCTGGCAGCAAATTTCGTACGAGTTCCTGCCAACTTTTATCTTACGATTCACATAGATAGTTTCCTGCAGTTATTGATTGCTTGTCTCGCGAAATATGAATCATATGTATACTATTTTTCTTGCAGATAATAAATTAATTTTTTGTTTTCTTTTCCTGTTTACGTTTGCGTATCCCCTGAGAGTACAGTGTTATGACTGCCACCACGGAGAATTTTAATTATTTCTAATAATTATTTTGAAAATTGTTAAGTCGTACCTTCATTTATGAAGTTAAACTGAACGTGGCTATAAGAAGGAAACACTGGCGATAATGGGTCAGAAAAATAATGGGCCATATTGTTGAAATAGTGACGCACATTCTTACCCACCTCGCACTTCAGTCCGTAACGGTCTACAGTGTAAAAAAAAAGCATCGTAATTTGGACAAAAACAAATTCTTTTCCATGAGTGCACTCGATGAAAGATAGTGAACAAACTGCGATTCAATTAACACGCATACCAATCAAAGTGAACTGTTAGTACAGTCGTACCCGTCAGAGTAACATGCAATCCATCAGATTGTGATGTTCTTTAATTGACGCTACCATCAAAGTCAGGCGATGATACGAGGGCACGATGTTTTAATGATAACGTCATCTGGCTGCCTTGCATCGAAATTGAGAACTGATTCGGTAACTTGAGGATGTCTGCACCAATGATTTGCTTTATACGCCATGTCTGCCGCTAGTGATATGCTTTAATAACGATTGTGAAAATGACGCTGGACTTCACGATTCAATATAAGGTATACAAAGTCGCACCTTATCGCTGCATGAGCGGAGATTGACACATTATTGTTTTTCTTCGTTTAATTAATTTGACCAATTAGTTTAATTGCTTTGATGAGTTTCTGAGAAACATTTTCGCCATATTAGTCGAAATGTAGTGGAATGCTATTCCCAATTAAGTTTATTCACCGACATTCATCGTAGTTAACTTTTTGCTGTCTGTTGAAATAATTTGTTCAAAACATTCATCTTCCTGGACCATCCAAGCTGGGTTAGCACCAGTGAAAGTTATCATAGACTGGCACTTCAATGTAATACTATATATACAAGCGCGTATAATTTCAAGCCTAAGCCAATTACTGTTCAGCCTTTATCAATACATGCCAAAAGACAACTGAACTCCTCTGGTATAGCCCAAGTGAGCATAACTCAAAAAGCAAACCAAGAATCAAATGTAATGTAGTGTAGTGTAATGTAATGTAGTGTAATGTAATGTAGTGTAATGTAATGTAGAATAATGTAATGTAGTGTAATGTAATGTAGTGTAATGTAATGTAGTGTAATGTAATGTAGTGTAATGTACCTAAACAAACTCCTAAAAAACTCACAGTGACGACAAATGCTTGACTCTGGATAGTATATATAAGACATTTAATTTAGAGAGAAAATTTTTATATGAATTTCAAACGACCCGAGGTAGCATGAAGTGCAATAACTTCTATTATTCCTTTTTATACAAAAAGATAGTTTGATCAGAATATAACATAACTGCTGAGAATATCTCTAAAATAACAAATAAATTAAAAATTAAAGAGGATGCAGAACAAAGTCTGATTCATCAATACGTAAGGACGGCGTGACTGTCCGCAGTTCAGGAGAGTGTAAAGTAAAAGCTAACTTATCGGCCTAAAAAAATCTGAAATTATTCGTAAAAGTTGGCGCAAATAATTATGTATAAAGGATAATATGAATATTGAGGGAAAAATGAGATAATTTCATACATTATATCTGCGTGAGGACAACAACTTTGAATTGAAAAATTAAGGAAAAAATTGAACCACATATGGCAATTTATGTGACTTTATATGATGTGACACTCGTACCGATCACGGACAGTTGTCAATAAGCCTGTTTACAATTTATTTATTCCTTATAGGCTTTACTTATATCCGTTTGTTAGGCTCTATCATTTGTAGGCTTCACTTATTCACGTTTTAAGTACGAGCTCATATTTAATGGCAACAAACAACAGAGAGAACCTAGTGAAGTAAGCCCTCGCAGAACCTGAGCGTCAATCTTTATACGCTTAAACTATGTAAAATCACAAAAAACTGGGTCAAATAGGCCAAATAGTGACACCCTTCTTATAAGTGGCCCATTCGCCGGAAAAATTGGAACAGGATGATTCATAGATGGGCAAATAATGCATAGATATTTGGACAAATAATCCTCATGTCACTGAGTGATGTACACCCAGTAATAAAGTGATAGATCTGTTCGTAAAGTCCCAAAAATGTACATCTCTCCAGACCAATGAATTTGAAACAACTTTGTTTATGAGTTTTATAACAACTTTAAGTTGATATTAAGTTTAACTAACAACTTAAACGTTGAAAAAACGTATATATAACGTTAATTCAATGTCAGGCGTATAGTAGGGTTATCCGCACTTCAAAATTGAATATATATCTGTGAGGAAGAACTAAATTGACTTTGACATAAATCAGCATTCGGTCAGAATTTCAACAATTATCGAGAGCAGCTGGCGTGCTGCAGGTCGCGTTATAATTGGAGCGATGTTATCATGACGAGCTTCACTAACGAGAGCTGCACTAAAGGGTCCTTATGAATGACCTAACAAACCCCTGCTAGTGACGCTTGTAACTATTATCTACATCAGGTTACATGCTCTCCGATGATAAAAGTCATTACCTTTCGGAATGATTTCGATCAGTAGTGAAAGATAATAGAGAGAATGAAAGAGTTTTGAAGAGGTTGTGCGAGCATGATCGTAGATATGATCGTGGATATGATTGTGGATATGATCGTGGATATAGTCGTAGAGATGATCGTGGAGATGATCGTGGATATGATCGTGGAGATGATCGTGGATATGATCGTGGATATGATCGTGGAGATGATCGTGGATATGATCGTGGATGATCGTGAATATGATCGTCGATATGATCGTGGAGATGATCATGGAAATGATCGTGGACATGATCGTAGATACAAACATAGATATGATTGTGTATATGATCGCGGATATGATCGTGGATATGATCGTGGAGATGATCGTGGAGATGATCGTGGATATGATCGTGAATATGATCGTCGATATGATCGTGGAGATGATCATGGAAATGATCGTGGACATGATCGTAGATACAAACATAGATATGATTGTGTATATGATCGCGGATATGATCGTGTATATAATCGTGTATATGATCGTGGGAATGATCGACAAAAAATTCATAGGAAGAAGATCGTTGGCAATTTAAATTCTGCACGCCAACACGATTCAGAATTTCGATGCACGCTCGTGAACAGCCACGCAAGAAATCAGTCAACCTTCTACTGGCTGTCATCTATCGAACTTAATATAATATATATATATATAATATAAATATAATATTATATAATAATATATAATATAATAATGAACTACTGACTGTCATCTATCGAACTTAATAAAATAGAATGAGAATACTAGCAATGATGTCTGTCTGTTGTTTAATTATGCGCTAGGTTATTGAAAGGAGCGTTCAATTCTCGAGCCTTTCCAATCATTTGATTTGCAGTCAGGAGATAGAATATAGCTTTTCGCGTAAAAAATGCGTAAAATATAGCTTTTCGGGTGAAAAAAACGTACAATATAGCTCTTAGCGTAAATTAATGCGTAAAGTATAGCTTTTCGCGTATAAAGGCTTAAAATATAGCTTTTCACGAAACAAATGAACAAAATATAGCTTTTCATGTAAAAATTGCGTAAAATACGGCATTTCAAGTAAAAAACGTATTTTATAGCTATTCGCGTAAGAAAGCGTATAATATATCGCTTTTTGCATGAATAAATGCGTAAAATATAGCTTTTCAAGAAAAAATGCGTATAATATAGCCTTTCCCGAAAAATTACGTAAAATATAGCTTATCACGAAAAAATACATGAAATATATTGCTTATCACGAAAAAATACGTAAAATATAGCTTTTCGCGTTATCTTAGAACAATAATGATATAATATTCATTCCTGATAACATATACTTACGTTGAAGAAAAATTTTGTTCTAGTCCTCAGTATTTTCGTCTTTTGCGCATTAAAGAAAACACGATGGTAATGAATGTGTTCTACCAGTAAATAATAACCTATATTTGTTTAAGCTACTACATTTTGTCCCGAAGTGTTCATTATTTCCGTAGCCTGCAAACATTTATTCATTATATGTGTAACCTGCTAACATTATTCATTATTTGTGTAACCTGCTAACATTATTCATTATTTGTGCGATCTGATATTATTCATCATTTGTGTGACCTGCTAACATTATTCATTATTTGCGTGACCTGCTAACATTATTCATTATTTGCGTGACCTGCTAACATCATTCCTTATCTGTGTAACCTGTTAACATTACTCCTAATCTGTGTAACCTGTTAACACTACTCCTAATCTGTGTAACCTGTTAACATTACTCCTAATCTGTGTAACCTGTTAACATTACTCCTAATCTGTGTAACCTGTTAACAATACTCCTAATCTGTGTAACCTGTTAATATTACTCATCTGTGTAACCTGTTAACATTAACATCTTAACTGTGTAACCTGATATCATTACTCCTTATCTGCGTGACCTGCTAAAATTAATTCTTATCTGTGTAACATTTCAATACCATTTACTCAGCATTATTCATTAGTTGTGTAGTCTGGTAATATTAATCATTATTATTTATGTGTGCCTAACACTAAGCTCCACCGTATATGCCGCAGTCTCCATATCCTCGCGTCTGTTCTTCATCTCGCCATCTGAGGCGCGCGTTTGAGTTACTGTTCTGAAGGTGTCAGTCGATACATGTTCCTTCAGAGCGAGTGTTCCCCTTAATTGAGATCGAGAACAAACCTTTCTTTCATGGCGCACTTGAGAATTCCTTCTAGCAGTCACAACGAGGCCGCTCATTACGCGAGACATCGTCTGCGTCTTTACGCACATCGCGCAAATGTTCCACGACGTATTTTTATAACACACATCATTTTTGGCATTAAGTGGGCATATGTCCTTACGTACATTTATGCTATTTACTTATATGATAATTTAATTTGTCTCTTAATCGAGATTATGGCTATAATGAAATTGTACTGAATTTATTCTACTTCCTTGTTTTCATTCGCACGAAATTTCTCCGAAATAAAGTCATGAACTTTCCTTCATAGTTACCGCGTATGAACTTCAAGAAGCACAATAACATATGAACATATGTTTTAGTGAAATTTTATAACATATAAGAAATTTTTTATAACATATCAGAGCTAGATGGATAGTTACACAATTATCAAAAAATATGGTCAGTCGATGGCAGCATGAACTGCTCCTGTTTAAAACTCCAGCGCTCACTCAGTTGAAACGGAAGTTTAAAAAATATCCACCCATCTTACGGGGAAGTCTTACAAGACAATGAATAAAGTATAACGTAATAAAATCATTATTTGTTTTAAAATCATCTAGACATTTTTGAAAATCAACCATAGTTGAGAAAACAATTTAAATTTTATTTTTTTTCATCTTGGGTTAGGGATAGGAAATTTAATGAAACGAGAATGGAAGAAACTGGTTATTATTATAAATGAGCAGATGAATTCATCAGCTAGCAGACAGCCTCCCAGATCTCGCGCAGTAAATTAGCTATCGACGGCTACGCAGGATGAATATTCTGTTGTCCACAACTTTCTGACATCCTGGATTATTTATTCAGTACCGAGAGATACGGACGGATACGGGACTATACGGATAGTAGTAGATACGGGACGGATACGGGAGTATACATAAGAGATGAAGGCACTCAGAGTATACACGAGGGATGAGGGCACTCAGAGTATACACGGCAGAGGAGGGCACTCAGAGTACACACGGCAGCGGAGGGCACTCAGAGTATACAGGCAGAGGAGGCACTCAGAGTACACACGGCAGAGGAGGGCACTCAGAGTATACAGGCAGAGGAGGGCACTCAGAGTATACACGGCAGAGAGAGGAGGCAGTCTACACGGCAGAGGAGGGAACTCAGAGTACACACGGCAGAGGAGGGCACTCAGAGTATACAGGCAGAGGAGGGCACTCAGAGTACACACGGCAGAGGGAGGAGGCAGTCTACACGGCAGAGGAGGGAACTCAGAGTATACAGGGCAGAGGAGGGCACTCAGAGTATGCACGGCAGAGGAGGGCAGTCAGAGTATACACGGCAGAGGAGGGCACTCAGAGTATACACGGCAGAGGAGGGCACTCAGAGTATACACGGCAGAGGAGGGCACTCAGAGTTACGTACACACATGACAAGCTCTGCAGCCCACATCCTGTGCCTTTATTACTCAGCATAGTGGAGCTCACTGATGAGTAACGAAAATGAATGACCGCTGTTTTCCGTTAGTTAACGATATTTTACGACAAAAAGCATGGAGATTGGAAGAGATCAATTATATTACCAAATTAAATGATCAATTAATAATTTGGTCTTTCGTTTCAAAAATAAGAGAGACAAGCTTGAAACCGTGGGCTACATTTATGTAAAATAACTCTCTTAAAGCCACCGTGTAGCTATAAGGCAATTGAATCCACGGCTGCCGAAAAGCCATCGCTGGACGCCGATAAAATTCCCCTAAATTCCCCTGGCACAAGCTTAGCTTTAATTAGCAAAGCTCGCCAAATAATGAAGTGTTTTGAGGACATTTCTGCAGTCTCATCTCTTTCGATGAGTTCCAGCCGAGGCTTGCAATCAACAAGGAAACTTCCTGGGTGTTTGCTGCATATTAATTCAGGGCCCGTGGCCCCAACCGAAGCTTGCAATCAACATCGAAACTTTCTGGATGTTTGCTGCAGTAATTAATGGCCATATGGCCCCAAACGAGGCTTGTAATCAACATCAAAACCTGCTGGGTGTTTACTGCATATTAATTAAGGGCCCATGGCCCCAACCGAAGCTTGCAATTGACATCGAAACTGGCTGAGCGTTTGCTCCATAATGATTAAGGGCTGGGGCCTCAAGACTACGCCTTTGCCCGCAATGGGTGAAATGGCGATGCAGCTTCAGCGCTGGAGGCTGGATTAAAATCTGGCAAAATAAATATTAAATACTAAATAAATATAAGTGTGCATAAATATTTTTCGGATGTAATTGGAAATAACGAAGCGGTAAATAGGTTCTTTACGTAGACGTTCAGGAAATTATATGCGATACCCAGTGAGATATATGAGACTTGCCCTCGCTTCTCTTTCAATGAATTTAAAATGAATTTATCCTCCATGTTTTATTCATACAATCGATCAGAACTCTGATGAATTACGGTAAGCGGAGAACTGCGCACCTGGAAAAGGAAAATATTTTTCTTGAACAAACAAAAAGTATATACAATAACGATGAAATACTATCCTCGGATATAACAAGGATAACAATAAAACAATAACAATAGCCTTGTATTTTCCTCGGTCCAATCAGATCGTTCCCAACATAGATTGGGGGAACTAGTATTTAAGAAAAATTAATTCTGCCACGGACACAAAAATTACCCGGAAAATTTCGCTCATTTTTTGGAATAGCTCTACAGTGAATTATTATATTGTTGGGGCCCATTCAATAAACAAATGATATAGAAATAAAGCCGTCAGTGGTCCCATGCATTTATTTACTCATTATCGTATTGTAATACATAGTGCCATTAAGGGGGATGAATAAAACTGAATAAATGAGCAAAAAATAATAACTGAAATATTCAATAAATAAATGCAAAACCAAAATAAACAAACAACCGCGTGCAATCTATGGGCCAACTATAATAATGATCTCATCAAGTCCTTATTTCGGAGTCTTTCTGCACATACAAAGCTAAAACACATAATTTAGAACCAAGAAGTATAAATAAACGAATAAACGACATAAGATACATGAGTAATATAACTAATAATATTTTCTAAAACGTCAATGGAAAAATCATTCGAACACCAGGGCACAGATAACACTAAAAATAAACACGACTAAAAGAACTACGTACCTTTGTGGCGGAATCGCACATACAGTATGAATGACAAGGTACAACAGCATGGTTTAATTAATTAATTATTAATTCAACCATGGTACAACAGATTCCTACGCGAGGTCACGTCAGTGGTGACTAATCTAATATTTACAAGGACATTTCGTCCCCTTACAATATGACCAACAATCCAGTATAAAACCTTATATCTATTCATGTAGAATTAAAGAATGTCAGATTAATGATTATTGAGCCGAACATTAAAATGCTCGTTATCGCGCGAGGTCTTCTCTCAGTCCTATGGCGCTTCAACATCGTGACGAACTTGAGAAAAAAACCGCGAGTAACGCGACTACCGACAACTCCTTGTGTAAAATTCTCAGCCAGAATTGCTCAAATTCCTCCGCTTGTACAGCCATGGCTCCCCTTAAACAGGCTTCCTTTAAAATTTATTCACTTATCAAACGGCTTTTATAAATCCGTAATCAATCCAAAGATACACTTGAAGAAATTGTAGGTGCGTATCTAATAAATCGTCATAAATTTTCTCCTAATTGTGAATATTGGTAAAAAGTTACAAAATTGTATAAAATGTTTGAACTGTACGCACGTATAAGGAAGAGGTATCCGCGCAAAGAACCTGCTGCTATCGTCCAGATGTGTCCGAGAAATCCCTTTGTGTTGTGTTCGAGACTCGCAATCGTGAGAAGTTCTGGCGGCCGCTCTGCCTTCGGAAATCTCGAGTGCATTCCTGCGCAAGAAGAAAGCTTTTTGTCAGGACCAGCCTCGCTTAACGACTCCAAAATATTTCAAATTAAAAAATAGGCAAAATGTGTATAATTTGTTTTTTCCAGCTGATGTGCGAACGGCGCAAAATATTTCAAACTGGAAAATGTTTGCAAATAAATTTATTTCCAGCTGCTGTGCAAACGGCACGGAATTTTTCATAAGTGGAAAAGTTGTTTAAATAATTATTTTTTCAGCTGATGTGCGAACGGCACAAAAATATTTCTAACTGAGAAAACTAAGCAAAATGAGCAAATTGTTTTATTCTGCTGAAACGCAACTTCACTGGATAAGAACCCATTATTATTCTGTTGTGTAGATTAGCGCCGAACTGTCCCGCATTTCGCAAATAGGAAAACGAAATGTTTTCTGTGCTGAAATACAATGAAGTTTTAGGAGTGTGCATGGGAATTGCCGGTGTAGCATTACAGGTCAGCACCTGTTGTACAGGTCAGCACCTGCTGTACAGGTCAGCACCTGTTGTACATGTCAGCACCTGTTGTACAGGTCAGCACCTGTTGTACAGGTCAGCACCTGTTGTACAGGTCAGCACCTGTTGTACAGGTCAGCACCTGTTGTACAGGTCAGCACCTGTTATAGCTGAATTATAGGCAAACATCAATCAATCAATCAGCTCACACTCTCAATAGTTACGTATTTTTAGAAATTTTATTAAATTTGCATTGATATGTTTTCAGAATTTCTATTGAATTGATATTAAACTACCGACTGTAAAGTAAATACGCACATTCGCTTCACACATACTCAAATAAGTGACTACCATGAATTTTACCCACCAATACTTATTCATATTCATTATTAGTTCACAAGCAGCATTTATTTAACTCGTTATTCATTGAGTATTTGGACAGAAGCATTGGCGCCATTCACGCCCCTTGCCGAGTTTCCGGTCAACGCTAATGTACTTGATAAATGTTCAGGATAACTTTTACTTTTAGTTTAGTTATCCTTTTAGGATAACTTTTGCTTAGCCTCCTCGCGAGGAATTTCACTTCAAATTTTATATGTAAAAATACTTTATGAAAATAATTCATTCAATTAAAGTCCCCCCGTGTTTTCCGTTTGTGTGTTACTCGTGTGGCTGAGATAAAAATCGTCTCCTTTACTTTGAGATGAATTACTCTAATGAAAATTTTTTTCAGTCGAATCTCTGGTGCACGACTGAAAACTTTGTTCAGTATATTGCCCGACAGATTTCTATTTAATTTAATTTTGTGTCATTAGATTACTTAAATTAAATCGTTATTTTTGGAGGCCATTGAAAATTTTAAAATCGCATCCATATAGGATGGGATGTTCAACTGTACTTTCTCTTTGCTCATGCTCTAAAAAAAAGATGAAATCAAGATATCATCGGAAATCGTTATGTGTAACGAGTCCTTGAAAGTATGTTATGAAGGATTGTGTACTAATTATGAGTTATCCTGCCCACTAACCTGCCCACTAACCTGTCCACTAACCTGTCCACTAACCTGTCCACTAACCTGTCCACTAACCTGTCCACTAACCTGTCCACTAACCCGCTCACTAACCTGCCTCGCATGTCACTGGCACCACAGAGCGCCAGGCTCTCGCTAATTGCCGCCTGGGTTTGCTGAGTCCAGGAAAAGTTTGACGCTCGTAAAAGTGCGGCGATAAACTTGCCGGCCGCGCAATTACATGGAATTAGATTTGCTCCCGCGCCGCCATATTGATCCGGCCTCCCGCACGCTACACTGCGCCTATGTGCATCTCAGTGGTGCCTAAGCTATTTAATTATCAGGTAGGAATAGCATATATATTAAAGAATGGCTCCCAGGTGCATCTCACTGATGTCTAAGCTATTTCATTATCAGGTAGGAATAGCATGTACATCTGACAATGGCTTCCAGGTGCATCTTAGTGATGCCTAAGCTTTTAATTAATAGGTAGGAATAGCATATACGTCTGAGAATGGCTCCCAGGTGCATCTTAGTGATACCTGCTTTATTTAATTAATAGGTAGGAATAGCATATACATCCGAGATTGGCTCGTTTCAGTATGCAATGAAATCGAGCTTGGGACGAAGTTATTGTTATACAGTAAGAAAGATAAAAAGAATATCAATCTCTAATAAAATGTACTGATATATTCCTTTATCAAGTTGATTTACTTTAATTTATCCCATATTTAATTGATGCTTTAACTCCAAATTGAAAGTCACGTAAATATATTGTGGAGGGAGATTCCATTGCCCATAGAGAAGTAGCAGCAAGCATATAGATCAGCGACAGACGCAATCGTCTTATTGTTAACAAATTACCAAACACATACGCGTACAGAACTAGTCTTTATTGCATAAATTTAAACAAAATTTGTATTATTGAATATCAGACCACATAAACTCGTGTGCTCGCTTCATAAATTACAGAATTTAAATTAAGTGCAAACGAATAATGTTGAAATGGTCTGGGGTTTAAGCCAACTTAATAAATAATGCGAGGATATTGATAATATTAGAAGGCTTAATTATTGAATAATTGGTCATTCCTACTGACGCGGATCACACACGCTCAATAAATGATGTACGGAACACATGCCACACAAATGCTGCATGCCACATTTGCCACGCAAATGCTGCATGCCACACCTGTCTCTTATACACATCTAGATGTGTATAAGAGACAGCACAAATGCTGCATGACACACATGCCACACAAATGCTGCATGCCACACATGCCACACAAATGCTGCATGCCACACATGCCACGCAAATGGTGCACGCCACATATGCCACACAAATGCATCACACCGCAAAAGCCTCATTATATGTACAAACTATATATTCCAAGTACAGTTAGCTACATATTAGAAGTATTACGTTACAGTTACATATGAGAAGGTTACGGCATTATATATTCCAAGTACAGTTAGCTACATATTAGAAGTATTACGTTACAGTTACATATGAGAAGGTTACGGCATTATATATTCCGGGTACATTTAGCTACATATTAGTGGATTACGTTACAGTTACATATCAGAGGATTACGGCACTATATACTCCTGTTACAGTTAGTTACGTATTAGAGGGTTTATACATTCTATGTACATACAAATCTCTTGTCATGTCATATGATCCGAGTTTCAAAGCAAGAACAAGAGTGTTGGGAAGCTTGAGCCGCGTTCCTATAGCAACAGCTTGCAACAATAGCTCATGATCGTCGCTTAATAAAGCCCGTATTATAAGCCACGCATTAAATCACAGCAAAAAACAGTAATTAAAAGCGGCAGTTTTTATAGACGTGGCAGAGCTTAATAAGAGAGCGAGAGTGACCGAGTGCTGCTGCCGGCACCGCTGCTTAGGGCTTAGCTTCATAAGCAGGGCTGAACCCTAGTGTCGGGTGGGGTCTAACCCTTCGGGCAGCCCGCTAATTTACCCCACAGTCAGCACGCTACTTTACCCTACAGTCAGCACTCCAATTTACCCCACAGTCAGCACGCCACTTTACTTCACAGTCAGCACACCACTTTACCCCACAGTCAGCACTCCAATTTACCCCACAGTCAGCACGCCACTTTACCCCACAGTCAGCACTCCAATTTACCCCACAGTCAGCACGCCACTTTACCCCACAGTCAGCACGCCACTTTACCCCACAGTCAGCACGCCACTTTACCCCACAGTCAGCACNAGGAGTGACAGAGAGCGCATTTTCTCGTCGACGAAAACTTGAGGTCACGGACAGACAGACAGACAGACAGACGGACATGGCGAGCACAATAGTACATTTTTTCCATAAATGAGCAAATGCGCTAAAAAGTGCATCAGTATTAGGAGAATAAACCGCTCATTTCTCCTAGTGTACAAGGGCCCAAAATGCTGACTCAGCGTGTCGGCGACCGCATGCAGTTCGCATGCTACGTCTCGTCCCCACCACAATAGAGCAAAGAAGTACAATTCTAAACCTGCTGCTCATAGTACAAGATTAATGGTCGGCCACAGAGCGACCATGACTCGTGCCTACAAATTCCTCCATTTAGCTGCAAAAGATGTGTATAAGAGACTGGAATACAAGACTGGAATACAAGACTGGAATACAAGACTGGAACACAAGACTGAAATACAAGACTGGAATACAAGACTGGAATACAAGACTGGAAAGCAAGACTGGAACACAAGACTGGAATGCAAGACTTTAACACAAGACTGGAATACAAGACTGGAACGCAAGACTGGTATACAAGACTGGAATACGAGACTGGAACGCAAGACTGGAATACAAGACTGGAAGGCAAGACTGGAATACAAGACTAGAACACGAGACCGGAATACAAGACTGGAACGCAAGACTGGAATACAAGACTGGAACGCAAGACCGGAATACAAGACTGGAACGCAAGACTGGAATACAAGAATGGAATACAAGACTGGAACGCAAGACTGGAATACAAGACTGGAACGCAAGACTGGAATACAAGAATGGTATACAAGACTGGAAAATAAGACTGGAATACAAGACTGGACCGAAACATAAGATTGAAACACAGCACTGGAATACAAGACTGAATTAAATGACTGGAATACAAGACTGGAAGACACATTTATAGCACATATAGAAAACTCAATTCGTACACAGGTTTTTCAGCAAGCTGCATGATATGTGACCAGTAGCATTTACTTATTGAATAAATTGTCCACCTTTTCTGTTGCACAGTAACTTTCTTTCTGGAATTTTTTATATATCTAAATTCATTAGATTATTTTATCAAATAGTTAGAGGTATTTTGTGGAAATATTTTGTGGAATTTCTCTAATAATTTAGACATTGAAATATTTTTTCTTCTGTTTAAATGAAACGTTTAGATTTGCCGTCACTGGGTGATCAACTGCCATGAATTTTCGTCGGTTTTTACAATTAATCAATTTTGTGCTAAGTTACTTGCCTATAAAATCCGACGTAAAGTTACTTTTTTAAGTTATATCTTATAACATCAGATCCAAAAAATATTGTATCTAATTTGTTAAGGATCTTGAAACGATTTTGACTTCAGTTTTGTATGCTTGACAGGCACTTCCTGTTCACACAGCAACCAAGAGTCGCACAAAAGCCGGAATTTCTAAAGATTTCTGTGACAGAAAGAGACGATTATGGCGAACAATCCTCACTCGGAGGAAGATTCCATACAATTTATCTGTCAGTTTTCGGGCAGTTGACTTACAAAACGACGACGATGTTGACACTGCACAATTCGAAAGATCATGCGTCATTTTTTTTTTGGGGGGGGGGGAAGAAAAACTGTTTGAAAATTTGTCAATTTTCATGAATCATTTTGACACGCTGCACAAAGATGGTCCTTTGTGAGGAGTTTTGATCTAGAGGCGTTAGGTGGAACATTTTTGAGGCATTTGGTAAGGCATTTGAAGGAGACGTATCAGGATACTTATTGGGAGGTGTCTAGTGAGGCGTTTTGAGAGGCTGTCTGAGTCAGTTAGTGAGGCAGTTTTTGGATAATATCTCTTTCATAAAGTTCACTTTTAAGATATATATAGGTTTGATGATTTTTTAGTTGTTAATTGTCAAATTGTCATCCATCTGCATTTCCTCTGCACAACGTCGAGGCCTCCCCGCGGGTCACTCTGATTTATTGATGGCTAGGATGAGATAAAGAGATGCGCCATATATCTGATGCCGATAAATTTTTTAATAAAATGCTTTGAGATAATATGCAGATTAAAAGATGTTTCTCAACATTTTGAACTGAGCAGCAGCTGTAACGTGGTGTACAATCATTGGACCAACCATGTTGTGAGATTTCATTAGTTTGCATTTTATGAGTCAGTATAGAGTCTATTTTATGTTAGATATTTTGGTAGTACAATATTTATTTGTGAGATCCAAATTTTCGAGTGCAACGCGTTTTCGTAACTAGTTTACAGCCAGTAGCTCTTCTTTCGAATCGAAATTTGAGTTTAACGAAAACTTAGCATTGAAAGCGACTATCATTTTATATAATTCGATGGTCAACTTTTGGGGAGCTTAAAGACTTGAGGGAAACATATGAAATAATTCGTGTTAATCAGTTTTGCATCCTTGACGACTGACTAATTATTATATTAACATCTTTTTTAGTCGGATCAAGCAGAAGAGTTTAACTTGTTGCGAACACTTTAATTGCGAAAATAGGTCCGGTAGATCCTGGGTAGCAATTCTACATAAACTACATATATTGTAATGTTGTTTTGTTTGTGATGAAACTGTAAAGTAAATTCATTCGAAAACAAATCAACGTCATGATTTTCTTTTGCACTTAACCAACGAAAAATCCTAAACTGAAATTTCTGTGCAATGAAGAAGTTATAAGGAAAGTTAAACTTGCGGTCATCGAGAGACTTGCGTGCCTCTATACTACATAATAAGGATACTGTTGCGGACTGAGGTTCTGCTAACCAACGCTCTTGCATATTTTTATGTAACGAATTTTTTACATTTTAATTAATTCACTAATATTCATCATAAGTTGGTTAAATTGAACCCATGAGTTAATGCTTCAGCTAATAATTATTATTTGTTGTCATCGGTAGAGATCACTGCATTTTTGTTTCCTCAGCTGCATTGAGTGAGGTTCTATTGATCTATTACAAGTTCCTGCTATATTTTGAAAGTGCAACCTCTTGATAATGAACTGCATGCTGTGGTATCCGAGGTTTCTATTTTACGACGATGATCCGAGATGATGATACGGAGCATGCCAGGGATGACGATGATGTGACGATGATACGAGATGATGATACGAGATGATACGAGATGATACGAGATGATACGAGATGATACGAGATGATGATAAGGAGCATGTCAGAGACACGTCAGGTTTCGGTTTTCTTCAACCGGTTCTGTCTCAGAACATATTCAATATTGTACTTCAGCACTGGACTCAGGGTCGAATGATCGGTGGCATTTCGCCGTCAGTGGTTGGCATCCCTTAATCCTCTCCTTTGCAGAGTGTGAGGTTGACGTTAAGAAAAGATGTATCGGTAATGAGATCATGAGCTCGTAACTCTTACGACCATCGTAAAATTGCGCCATCAGAGACTGCCTAAACAATAGGCCATGCGCTCGTTTTTTCCGCTCTTGAAGGCTAAAGAAGATTTGGCGGCAACAGCAGCAGGGCTCAAGCAAATACGGTGGCAAGGAGGGTTTACTATGGCAGCAATAATGCTAGGAGTATTGATGCTAAGAGAAGTGATGCTAGGAGTATTGATAGAGGTATTATTGCTACACTGTTAGAAAAAACGGTGAAAAACGGCCCCACTGGCGTTCTAGTGGCCGGTCGTCCCGTGAAAATAAACTGTTTCGCCCTTTTTATCAGATGTTTTTCGGATTTCTAGTGTTAAATTAGAATAAAAAACGGCGAAACGGTGTTTCTTTTCACGGGCCGACCGGCCACTGAGACGCCGGTAATACCGTCAACGGTAATATTTCTAACAGTGTACAGGTATTCATTGTAGGGGTAATTGTATGTCACTGGTATATATTCTAGGAATAATTATGCCACATTTATTTATTGGTTGAGTATTGATAGAAGTGTTATTGCTGCAGATATTTATTGTAGGAGTAATTATGAAACCAGTGTTTATTTTAGGTGAATTTTCTCTATAGGACACTAGGAGCGCCATAGAGAATTTCTTCTTCAAGGCTATAGAATTGCTGGATAAATAAAATTGTAACTGACCAACACAAATTTAAATCGGTTTTTGACTGGAATAAAGTACAAGAATTAGCAATACATATAATACAATTTTCAAACGAGTCAGCAATTTGTTTTAAAAAATCTATTCCGCATAGTATAAAAATAAATGTTTGTTACTTTAGCGTGAAAAAAATTTTGGGTAACGAATCACTTCTGCTCGAAAATTCTGTTTAATCAGCACTCAAATTATTTGTCTAATAATTGTTACGATTATCATCACTTCAATAGTGGCTCCAACGCACATAAACCGCAATAAAATCAATTGTAGGTGATCATGATGACTTCTTGAATTTCTTGAAAATTGGTTAAAAAACTTTGTTTAAGCTGGCATCAAGTGGCCACCGATAGCCCAGCCATAACTTAATAAATTGAGCGATCGAATGTAGCCAGGAAAATCAGCTGATCAAATGATGACCATTTGCGTACTGATATTACAACCATGATTCAAAATAGGGTAGACAAATTAGACAATAAAGCATGGTCAATAGGATGCTCCAGATGCCCATTCAAGCGCCGATACACAAGCCATGATTTTAAACTGGGAAGTGAAATGAAGACAAGGAAGCGTGGTAAGCTTGCTGCCCTCTATGTCCATTACCTTGATGGTTCATAACTAAAGGCAAATGCGTTTTTCATGCCCAAGATATGCCTAGAAACTCGAGTTTTACGGAGTTTGCCTTCGCTGCCACAGATTGAGTTTTGACCATAAAAAGTTTATTCTTGCGCGCCTCGCGTCCACGGACGACAATTAATCTTTTATAATGCGCAATATTTACCCTGAATGGAAGATTATTTTCAAATATGTTTATATTTGAATACTACAAGTGAAAATTTTTTGGCCACACAAATGTCAAGATTTGAGAACTGAATTAACTAAGTTATTGAGCCGAATATTTGTCAGTAATGAGCACAAAAAATTTAATGAATTCATCGAAGGCTCGTGCGTGGACGCAGCTTCATCTGCTCATAATCGCCGAGCAGGAATGAGTTCGCCTCATGAAGCTTCACTCATAATTTCCTCATCATAATATAATGAAGAGATGCGCAGCGCTGGTGGCCGTATTGTGTGCACTCTCAAAATGTCCGTAATTTAATCATTGATTAAGATTATAGACCATTCATAGGGGACCTCTGATATTAATTAAAAGATCTTTCATACTTGACCTCTGATTAAGATTTAAAGACTGTTTATATATGATCTCTGATTAAGGTTAAATACCGTCCATGTATGACATCTGATTAAGATTAAAAGACAGTACAGTCTTACCCTGATTAAGATTGAAAGATCATTCATCCTAATTTATTCTTTCTTGCCTAAATTCTACATTTAGGCAAGCATTTATACTGAGGCCAGCTGTGCACTGAGGCCTGCTGTGCACTGAGGCCAGCTGTGCACTGAGGCCTGCTGTGCACTGAGGCCACACTGAGGCCAGCTGTGCACTGAGGCCAGCTGTGCACTGAGGCCTGCTGTGCACTGAGGCCAGCTGTGCACTGAGGCCTGCTGTGCACTGAGGCCAGTTGTGCACTGATGAGGCCTACTGTGCAATGTAATAATACAGTATATATATTACATATAATTAAATCAAATTCGTCTTTTACTAAGAAATGCCTGTTTTAAAAATAATGTCCCTATAATACACTATTATTACTACATCGAAGTGAATCTTGCGCCTATTGATAAATTCTTCTATCAAATTGATCGCCATTAGTGAACGTTTAGTGAACGGCGGTAGATATGTAAAATCTTTAAATACTGTCAATGGAAAAATGCATTTAAATGCATTCTTTTTTATGTTTAATCCTGGAAAACTAATCTTCTCGCAGGGCAATTCCGGCAAAAATATGAAAAAAGTATGCTGAACAGCCAGGGTATTAGAAATATAACGTGAAGACCGCAGAACTTTTTTATTTTATTTCGAAATTGAGTATGTCTTGAATATTTATTTTGTGAATTATGTTCGGACGCATCGGGAATAAATATATTTTTAATAATAGTATTTTTTTGTAGGACACGGGATTAATTTTATGAAGTTACAAAAGCAATCGAGTAGTGAATAAACTTATATGTTCATCTGAATTCTAAAAAAATTATTAGCTTTTCATTGAATTCGCAAGACACTTCAATAAAATTGAAGTACTTTAAATAAAAAATCAATCGCATACGAATAATATAATTTTACAATTAATACAAACTTTTTAATATAATGATGGTTATGAAGAACGTTATAAATAAAATAATTACCGAGCACCAAAACGAATACAATTCCACGCATGCGCAGCACATTGCAGCATGCAGCTCTGCGCGCACAATCTCTAAGCGGAAGCAAGCTTTTGTACTTAATATTATTCGGTTCAATAAATCCCATTTTGGGGATAAATGTTGTAATTATTGCCCATCGGAGGCACCCACCTGCTCACCATCAATCACCATCACCACAATCCATAAATGCACAAACAATGAGTTTTCGATCGCCGACCTCATCCAGCATTCATGTGCACTTGTTATTATACGATGAATGTGTTATCATGTGAACGCCTTAATGCAATGAATGGTAGCTTCTTTCAACCCATTACCTTCACAGAAAAGTACAGTTCACGTGAATATAACATTAGAAAATGCGGCCAGTGCCTGATTCAGGCTGGTTAGCAATTACATTGGCAGGTGGATTGTTCTGCCACATTATGGTGATTTTCTTCCATAATCATATTAATGGGGTTTCTTTACATTTAAAAAATTACGCTATAAGGTTATTTGAGGTTATTTAAGGTCGTCGTAAGGTTATTTTCGCTGATTTTTGTCCAAAAAATATACATTTGCGTTACTGTAAACTCTTCACTCATGAGCATCGCCATCTGTTCAATTAAAATAAGAAACGATTAGCAATTAAAAACGATAAATATTATTAAATTAATTCCAAAATTGCTGACTTACAAATATCCTAAATTGAAAGAAAAGAACAGGGAAACATTGACATAACAAGCAACAGCTAAAATGACCGCCTAGCTAACCGTATAGGCTCAATTGTTATCTACATTAAAAGTCGTAGTTAAGAAAATAAAAATGGAAAGGTATACTTGCAGATGGCAATAAAATAATTACAACCTATTACTTTGCTCGTAACAATTCACCTCTCGGTTCTGATCCTTAATCGAACTTTCAAGCCATTTACAAACAACGGTCGGCCGCTCACAAGCAACGGTTGGCCGGCAATAACGCGCCTAAGATACTCACTGAAGAAATCAGACTTCATGATCCTCTAGCTCTAGAAAATTCCCCAATAATAAATAAACGATGTATTGGGAATTTCCATTGCATCTTGGATTCAGAGCTAAATATTAACTATGTTTTTGATATATTTGGCCTCCTTCGATGTAGCGGCAGTGTCTAATATACAAGTAAATTTTAATATTAACGAAAAAAGTTTCATATATTAGGTCGTCATTCCAATATTAGGTCGGCATTGCTATTAACGCAGTTTCCAATATTAATTCGTCATTGATATTAACGCAGTTTCCAATATTAATTCGTCATTGATATTAACGCAATTTCCAATATTAATTCGTCATTGATATTGACGCAGTTTCCAATATTAATTCGTCATTGATATTAAGGCAGTTCCAATATTAATTCGTCATTGATATTGACGCAGTTTCCAATATTAATTCGTCATTGATATTAAGGCAGTTTCCAATATTAGGTCGCGGTGATTTAATGCCCACGCATTTATTATGTTGAGAAGCGCGCGTCAACATTAACGATGCATGAGGCCTCACCTCTTGCTTTGGCTCCCCCCAAATTAGGGAGCGAATTCATTCTGCTTTCATTTATTCGAATAAAATATTTTTATTGATAAATGTGTAAAATGATTATTATTATCATGCTGATATATTATAATCGGAGCTGCGCATAATCACGAAATCTTGAACGATTTATTAATGTTTGTTCCATTTGTTTTTTATCATTATTTACATCAAGGGTTTCATTTTTACCTGAAATTTGGTTTCCAGTGATTTTTCTTAAGTGGATTTTAGTATTTTTCTTCATACCGTTTGATTCATTTTTTCCTATATTTACTTTCAACGTATTCCTGATCATCGTCCGACATCCTTCTTATCCCCATCCTTCTTATCCCCATCATTCTTATCCCCATCCTTCTTATCTCCATCCTTCTTATCTCCATCCTTCTTATCTCCATCCATCTTATCTCCATCCTTCTTATCCCATCCTTCTTATCCCCATCCTTCTTATCTCCATCCTTCTTATCTCCATCCTTCTAACCCTCGCGTCTGGCTTATAACCAATACATATTATTTCTTATCCTATGCTTTCCTTCATCTTCATTGAGTCGTAGGATCCATCTGGCTGCGGACCGACCATAGTGTCCATCCATAAGGAATTATAGACTAAACAATAAAGTAAATACGATAAAGTTGTGGAGAAAGTCAAATCAGGATACCAGAAGACTTGCAGTCGTACTCTCAGAGAATTATGCGATACTTTGTCCGAAGACCGATGTACTTTTACCGTTATAGTAGGTCGTTTTGACCCATTTTGGCCAGGCAAATGGGCTCAAATGTGTCATGTTCGCTCTCTGTTCGAATCACGGGTAAAAAGAGGGGTCGGTTTACCGACCTATTTACATGCTTGGTGAAGCGAGGACGTCCTGGACCTCGTATTATTTCGAGTGAGGGTAATTCACTGCACGCATTTATGACATTAATTCTGAAACTCTTGCACTTTTGTCTTTATGGGACAAGTGAACATTCAACATATGTACCTACGGGCCACACGTATGTGTACCTACGGGCCACACGTATGTGTACCTACGGGCCACACATATGTGTACCTACGGGCCACACGTATATGTACCTACGGGCCACACGTATGTGTACCTACGGGCCACACGTATGTGTACCTACGGGCCTCACGTATGTATACCTATACGGGCCACACGCATATTAGGTATACAAACTTAGGCCACACGTATAGTGTACCTACGGGCCACACGCATGTTTATACCTACTGTCGTGCATATATACATGTTGCTCCTATTCAAGATACACGCTCAAGCATTTTAAAACCGACATTTTATTGAATGCGCAGCGACTGCGTACAAATTGTGGGATTCACAGCGCTTAACCTAGTCTTAGTGAAGACTTTCTAAAGACAGTAAAAAATCTAAACTTAGATTTGGAGATTAAATCTTGTCATGAGTAATAATTTATGTTCCTTTGATGACATCTAATATAATAATTATAAATGCTATTCCATTTTAAATATAATTCAAAGTGTACTATTAATTATTTTAATGTATATAAAGCTTATGTAGCAACAGAGTTCAGAGCTGATGGTCGGTATGGAGCCTGCAGCTGCTGGAGAGTTCTGAGCTCAGTTCAGAGCTTCCATTAACTTGTACCAAATCTTTTGTAGCAAATCCTCTTGCAAAGCATCCTTATCATAAATGGAATCTCGCCAGACCTGCCAAGTCATGCTCCATATTTGAAAATTTCCGTCGAATGTAAAAGCGCTGCGTCATCGCCGAGCAAAAGCTTCGATTTCGCGTCGGGCCAATTGCTAATTATTGAGATTGCCTTCATCTCTGTAGGAATTTTTATTACTAATTAAATGTGCTATTTCTGTTCAAATTAAATCTGTAGTAAATTTGTTAAAGAAGCATGAAATTTATAGTAAATATGTTGAAGAGGGAAATATTTGTTTGAATTTTTTTATTTGCTGGAGATTTTTTGTATTTATAAATTGAATAACAGCTTAGGATAATCCGATTTAACATGCAAAACTTTCTTATCTCTATAATTCAGGCTATCATTTGCTCAAATTATGAGAAACGTTTTGTCCACAAGCGGAATCTACGATAGTTTAGTTTAGTTAGTTTTTTACCTCGAGTTTAAAGTTTATGTTCTAAATTGGAAAAAAACTTCACTCTGCCTCGAAATGCAAGCAAAATTTCAACGCGTCATTTGAATGTTATAGGTAGCCTTAGCCGGGCCATACACTAAGAATAAAAAATGGGTCACATTGTCCTTGTACGGCCCTAGCACTGATATACAAGTTGCCGCGCCAAGCTAGGTGAGGATTACCCACATTATGGCAAAAATATAACTCAGTTCTCACTGCAGTGAGTGACAGAGAGCGCATTTTCTCGTCGACGAAAACTTGAGGTCACGGACAGACAGACAGACAGACAGACGGACATGGCGAGCACAATAGTACATTTTTTCCATAAATGAGCAAATGCGCTAAAAAGTGCATCAGTATTAGGAGAATAAACCGCTCATTTCTCCTAGTGTACAAGGGCCCAAAATGCTGACTCAGCGTGTCGGCGACCGCATGCAGTTCGCATGCTACGTCTCGTCCCCACCACAATAGAGCAAAGAAGTACAATTCTAAACCTGCTGCTCATAGTACAAGATTAATGGTCGGCCACAGAGCGACCATGACTCGTGCCTACAAATTCCTCCATTTAGCTGCAAAGCCGTGCGTTTAGCGCCTATATAATACACAGAGATATAGGTGGATGTATGGGTGTATTATTGTGTTGGTCACAGGGTGTGTGATGATATTGGAAAATGCATAAATGTATTTTTGTATAGATCACAGGATGTGTGATGACATAGGAGACTGTATGGATGTATTTTTGTATAGACCCCGTGTGTGTGATGATATAGGATGAATTCTAGGACAGATCACATGACGTAAAATTATTGGAATTCTTGGGGTTATATCGCATATATAAAGCATTATAGTGTTAGAAAAAAGCCCTCAGATATGTCATATGTGTAATGTGGATAACGTACGACTGCACTATGTAATAAATGCACTACGTACTGTAATGCACGGTAGAGGCAAGCAGAACAACTGTCAGAACAACGCAGAAGCGTACATGACCATTGTGCAAACTTATGACAAACTTAACTTAACTTAACTTAGGGCAAATGACAGTGAATGCCTATGCAGTATGGCAGTGAATGCCTTTACAGTATGACAGTGAATGCCTATGCAGTGTGACAGTGAATGCCTATGCAGTATGGCAGTGAATGCCTTTACAGTATAACAGTGAATGCCTATGCAGTATGACAGTGAATGCATATGTAGTAAATTAGTGAATGCCCATGCAGCATGGCAGGTCTGAGGCTAGTACATCATAGTGATGCTTGATTTATCAACGTAAAATTTGACACCCAACGAGCACCAAGAGGCGCTACTTAAAACTTATAATGTTACTAATAACCCCCGAACCATTACATAACAGAGCCGTTGTGCTCTAATTACCTCTTCGTAGTCGAAGAGGTATTTATATTTCCACTCCTCCCTTTTCGACAACAGATTATATATAGTATTGAGGCTGTGATTTCTGAAATTCAATGCCAAATTATTTCTGAATTCAATGCAAAATAAACCTTGAAGTTACGAAGCCTGGAGGCCAGCAAAGCCGTGTGTCCGAGATGGAGCTTTTAAGGAATCTCCGACTGGCACATGATTAATGACGGCAGACTGACGGCAGCGCCGCTGAGCTCCCTCCAACTCCAGCGCCTGGGTCTATACTTTCAAAAAAAGTTAAAACATCGTAAGTTCATCAGCCAATCATTGACGGCCATTCAAGCAAAATCCACCAATCACAGACAAGAAAATAGAGCGTAAGTATTTACGTTCACTTAGCGAGTTTTGAAAGTATGGCCCCTGTGGATATCAAACGTTGCAGGTTTAGACATGACTGTCATCTGGGATTTGCTGCGGAAAAACGTTAACGACATCAAGACGATTTAGTGTTGTTTAACGTTGAGCGCAAGAAAGCGAAAGTTCAGCAAGCGGAAGTTTAGAACGATAACTCCTCCAATCTCTCCATTATCACATCTGACGGAGAAACAAATTTTTAATTTATTTACCATTATCACATGAGAGTTACTTGCTTTAACCCAGCGTGCTGGAAAAATAATTTCAGTCGTAACTTATGCATGGCCCAAGTTTTGTGCATGATTGTCTACCAATGAATGATGGATCTAAGCGACCTTTAATTTCACGTCTGAAAACCACTTCAAGGACTATGCGAAGAATATTCATAGACTACATTGAAGACTATTTTAAAACCTGCTTACAGACCAGATTTATAGGTTCATTGAAGACCTCTGTTGAGACCAATTTTAAGACTCTAATTATGTCCACTAATTATGTTGTCGTCATTATCAATCAAAAACGCCAGCTGCCCAACCCAAATAAAAATAGAGAGTGGAGCACCTATGTTTTTATGGTGGCTATCGGCGGACCCCATAGGTGGAGCTTATATGATTTATACAGTGAATTAAGGGTGGCGTGCACCACCTATCCCACACCTATAACCTGCCAATGGCCACCACACCCGTAAAGCTCTTCGTACATCAATAACCTACCCATTGGCACCGGTGGCGCATCAATGAGCCACCAGTGGCCACCTTTAAAATGAATTCAATAAAAATTTTTCCTTTAGTTTCAAATCCGATGCTTCTGCATTTACTGATATTGCATCACCCAATCACCATTCTAAGTCCTTAGTTTCAAATCCGATGCTTCTGCATTTACTGATATTGCATCACCCAATCACCATTCTAAGTGCTACGCATGCAAATCTACACTGGCAGTACAAGTGACAATGTCAGACATGTAGCAGGAACATATAATCAGAGTACCATACACATACCTCGTGAGAAATCGACTTGAAGAAGTCCCTGCCTGCAGGATTCGAACTCCGGTCTCCCACAGTCATGGTTTCGTCTTGATCTCGAATGACCCGCAATCCAATAACACCTTTCTACGTTGGATAAATTACTGTGGCAAATACCTTCGTGCATTGTGTAGGCAAACGGTTTTCAGTGGCTTAAAAGAGATTTGCCTGCAATGTGCTATCAATTATTCAGACCTTACAAATCAGCGATGATTCATAGATGACTGCCACCTTTACTCGCCACCCTTTCGATTTATTGATGTTTTATTGTCGATTTTTGGCAAATCTGGCCACTCACCGTTACGCCACCTATAAACTGCTATCGCCACCTATAATCATCGGTGCACCACCCTTAATTTTTATTTGGGAATGAAGACGTAATTTCAGTAATTTCATTCACTTACGTTACTTACATCTTGTTTTAAAACTAATTTTTATCTTGACACTAATTAGTAGCAGCATAACTCGCTTAGCTACGTATCAGGCCTAGACGGCTTATTGAAAGAACAACCACTAAGGAAGCGTCATGTGCCAACAATTCAAACTTCACAAATAATTAATAAAATTCTAGCTTCGTTCAGCATCCTATTGTTGTTAGCTAAATTGCATAGCGGGACTGGGAATATTTATTATTCTCTAGAATGCAAGATTTTGTGCGATATTGTCTCTGACATATCGCAGGAAATTTTACATGACCGAAATGACGAAAATGAATAAAATGTTGCTGCCTGACTCAACAGAAATGTTTTTTTTTTTCTAAGTGACGATCGCGACAAGTAAACATCGGGTTTCTCTCACCTGCTAGAAGTATAATAAATTAGTTTTTTCAGAGTTGCACGGGATGAAATTTATATTATTGTCTGACTCGTATCTATTTGGAAATTTTATAAGTAGTACTTGAATTGCTGGAAATGTACCGAGTATTGTTGCCAGAGTTGCCAGAAATGCAACATGCCACAGTTGCCAGAGTGTCGCGAGGCTCGGTAGATTCACAGAGCTCTAAGCCGCGTCGGACACAGCGTTCACTTAAGATCGCAGCGATACAAGCCCCGGACTATGATTGTTTGCTGCCACTGTGGCTGTCAGAGCTCAGCTTGCCACCGTGGCTGTCAGAGCTCAGCTTGCCACCGTGGCTATCAGGGCTCAGCTTGCCACCGTGGCTTTCAGAGCTCAGCTTGCCACTGTGGCTATCAGAGCTCAGCTTGCCACCGTGGCTATCAGAGCTCAGCTTGCCACCGTGGCTGTCAGAGCTCAGCTGGCCACCGTACTGTCAGAGCTCAGCTTGCCACCGTGGCTATCAGGGCTCAGCTTGCCACCGTGGCTGTCAGAGCTCAGCTTGCCACCGTGGCTATCAGAGCTCAGCTTGCCACCGTGGCTATCAGAGCTCAGCTTGCCACCGTGGCTATCAGGGCTCAGCTTGCCACAGTGGCTATCAGGGCTCAGCTTGCCACCGTGGCTATCAGAGCTCAGCTTGCCACCGTGGCCAATATCTCATGCGGGCTGCACTGATCGAATCCAAGCTTGGTATTCAAATGGAAATTCTTATATGCTTTACGAATCCGGTTGTTGCTGCGCTAATAAAAGGGGTAAGATTTTAGCCTCGTATTGAAATATCAATTGCAAAGGGGGTGAAATATCCGAGTTTGCTTGCAGGATGATTACCCAAGAGAGTTGAGATTTCTGGCTGGCGCAGAAGTTGAATAAGGGGTAGAAATTTCCAAGTCTGCTTGCGACAACAGTTACAAAGTGGTTGGCGTTATAACATCTTCCTGCTGTGGCAGTTGCATATGGGTTGAAATTTCTAAATATTTTAGTCGCAGCATTTGTAATTTATAATGCTGGTTGTCACAGCAGTTATGAAAAGGGTTGATATTGCAACCTCATATTGCCGCAGCAGTCGCAAGAAGGCTTGAAATTTCGGCCTTTTAGCTGTTACTCGAGAAGTTACATACGGGGTTGAGATATCGGACCCATTTTACCGCTGCTGCTGCATAAGAGCTTGAAAATATATTTTGGACAAATAAATTTCAATTAATTGATTGCGAATTTTTTGTATGATTTGCCCATCAAGTTGCTATTTCTATGCATCGTTACTATAATTATTGTTCGGTAAACTTTACAGGAGTTTGTGACTCATCGTCTAGTTAAGCGTTGTAGTTAGAACAGTTCTGAATTCCCACTCTTTCAGCTTTACATATTAAATATCACACTCTAGGCTCAACATTCTTAATTGCATCTAGCTACTTAGAAAGGACTGTGTCAGCTCCTTTGCCAGATATAAATACCTATAGCTGACAAGGTAGCGTGGCTTCTTGCAGCTTCCTATAGCTGACAAGAGAGCGTGGCGTGCTGCAGCTTCCTATAGCTGGAAAGGGAGCGTGGCGTGCTGCAGCTTCCTATAGCAGGGCAGTGGAGCGGCATACCGCGAAACATACAATCTGCTTCCCTCATCCCAGGTTACAGCATGAAGCGACTTCAGCGTGAGCGGCGTCTGTGTTCTCCAATGTCATATACGATTCTCCCAATATTCTAATTTTTTCCAAAAACAAGTTAAGTATACCTGCTTAAGAATTATTTACAATTAAATATACGTCGTTGTTTTCGGGAATGTAGCAGAATAATTTCCAAAGTATTCTGAGGCCTTTTGATGTAAACAATTGAAGTTTCATACTTAAATAAATAACTATGTTATATGTTTTAGTGTTCTAAAGTTGTACTATTTAAAGTGACGTGCACAATAAAAACTTTTCTGCACCTAGATAGCAAGATCGATTTGTTTATTGCAATCACCCTCTAATTGGGTTACTAGGTATAATTTAAGCAAGGATTGACTTTTGATCCAATAATCCTCAATAAGAATTTAGCAGAACAGTGGAACTGAAGCGCTGCTGGATTAGAGATACTGGATAGTGGAACAGGATATTTAATAGTGGATATTGGATACTGGACACCAGCGTGGCTCCGGGGCTGCGTCGATGCGGGGCAATTCGATCGAGCAGATGAGGGCCTCTGGTCACTGCAAGCATTTCTTTGTTTGCAGGTTTCCTTTCAGTTTTCAGTAATTTCTGATGGAAGAACATTTATGGCGCATATAATTTGTACTGAAGATATAAAATACTTTCAATCACTCCTCTTAAAACCAGGTAGTGCACAGTTTAATTTTATCAAGAAATTAGTTAAATATTATTGTCGGTTTCAACGTTAGAGAATCACATGAAAAAATAGATCTAATTATTAAAGATTGGAAACTCCACCTTCATGAAGTGAACTGTTGCATCGGTTGGGGTCAGACGGACCCTTAATCTTTGTGTCACCTGCAACCATATTGATTATATTAATAGAATTATTATTGATTGATTAATGAAATTATTGATTACATGAAAGGGAATAACAGAGCAGTAAATACAAAGTATAACGAATTATATGTTACATGATTTACAACTGTGATGTGTTGCAGACAACAAAGACTAACTTGAACAACAATTTAAGAGTTATAAATTGATGGGTATAAAGTATGAGTTAAGCTAAAGAGCGGCTAATGAATAAATTAGAGAGAAAATTTGAAGAGTAAATAAAGTAGCATGAGAAGGCAGACAATAACTTACTGTAAAAAAATAATAAACCTAATATGTACACATGCTATGATAGGTTGAATTCATAAAATATATAGCCTTCATAAAAATAAATAGCATGCAGCATGTATAAGTTCTGCGTGATAATAAAACTGAAGCAATGTAGATAATTTTTTATATGGGAAGCAATTCTAATTTAGCCGTGCCACTTCCATTAATAAAACATTCTCAACAAAATGTGGATTAAATTACCTAAAATTGAAATGAATAAAAAATTTTGTACGGAATAAATGAATGGATAGTACCTCAATAAAACCTATAAACTATCGCGATGCAGTTTAAAGTAGGTATTGAAGTGGTCAACTAGCATACTTTCAGTTGAAGTAAACAGGCAGTAAATAAGTTAGAATCATGATTACACAAATAAACTAAGCATTTAGATTATGAGCAATGATATTTATTTATAAATCTTATATTAAAACTATTCACAGACCATATTTTTTGCTATTTAAAAACACTACCTCCGCACTCGACCAATTATTTTGTTTTCTCAAGACACGCCGTCAATGGAAGGAAAATAGACTATTGAAGGACATTGCGGAAATCAGCTCCTATAACCCGTACAATCTGACCAAGAAACTTAAGCATTGAATTAAATTAACCTGGTTAAGAAAATACAGATATGACTCGTGGCAAAAAGGTCATTTGGTAGCTCTGGATTAAAAAATGGCCCTGCGTTACCTTCAACAAAATATTTTTTTTAAGAAGGTAGGATTTTCCTATCTTCCTGCAATTTACAAAACCCCTCTTAATTACTAATCATTTTAAAATGAGTTGTAGAGCTTAATTTTAATTACACCGTCAACCGTCAATGTAGCTAACGTTTTGATAAGCGCGCGCGATTGTTGATTAGTGTCGTCGATACCGCGATCATAATCTTCATCCTGGCAAATTGAGGGTTTTAATTTTCGAAATTTTTGGACACTTGCAGCATCTGAACTTCTGATAAATTTTTATCGCTGATAAGAAAGCAGTGATAAATCAGCGTCCGTGAGATCGAGTGTGATTCAAACCTGCACGTCACGTCAATACATTGTCTAGCTGAGTTACATAATTGGAAATATTCAATAGAATATTAATGAACTTTAGGTGGCCAATGGTCGTCAATTATGGCAGATTATACGAAATTATTTAAAATATTGCGTGAAGATTATTGTGGAATTTAGGCGAAAATCCTTTAGGATATTTTAATACTTCAATATATTATCACACAATATCATGATATAAAATCATCAGTATTTTCAATAAAATTGTAAAATTAAAATATTTAACCCCTCAAAAATACTCAGGCTGAACAATATTCTGAATAAAATCTTCACAGTAATTCAGACTGAAAAAATTGAATTGAGGCGTACATTTTCAGTTCAAATTCTTTTCGTAAGTTTGATAACTAATATGTAAGCCAATATAGTTCATTGCCTTGCATAGTCCCATCAATGTTACATCGCAGAGTTGCAGATTAAACCAGTTACATGTTTGAAAAAAAGCAAACTTCTGAAGCCTTCAGTAATTAAGTAAACTAATAAGCTATCATCGCCTTCAAGTCCTGAAGATGCATGCATCTATTATTAATAAAAATCATAATATATTAATATTAATAAAAATACTAATAATAATAATAATAAAAATAATAAATAATAATAATTCAATAAACCAAGGTCTAATCGGCCGGTAATTATTTTCAGAGTACAGGATGCAAGGATCGGCTTTGCGGAAATAACTAAAATTAAAGATTGGGGATCCCAAAATTTTCATGAGGGAATAATTGCTGCATAACGGCGTGAATAAATGAATAATGCCTAAATTTAACCTTCGCCCAAGAGCTTCCAAGGCCAACTCAATTTTTTGCAGTTTTTACACTAGTCATTAACATCAGGGGCAGATAAAACTCTGGTACAATAATAATACAGGCTTTTCTTGATGACGCTCATATGCTCAGACACACCAGGGCCCATACTTTCAAAGAAATTTAAGAAGTCGTAAGTTCATCAGCCAATCATTGACGGCCTTTCAAGCAAAATCCAGCAATCATAGACAAGAAAATAGAGCGTAAGTACTTACGTTCACCTAGCGAGTTTTGAAAGTATGGCCCCAGCTGTATATATTTGATGCTGCTTATTTATATTATATTGCTCTTAAAAGTATTTTACCCTCATCTATTTGAAGGCAATGTTGGACATATTTCGTCGTGTTTTGAAGTGTGCTAATTCAGTGGCCATAGTTAACGGAACATGATCTCCTAGCGCCAATAAATACACCAGCGTAAGATGGATGAAGATAAACAGGCTGCCTCGTTGCAGCGCTCGCAGCATTTATCTCCAGCATCAGTTTTATGACCCTACGGCCGTATCGGCGGTGGCCGATCATCCGCCGCCCTTTGTGCGCACATGAAGCCGGTCTTATTTTGTGCATGGAAATTAAGTCATCAGAATTGCGGTAACCTAAGATGAGCGGTTAGAATTGATAGGTGGAGCGCTGGTAAATGATGGCCGGGGACCAACGACCAATATAACAATCCCCCTATATATGTCCAGTATAAGAATCCCCCTATATATGTCCAGTATAAGAATCCCCATATATATGTCCAGTATAAGAATCCTCCTATATATGTCCAGTATAAGAATCACCCTATATATGTATCACTATAGCAGAAATGAGTCATAACTAATAAACGTTATTTGTGGGGACATCAGAAGCGACGAAGTGCTAGGTGCTATCGGGTATATTTTTAAAACGAGTTGACAAAATAATGATATAAGGCCATTTTCCTTCGTAATCTGTGCTTATGTGTGCAGCAGCGAAAATATAATCAATCTCACTTTTTCCAGTTGTATAGTACAGCACCAGCAGTTATGTATAGTACAGTACCAGAAGTTATGTATAGACTCCTGCGTTTGGTATTTTTTTTAATCCGAGACGAGACGAGACGAGACAACAGGCTCTGTCCCGGTTCGCAAGAAAAACCGGGACAATTTTCAGCCTTCCGTTGGAATTCCGGGACGATACCGAGACGAGACGAGACGTCCCGGTTAAAATAGGTACCTTAAAATTTCCCGGAATTTACAGCCATTTTAACGAGACATAACGAGACTAATCAATCATTGATGTGGTGTAAACTTTGGCTTACCGTCATACATTTATACAGAGCTGGGCAGCGCTACTTTGAAATGCAGCGGCCGCTACCGCTACATGCTCTAAATGTAGCGGGCGCTACCGCTACCACTACAATGGCTTAAATGTAGCGCCGCTACCGCTACCGAAAATGTAGCGGCCGCTACATGTAGCCCGCTACTGCCCACCTCTGGTAACAACAAACATGTTGACACTATTAACAGGCTGAGGTTTACAACATTACACCGAAATTGTTCGTAACGGTACAGTTTTATTCTGTAATTTATATTATGTATGTATCATGCTGATTTTTAAATAATATTTAATATTATTAAATAAAATCTCTAAAGGCTTTATCTATAAATGTAGCGGTAGCGCTGTAGCGGCAAAACCTCGTATCGCTACTTAAATATGTAGCGGGCGCTACCGCTACCGCTACAATTGCTTAAATGCAGCGCCGCTACCGCTACTGAAAATGTAGCGGCCGCTACATGTAGCGCGCCACTGCCCACCTCTGCATTTATATAATAACTTGAGACGTATCCTTTTACTATTCTGATGGGAGCTCGACAATTGAAATTATTTTTGCGACGAATACATGTTGTGGTTTAATATGGTAGTTAATCTAGACAGGCAAATAAAAATGGAAAACACGTTTTTTTCCAAAAATTGTGTTCATGATGGTTTGGAGGAGGCCATACTAGCTGTAGCTGGTGATATCGGCTGACTGGACAGACTTTAATTTGCCTCCAGCTCTATCACAGAATTAGATTCATCGATCTTGCCTTAAGCAATCTCCTTCAACAAAAAAGTTTGGAAAGAAAAATCAACAACATTTTAAAGTTGGAACAAGTTGGAAAAAATATAATAAACAACATTAAACAAGCCCAAGTGTTTGATAACAATTCAGGAAACTGCGCAATTGTGAAGATTTCCTGCAGGCTTAGCACAAAATTTTACTAAAGGCAGAGATAATCTAATACTAGCTTTAGTATTATTAGGAATATCTTACCAGATGCCACGGCATGTAGGGACGGCCGCAACAGCCGTAGCGCTGTCATGCCACGGCATGTAGGAGCGTAGCTACAGCCGTAACGCTGTCATGCCACGGTATGCAGCCGTAACGCTGTCATGCCACGGCATGCAAGGACGGCCTCAAGAGCCGTAACGCTGTCATGCCACGGCATGTAAGAGCGTAGCTACAGCCGTATTGCCGCCTGACCTTTCAAAGAGTAAAGGCTTCTGGAGGCTCTAAAAAAATCCCATTGACAAGTTAAGCGCAAGCGGCCGACGTAAATCGCCTGCGCCTCTCGCCAGGTTTTGCATAGAAGCTCGGGGCCGCGGACCTCCAGAATGGGCTAATCAACGCTAGCGTGTCCGCCATCTTTGCGCCCCTTGATTTTGCCCACGCTTTTTTTCTGGGTATTGAGTATAATGATTGTGGCTTGATGTTGCTCCGTCTTTATTCATATTACTTGGTATTCCCGACACTTGTAGACTGTCGAGGCTATGTTGGACTCGGCCAAAGTCCAGCGAATTTTCGAACGTAATTTCACTCATATTCTAGTAGTTTGATTTGTATGGTTTTATTATATAATATCATAATTTTGATCATATTATCGTAGCTTGACTGCTCATCCAAATATATTGTTCAGGCCCTAATGTATTGTTCAGGTTCTTCAAAAATTAGAATATTGTGTACAAGCCCCAGTGTATTGTAAAGGTTCTTCAGGGATCCAAATATTTTGCGCAGGCCCATTCAAGTGTATTGTACATGTTCTTCAACGATCCAAATATATTGTACAGGCCCTAGTGTATTGTATATGTTCTTCAATGATCCAAATATTTTGTACAGGCCCTGGAGTATTCCCCAAAAAATATATTATTGGTGATGCATCGATGACTATTGGTGGCTATAGGTGGAAATTATAGATGGAGCACCGACGGAGCACCGATATATAGCACCGATGGAGTGTTCGGCCTATATTCCACCTATAACCTGCCTATGGCCACCCTACCCGAAAAATTCTTCTTCCACAATAACTACCCATTGGCACCGGTGGCGCATCGATGAGCGACCTTTAGCCACCTTTGAAATGAACGCGATAAAAATTTTTCTTAAGTTTAAAATTCGGTGCATTTGCATTTACTGATATTGTTTCATACGATGACGCATTCTGAAGACTACGTATGTAAATCCATGCACGGTGGCAGTACAAGTAACAATGTCAGACATGTGACAGGAACAAATTAACACAGTACCAGAAACATACCTCGTCAGAAATCTACTTGAAGAGAAGTCCCTGCCTGCAGGGTTTGAACTCCGATCTCCCTCGCGTAAAGCCAAGCCTCTATACCGTTATACCGAGGACTTGGCACACGAGTCATTTAATGATCCTTGATAGCAGTATTGCACGTATTAATTTCATCAAATGACTGAAGTTAATACTACCATCTTGATGATTAGATGCTTCCATAAACAATTTTATTTGGACAAGGTGCTATATTCGAGTAAACAGCCGCCGACAGAAACTTTCTTTTATCCATAGCGAACGATTGTTCAGCTTAAAGAGTAAAGGCTACTAGGAAAATGCTTAATAAGTATTGAAGTCTCAAATGTGTAGAGGTTCAATCCGAAATATTTTCGCCAAGAATATTCTTGCGTTAAATAAGCAATTAATATCACTGGATGATTTTGAAATGTTAAGCGTGAAATACCTTCATCACATGTGGCTCTGTTTTCTCTAGCCTAATCTATATTCTTTTGCATAGGAAAGATACCGATACCACTTTATTAGAAATGTAGACTTAAATTCGAAATAATTATGCGGTGGTTATATGAGCGAATTTCCCACATAAATAATTATATTTTATTATCGAAATAAGCGATAGAAAACCGGATTTCTTACTCGTATCCCTCTGCGCAAAGAGAATGATTTTTTGACAAGCAAATTATCCGGAAAGCACATACTTCGAGCAGGATGTGTTAAAGCTATAGTATACAGGAAAGAAGCTCACCTCCGACGCGCGCCTACCCTATACAGGTCGGTCACGTAACGAACGTATATAACGTATTGTACTGTAGTGCGTATTGAGGTGGGCCCTCAACAGGACACTTGTCGCACCTGGATTCATCGAAATTAATGATTGTCAACGGGTTACTTAATTTGAAGTATACTGTTTCGAGACAGACTCCATCGAGAGTGTTCAGTTGTTCTCCATCGAGAGTGTTCAGTTGTTCTCCATCGAGAGTGTTCAGTTGTTCTCCATCGAGAGTGTTCAGTTGTTCTTCATCGAGAGTGTTCAGTTGTTTTCCGTCGAGAGTGTTCAGTTGTTCTCCATCGAGAGCGTTCAGGTGTTCTCCGTCGAGAGTGTTCAGTTGTTTTCCATTGGGCGTGTTCAATTGTTCTCCATCTAGAGTGTTCAGCTGTTCTCCATCGAGAGTGTTCAGTTGTTCTCCGCCGAGAGTGTTCAGTTGTTCTCCATCGAGAGTGTTCAGTTGTTCTCCATCGAGAGTTTTTAGTGTTCACCATCGAGAGTGTTCAGTTGTTTTCCATCTATAGATTGTTCAGTGTTCACCTGTTATCCACCGACTTCACTCAGTTCTCATCCATAGAGTGTGTTCAATTATACAGGTGTACTGCTCTGTATTAATGTACGCTAGATAATAGCTCTCTTATTTTCAATAGGTTATAAACATACCGCGTGCCGCAACCTCGATCAGTTTCTGCACCTCGATCTCACAGGAATTATGGCGCCATTGCGTTGCCAGTTGCCGTATTTCCAGCACTATGTCCTGCATTTAATTCAGTATGGAAGGCAATAACCGCCCCTGCCAAGCGAGGTAATTGAATTGCACTTATATGGACGGTGGAGCTTAAACAAAGCGAGGCTCAGGCCACGGTCACCGCGGCCACACCATCATTGATTGGCTACCAGATCATCTTGAGATGCTTTTCTTACCAGTTTAATGCAATGCCACCATTTACTTAGATTTTGGGCGATAACCGCTCTCTAGCACAAAAAAAGTTGCGATAAAATAGACATAATCGTTGAAAAAATCATGGTTACGTGATAGCTCGAACACTTAAAATGGTTTTTGTATCTAACAACCTCTCGTTCGAATAAATGTGGGCGTTGAGGTGGAGAATGTCAGTTTTTCTCAAAGAAAATATGCCTGTTTTCTTACGATTACCGCCCTAGTAAATATGTCGGGCTTGAACTCATTAATTATTGTAGAAGTTCAGATGAAAATTGGTAGAAATTTGCTCTAAAGTATAGGCGATGAGCTCATTTACACCCAACGCACTCAGAGGTGATGGGGGTGTGATCGTAACCTGTTTTATTTACCCATTGCGATGTAGGCGAGGTCAACTATAATACCCTATTTTGTTTATCCACTCTGAAAAACTCATTATTTTAACCTCTTACTATCCTCATGTGCGATGAGGATATAGTAGTCCTCAACTCTGACCAGGAAAGTCATTCTCTAAAATCAACTTTCGCTTAAAAACTGCAATTTAAAGTGAATTCAGAAGTTAAAAACACGTGAAAATCTTTTCCAAGTTTCAGAAGAATGAATTTCATCACTTATTATTAAGAATTTTGAGCACCTCGTGAGTAAAGTAGTGCTATGTGAATGATGATGCGATCATGAATAATCCGAAAATAGCACGCGGTTTGAAACCGCTGATCCAATATTGCAAAGCTAATCCATGGTTATAAAGAATATGGCTCTTTGTTCGGAGGATTGTTCGGTATGAAAACTCGTTGTAGATTGTATCGGTTTCTGAAAACAAAGAATGAATAATTTGAACACAAATTGAGGTTATTCGAAATTATAAACAATATGGGAAAATAATCGAGGTTAACAAGCAAAAGTAAATGATAACATACTAAATTGCTGAACAATCTAGAGCAAGTTTTGTTAAAACTGAACTTTGACCGAGCTCATCACTCTGGTCCTACCTAAAAGGTCCCAACCTTATGTACACGGAAGAATGTTCAGTAAAAAAATTCTTTACAATGATAACTCAAATAATTGTGAACAAATTCTGCAGTGCGTTAGGAGTCCGTTCATTGTTGATCAGAAATATATTGGCCGCATTAAGTTGATATCAAATCATGAAGTCGAAAATGAATACTCACTGCCGTAAGTTGACATTAAGTAATGACTGTCTCAAGTTGACATAAATATTTGGTAGAGAGTTTAAATGATAATAATTAAATACTCACGAGCAGAATGTTTAAAAATGCAGAACATTTAATTCGTAAACGTAACTATTAAGACGCAAATGCAGAACGTTGAATCGTAAACGTAACTATTAAAAAGTAAATACAGAATGTTTGAAATTTGGTGTAGAATATCGACCATTCTGGGCAACGAATTGCGCACAGATGACGATTCACTATCATTGTTTAGGATATGTCCAGGGAGACTCCAGTTGTTCTCATCGTCCGATGATGCGTGAAGGTTACATTTTTTTTCTTTCCATACGCAAATACTCGAGCACTGCATTTTAGGTGAAAAAAAAACACACGTGATCGTCATAAGGAAAATGATCAAGATTTTTGGCCTTGAACAATGTAGCGTCTAGACTCTAGAGTGATAATTGTGGGTGGAACATCGGTGCAGGTGGAAGGTTGCAAGTTGATTGTGAAAATGTTTTTGCTGACAAAAAATTGATTGGATGGGGTGGGTATTTCCTGGTGATGAAACTTATCTGGTTATTTTTATACTGATGCATAATCCAAACTGATCCGAGTCGTAGTATTTTCAAAAAAGAACTTTCAATCGCTTCTCGTCAATTTGTTCTACTTACCCGAATATTTACTCACAATATCAAATTTTGGTTAAATGAAAAGCTCGCGGAATAATATCACATTGAATCGAAAAACTATCAAAATGGTAATCATTTCACAACAATAAAATTTTCAATCTTTATGTTTTGGTTAAATATTTATTGTATGAACCAAAGAGGAAGTTAAAGTTATATTTCTTATAATATGGACTTTTTTTCTATAGAAAATCCTTACCCTTTATAATAGAAATAAATAAATAAATATAAATTTGCGATATTTTTCCAGTTCTATTCCTGTCAAGGTTGTGCAGGAGCGAGGAAGAAGCATTCGAGTATGCGGACAGCTCTCCTGACCCCAACACTCAAAAAAACTGCGCATCGTTACGCTCCCTTTTTGGGACCTGAAAAACGCAGTCTGAATGACGGACAAAAAATGTGTACGGGCGAGTCAAACGGCGGGCGCCAGCGCCTGAATGCCCAATAGTTAGGACCGGGATGTTCTTTTTCTAAAATATTAATATGATAAATTTGTAGCTGAGACAAAGTTAAAATTCTAAAGTATTATATTCCACAGATACTTGAATCTACATTGTGCAACATCAGTTTCTTGCATTGTTTAAGAGCCCTGAATAAATTCAAGTCTCATACCGGAAATTTCAATATTAATTTTATATATTTCTTCCATAATTATTATTATCAAATTTGTATTTCTGTCGTGAAACAAAACAGGGACCAAACGCAGTATATGGCCGTTTTGGTCTAGAATTATCTTAATTGATATTAATTTGCGCTCGAAAACTGAAACAAGGAAACGACGCATATTGAGTATTAAAAAGACATAGAAGGAAGATAAAGGAAATTCTCTTTTGATATTTTTTTTGTTTGTATATAGTAATTCCTATAGTAGTAATTTTCCTATAGTAATTTTTGATAAAATATTTCTTACTCTATTATTTTTCATAAATCAAAGTTAATGGAGAATAAATTTCTATATATTATCAAAAAATCTATTGTTCATATACAGATGGTACTCAAATACTTCTGAAAAAATCCATAAGGGACTCGGACATGATCCGAATTTTCACACCACAAAAATATGCTTAACACAACAGTGTATGTGGAACGTGCTTTGGTTTGTACATTCAATTTGAATGTTCATGTAGAAATATGGCAAAATTTGTAAATATGGCAACAATTGTCTATAACTGTGAATATTTCCTGGTATTTTCTGAACAGTTTAATCGAGTACGTGCAAAGATAAGGCAGTGTTTCCAAACTAGCATTCTTTTCGCATGCAAAAAGAAATTTCGCATGCAAAAAAAAGAGGCAAGAAATTCCAAGCATCAAAACAAGAATTCTTTTTAGTTTTTCCTTTGCCTGTGCGATGTACAGGCAAAAATGAGGCAACAAGCTTCGTGTCTCATAACAGGAATCTTTTTTCTCCCTTGTTTTTTTTCGGCAGACTGTACATGCAAAAATGAGCAACAAATTCCATGCATCAAAACTGGGATTAAGCTCGTGATAAAGTGTTTGCCGTCATGCCCTAATGGCGTACATATAATACAGCAGCCAACCACCGCCACTACAACTGATATAAATGCCGCTGTCCCGCACCGGCTACTTTGAGGACTTCGGAAGACCTTATTTGACTCACCTTTGTCTGGGTGCCTTCTTCTGCTGACCTCAGGTAGCCTTCACTTCATTATTCTTTTCTGCTAGTGGTTGAAGTGCCGAAAAATATTCTAATGCATTTAGTTTCAATACGGCACTTCTCAAGACCCCGTTTGTGCTTGTTTACTGCAGTTGTCTTCTTTTGTGGCCTTCTTTAGGTTGTCTTCTGTTGTGACCTTCTTCAGGTTGTCTTCTGTACTAGCCTTCTTTAGGTTGTCTTCTGTTGTGGCCTTCTGTAGGTTGTCTTCTGTTGTGGCCTTCTTCAGGTTGTCTTCTGTTGTGACCTTCTTCAGGTTGTCTTCTGTTGTGGCCTTCTTCAGGTTCTCTTCTGTTGTGGCCTTCTTCAGGTTCTCTTCCGTTGTGGCCTTCTTCAGGTACTCTTCTGTTGTGGCCTTCTTCAGGTTGTCTTCTGTTGTGGCCTTCTTCAGGTTGTTTTCTGTTGTGGCCTTCTCCAGGTTGTCTTCTACTGTGGCCTTCTTCAGGTTGTCTTCTGTTGTGGCCTTCTTCAGGTTGTCTTCTACTGTGGACTTCTTCAGGTTGTCTTCTGTTGTGACCTTCATCAGGTTCTATTCTGTTGTGGCCTTCTTCAGGTTCTATTCTGTTGTGGCCTTCTTCAGGTTCTATTCTGTTGTGGCCTTCTTCAGGATGTCTTCTGTTGTATCCTTCTTAGGGCTGCATTGCTTATTTTGTTTTGTCTAGTTCTGAAAGCGCTCCACATTATCGATGTGACTTCGCTGTCCCATTGAATGCTAGATGTAGATTGTAGTATCTAAAGTTCCATTAAAAAGTCATGGATTATTTAATCACTGACGCAGCGTAGACTTCGTGATTGCCATCATTTCGTACAAGCGTTCATCATTTCATACAAGCATTCATCGATCGTCCTCCCTGCATGTACAATGAAATTTTCGAGCATTCACTCCTAGTTCGTCTTAAGTAGCATACAAGTACCGTGCAAGGTATTTATATCATTACACGGTCGTGCGAATTCCATGTCATAAATCAGTAATGTAACTATCATTAATTTAACGAATTACCTCCCAAAAATACACCGCGGTCTTTCCTTGTTCTTCTTAACCGGTTAAACCGTGCTCAGGCGAGCGCCATCCTAGCATGGTCCGGTTGGATCATCCGTGGCGACACCGAAAGGTTTGGTTGGCCGGTTGAAGTCCAACGTAACGCCGGGCGGTTGGGTTGGCTGGGTTGGCCGGGTTGGCCGGTTGGAGGGTCTGTTGAAACAACGAGTGCTTCGGTTGGTGGAGTTGGACGGTTGTAGAGGCCGGTGGTAACACCGAGCGGTTGGGTTGGCGGAGATGGACGGTTGGAGAGTTAATTGTGGTAACGTCAAGCGGTTGGATCGGCCGAGAATGCCGACCAAAAATCGCCTTCATTACGCTAGTCTCGCCAAGATTTATCGAAAGAGCATCCAAGTCGCCTATTCTTCAACGTCGCGCGCATCCATAATGAAGGCCGGCGACCGCTTCACTATAACTTGGTGCGATAGAACGCTACCTCCCCACGCTACTAAATTCTGCAATATTAATTAGGCATTTAATTCATTTGACACTCGCTACACGACGCTCGGGCTGTAGTATCTGGTGCCAGTACCCCAGAATGTATGGTCAGATGGTGCCAGTACCCCAGAATGTATGGTCAGATGGTGCCAGTACCCCAGAATGTATGGTCAGATGGTGTCAGTACCCCAGAATGTATGGTCAGATGGTGTCAGTACCCCAGAATGTATGGTCAGATGGTGCCAGTACCCAAGAATGTATGGTCAGATGGTGCCAGCTGGTACCTCTGCCTAGCTACCTCTGGTTCCTAGTCAGATGATGACAAGCCTCACGAGAAATATCACTCTTTGATATTAATATCATATCTCAATAAATATATTTATTACAATCTCATTGTATATGTAGTAAAATTGCTGTACATCAATATTCTGAATTTTCATGCCTGTGCACCGCAAGTAATGACAATAATGGTACATTTTCTGCTACATGAGTAACACATCAACTAGACAAACAAAGTACCTCTTCTGATACATGTACCACTTGTAGTATGGCATTCATCGCATATGTGTCACATGTAACATGTAATAAGAACCGTTCACGCAGCTATTAACTTCGTTCCATAACACGGCACAGAGATTAATTTGCTAACTGCCGATCACCGAGCAAGCTAGGGTATAATAATGCATGCAAGTTGCCCAAGCTGACTAGTAATGATCATAATGATTACAATCAATTTATATAATGAATGCACTCGTATGCTCTTCGAAGCTCTAGGGTCGATGACATCTCATTGTCTTAAAGGAATATTTTCTCGTATTGTAAATTACAGGGAAATGAATAGTGAGTTAAAGGTTTGATTTTTCATGTTGTGGGAATTGCCAGAATTTCCTGCATCGTATGATCATTTAGCTGACACGTATTAGTATAATTTTAAATTGTATGGCAATGAGCTGGAGTCTGACAAGGCGGACATCTTTAGCGGTCATTAAAGAAGCCAGAGCCTTAACGTGGCCATTGAAATTATTTTAGGGGCCCGGAATGCGGAATATGCAGGGAATGCCGGCAAGTCCGGCCTCACGTGCTTTGAATACATTAAAACCTGTGCGCCAGCTTTCCATTTCTTCTAAGTTGCGGGTGAGCAGCAATGAAGACTTGAAGCGGTGCTTCAGAATCCGGCTATGAATAGTTAATACCTGCCGGGTTGACGGCTCAACTTGAGGGAGAGACTTTGACTGAAGTCTTCAGAATAGGTAATACCTGCCGGGTTGACGGCTCAACTTGAGGGAGAGACTTCCATTGAAGTCCTCAGAATAGGTAATACCTGCCGGGTGGACGGCTCAACTTGAGGGAAAGACTTTACAATTTTAATTTTAGAGGCTCTGACAATTTTAATTTTAAAAATAATTGTATCACTAATATGACCCAAGGATATATGCGCAATAGGAATTTCTTCAAAGGTTAGTCACATATGAACTTTTAAGCTTCCCTAAAGTAAAGAAAATAATCGTTTAAATTTGCGTTAATTATAAGTGATTTTTACACTTAAAGCATATAATAATTTCATATTAGCAATATAAGTTTTAAGAACGGACGTTAGGGCGGCTCAATAAAGCGACCTATTTCATAAGTGAGGGGAAAGTCGTGAGGCTAACTGTCTTATGGTTATGTAAGATTGAACGAATTTAGCGCAGTCACGCACCTAAAAATAAGTAATGATTAATTTTTTGTGTACTCAATTTCTTGAAGTGACCTCAACTGAGGCCATATAAGGAGACCATTCACGGGAATGAGTGTGTTTGCAGAACTCTCTTGTGGCTGTCCAGAGCATATGTGGCATGCGCCGCTCACTCCATTATTACGTTCTCTTGGCATGATGCTTAGAGCTTTTTTGTGTCGGCATTATTACTTATAGTGAATCAGGGAATAAAACGTTGTCTCTTCTCTTACTTAGGTACAGAAAGGAATTAATTGTTAAAGTTTCACTAGATCGAGTGTATTGCTTTTTACATGAGCGTATGTTCTGCCCATATATTATGAACTATTATGAACATTAAAACCGATGCAGATTTACTTAAATTTATTTAAAAATAAACTGAAATAACCATCTGAAAACTAACTGCTCGCGCATGGTATTGACTGGATTTAGTCACCAACGTAGTAATTAAATATTTTGATTAAACCGAGAAAATTTTTATATCAATTTTGAACTTAATATAGAATTTCGAACATTGATTGATTTTCTTAAATTAGGTAAAAATTGTTTGTGAATGAGCGATATGAATGAGCTTGTAGCCGGCCTTCATTCGTCGTTATAATTATTTTTTTTACACAACTATTTCCTAGGCATTTTTTGTGGACATTCAAGAAATTATTGCTCATGTTTGTGCTATAAAATTTGTAAGAAATTTTTCAGTATTTAACTTTCGGTCATTTCTAGCAAGTGCACTAATAGAAAAATCCTGCTATTCGCGATCGTTCGTTACTAGTTAGTCGTGATGCATCTAGAGCTACGGTGTTGGTGTAACTGTTAATAATTTTTTTGAGATATTCAAAATTTGTGTTCGTGAAATTTATGTATAGTGTGTGACTATATCTGGGTGTACTGTGTGTGATTATAGTATAATTCATATTTTAGTTACTTATACGATTTGTTTCACTTCGGAAACCACCTTCATTTTTCGACCATTTAGTTTAGTGCGATAAATTTTTTGGCTTCTTTTTCTGAATATATATTCCACATCTCAGTTTTATATCTTTGTCTTCGCAAGATAGAAAGTATTGGAAATTAAATTTTTATAATGAAGTGCTATAAATTAAGTGTTCAAAATAAAATGTTCAAAATAATGTGTTCGAAGTAATCGGTTTCAAATGATGTGTTTGGAATAAAGAGTTCAAAATAAAATGTTTAGAGTAAAGTGTTTGAATAAAGTGTTTAATGTAAAGTGTTCATAATGAAGCATTTCAAATAGTGTTTAGAATAAAGTGTTTAAAATAAAGTGTTTGAAATAAAGTGTTTAAAATAGTGTTTAGATAATATCTAAAATAAAGTTTTAAAATAAATTCTCTAAATAAATTATTTGGAATAAAATGGTAACAATACCAAGCTCACTTCCCTGCTCGGTTGAAGTTCGGGTAGTCTGCCTGGCGCTGCAGTAGAGCGTCGCTCTTACAAGGTGAGTTAGCTAATCACTGAAATTGGAGGACTACCTAAATGCAAGATTTGCATCATATTCCTGTTGAATCTGGATTAATTACACTATAATTAATTGCGAATTCTTGATTATTTACACTATAATTAATGTGGAAGATTCGCGATAGATATGGAACTATCAAGCTAGAGCTTCATTCCCATAAAATTGTCAAGTTTAAACATGACATGTTCGTTGCGGTAGGCGAGTTTAACATTTTTCATTTTATAGTTAGTTAGGAACTTCTAATCTAGCTTTTAATTGACGATGCTGATGCGAAAAATATTGATAACGCAGGGAGAAGTTAACAAATATTTGCTTGTAGTTCAAGAGATATTCTGCACAAGTTGTCCGACACAATTTGATATAAGGCAAGGGTCCGACAGGGCAATTGCTAGAAAATCTACCAGAATTTGTGCGGTATGAGCTACAATTAATGGACCGAAGTGATTTTCACCCCGACCATGTGCCCTGATGTACTATTGTGCATTTCACCCCGACTATGTGCCCCCATGTACTATTGTGCATTTCATCCCGACTATGTGCCACCATGTACTATTGTGCATTTCATCCCGACTATGTGCCCCGATGTACTATTGTGCATTTCACCCCGACCATGTGCCCCGATGTACTATTGTGCATTTCACCCCGACTATGTGCCACCATGTACTATATTGTGTATTTCATCCCGACCATGTGCCACCATGTACTATTGTGTATTTCATCCCGACCATGTGCCCCGATGTACTATTGTGCATTTCACCCCGACTATGTGCCACCATGTATATACTTTTGTTCATTTCACCCCGACCATGTGCCCCGATGTACCGCTGTCCATATTTAACCCTATTCTTCACCAAGTGCATCGATTTACCACCGTACATGAAACTCTGTCAGGCAAGACTCGTAGTCATTCTAGCTATAGAGCAGGACTCAGTATAACTAGGATTTAATCGGCCCTAAAAGCCTGCAGAAGCGGCTGCGATATTCAAGGCGATATTTAAGGCGATATTCAAGGCGATATTCAAGGCGATATTCAAGGCGATATTTAAGGCGATATTCGAGAGGAGTTTTCCATGGCAGGGCGTGGCTGCTGAGGAAGCCACTAATTAAAGGAGCTCGCTGTGTGCAAATCAGGCGGCGCAAGTTTAATGGCAAGGAGCCTGCGAGATCAGGCGAATCTCTGCTCAACGCGTTCATGGATGAGAAGCTTTTTGAATTAAGTAGAGAAACTGATGGAATGGGAGCTTCAAATTGTGAGTGATGGCACCGATGGGATGGAAAACTGTTAGGTCTTGAATGACGTCATATAAGGAATCAAGGTTCTTAATCACGACGCTTGCATCAATGGATTCAACGTATTCCGTTCACACGATAATTCGTTGAACGAATTTCAAAATTCGTCGCTCTAATGCACCGAATTTTGAACGAATTTCAAAATTCGTTCAACGAATTATCGTGTGAACAGAATACGTTGAATTCATTGATGCCAGCGAATTATTCACACGATATTTTAATTGCTGAATTATTCACACGATATTTTAATTTCGTAGAAGAATCGAATGTAGCGCAACGGCAATTTAGGACCGCGCACGCAAACGAGAAGTTCGTTGTCCAAAGCAAGTGAACGCAATAAGCAGCAATAAAGTAAGAGCAATAGCACTAATCATTTTTTGTCTAATCATTTTTTAATTAACGAACATCATCGTCATTGCATGCGTCGTATCTCGTATACGGGACTACAAAATTGTCAAGTAAAAAGTGCACACCAATTCAGATTCGCATGTTTCCAAACTTCATTTTATATCAAATCGTTTTCATGGAGCCCATCGTGAAGATGTGGAAGGAGAGACAGGATTCTCCATTCCAAAGTAAATACTTAACCATCGTTCGTGGCTGCTTGGTTCTGGTTGGTCGTACGGCATGACGGATGCTGCGTTATCACGCTACATTAACATGGATGTATTCTTCCGTGGCCAGTCTCCCCAGTTTTTAACCTGAAATCCTTTTTATTGGAAGTAATTTCATAGGAGTTTTGTTCAATGACCGTGTCGGCTGCCAATGCCTTCTGTCTTGCACGACTGCCCGAGCGTTCTGCGCAGTCCGGCATTTTGCGGGAAATTGCGCAGCAATTAAAACACGATCTGCTGGACGCTTCCTTAAGTGGTCGTGGATGTTGATATTCAGCGACAATACATTGCGTACGGTGAATGAAGTCAGGCGTTTGATGGGACTGGATTACTTAGACAGCGTTTTTATTTGGACTGGTATATTGTCATGTTAGGTTTGTGTTATGAAATTTTAAATCTGAGATAAAGCATTCTGATAAATTAAAAAATTTTAGTTAATTTCATTTATTCCAACGTTCGGCAAAAAAGTTACCTTACCATTGAGAGTCGCAACACACCAACTAAAACCTCGTCCGAGTGTCTGATTCTCAGAATATGATCAAAAGTTTTATCGAAGGAGAGATTCTGATCCTAAATTCAACTCACCATCGCTGGCTCAAGTTTCCGCTATTCAACAACAGCATGCACAAGTTTTGACTCATCTTCAATCGCATGCGCAAATTTTTAATCAAGAACAAATGCAAGCGCATTTGTACACTCGTGGATAGTCGCAGGCAATTGTTTTTAGCAAGTGTGTTAATAAAGTCTACGATGTTCGGACAAATTGCTCCTTCGCAGGCAAGCAATTTCAGTTTACGGTCCTACAGTCGTCATAGAACTTATGACCGTCCTCGAACTTACGAAAATTTAAAAACCTGAGTCCATTTTTAAATTTACGTTTACAGAAGAAGTATGACCAATATCAAATTTATGTTAATTGCAGAGCGTTAGCTTCTTTAGAAATTTAATCGTACTGGAACGGGCAAGGATAAGTATATAATTCAGTCAGCTATTGAGTGTTGTTAATATGCACCTAGAATCTTTTAGGTCAGTATTTGAGAACGGAAGCAATGATTTCGACTGAATTTGGTCGAGTTTTTTCTCAATCTATGTTGTGTGGCACCCATAGATCGTCATCCAGTGAACTGTCCTTGAATTTAGGCACGCCATGCGATAAGGATACTTACATTTCCAGGTCAATATAGAACGCCCTTTAAATTTAAAACGTAAGGTGCGCCACAGCAACATTGTGCGTCATACTTCTTCTTAGTTCTAATTTCATCATCTTTAAATCGTCGTCGATGTGACCTTGATTTTTATCCCGGGACTTGCGGACATGTTTAAAGATAAACTTTTTATTTAAATTGTTAAAAGTACCGTTTTGAGTCCGTTTATTATTGCATTCACTGTTTCATTCGAAAGTGACACTGTAGAATGACACTGTAAACTCTTTCGTGGCTTTGATTTATTGTCTTTTATATCCTTCCCGTAGTCGTTTCATTCCACGTACCAAATTTATAATCGAACTTTAAACCATAATTGCATTCTATGATTACATGATATCATCAACTCTAGGTTTCGGGTGCAGAACTTGATCCTAAAACAATTCTTTTTGAAAATCAGTGGATAACTCTGGTTGCAATTTTCTACCAGCATTCTTCAGCTTAGCCTATGTCATATTAGGTTGAATTAGGACTAGCAAAGATAAGGTTTCCATGTGAAACTTTATTTCAGTTGCACGACGTTTACAATATATATTATTTATGACCAATTATAATGAAAGTTTTTCATCGATTAACATTCCGATTTTGAAATGAAATAAGCTTATTGTGTCACTTGACGATGGTCTCGTTGTTAGACTTTCTCGTGTGGATCCTTTGCACCTCCGGACAGGTGGTGGGAGGTGAGGCGACGACTAAACGTAATTCTCGCGAGACAAAATTAATTTGCCCACCCATTTAATCTAAGAAACGTCCTTCGTATGTAATACTTCTGCACATGAAGACAGTAAGAAAGTTACTTGCGGCCGGTGAAAACGCAAGCAGTTATACCACAACAATCCTCACCAGTTCCTGTGCATAATTATTGTTGAAGAGTTAAAGACAACATAGAGAGCAAGAGACGTTTATATTGACTACATTTTAGCTAGTCTACTCAAATGTAGTTATACTCTACACGGACACGATCAATGCAGTAATCCTGAAACCTGAACCAAATGAATTGTAACTTATCTCTATTCAAACAAAACAGTAATATTCGAACTGAGACTTCATACCATATTTTGCATCGTGTTGAAATAACTCCAGAACCTTTGAGCTCCAAAATTAACAACTCCAGAACCTTTGAGCTCCAAAATTAACAACTCCAGAACCTTTGAGCTCCAAAATTAACAACTCCTGAACCTTTGAGCTCCAAATTAACAACTCCAGAACCATTGCGTTCCAAAATTAACAACTCCAGAACCTTTGAGCTCCAAAATTAACAACTCCAGAACCTTTGCGTTCCAAAAATTAACAACTCCTGAACCTTTGAGCTCCAAATTAACAACTCCAGAACTTTTGCGCTCCAAAATTCTCTCTGCGGTGCCCCAACAACACCGCAATTTCCTAGCAATAGTTCTTGTCTTGTGCAACATATCGAAGTTCTGGACCGCCGTCCCCACCAAACGCTTTCCAAAAGATTCACGAGCATCGCCCAGGATTCCTGCAATACTTGGCGCAGTTCTCCTGATATTTAGAGAAGCTCTGGCAATAAATTTCAGGAGTAGAATATTCGAAACGTTCGGGCGGCATTTTTCTCTTGTCCGCCGTTTAGTTCTGCAATCACCTTCAGTTATACGGGTCTTTCTTTATCTGCTTTTAATTATTGATCCTATTTTATTGCGATATCGTGTGAAATTTTTTCTCAAAATAATTATTAAAAGAATTATTCTGCGTCTTTCCCAAGCTATTGAGACTTTAATTTGGGCACAGATTTCAATACCCAAAATTTTTAGAGTATTTAAGGTGCATCCCATACCGAGAATGTAATATTTTTATACTTAACGTAAGTTAAACATGAGTACTAAATTATATTATTTTGAGTGATTAACGCGGCCTTCAATTTATAACAAAATTCCTACCAGACATAGGAAATTATTCAAGAAGCTCTAAATATGTGCCCGGAGCTGCAGCGTTAATAGCTACCCTGAGACGAGATCCTTTTCCATCAAACGATTAATTCGCAATTAATGCAAGAAACTCGAGGCTTTCATTGATTAAGCGAACTGGTGAGTTTTTCCTGGTCCTGAGAAACGCTTAGCGAACGATTAAACATCGCTGCATGCTTCACCGCGCGCCACAAATGCCAGCAACTCGCTGTGTCCAACTTATTTTTCTTACTGCTTCTTGCTACGCCCCTTGACACTCAGAGAAATGTGTGGGATTTTGTACAGATAACGTTGTAATTTTTTAACCCATTGGTGAGTCTTAATGACATTTTTTGCCCGGCAAAAGTTAATATCAGTGCTACGTGCTGTATATAAGCTCGAGATGTGGGTAAGAAAGCGTCTCATTTTTGTACCAAATGAATCATTCACTTTTTTGAGTGTATAGTAAGCGATTGAGGTAAGTCCGCTCGCAAGAAAATCCCGCACCGCACATTGCTGGAACCGAGAAACATTGAAGGACTATTCGAATATTTATGCGACTTCGTGAATTAATATTGGGATATATTAATTGAAAACTATAATATTCGGAACTATAACATTGGCAGCTATGTTGTACAACTGATGACAGCGCTGGACAGGTGCACAGATGGGTCAAACAGGTGCACAGGTGGGTAAAACAGGTGCACAGATGGGTCAAACAGGTGCACAGGTGGGTCAAACAGGTGCACTGGTGGACAAAACAGGCGCACAGGTGGACAAAACAGGTGCACAGGTGGACAAAACAGGTGCACAGGTGGACAAAACAGGTGCACAGATGGACAAAACAGGTGCACAGGAGAACAAAACAGGTGCACTGGTGGACAAAACAGGTGCACTGGTGGACAAAACAGGTGCACAGGTGGACAAAACAGGTGCACTGGTGGACAAAACAGGTGCACAGGTGGACAAAACAGGTGCACTGGTGAGCAAAAAATTTGTGCTCAGGCGAGCAAAATTGTTGCATAAGTGATCATAAAATGTTAGCGCAGATTTAATGTTGTCTGACTTTATGACGGAATTGGCTGGCGAGTTTTATTTTCTTAGATAATTTGCCACCAGAACCATGTCGGCGCTCTGAGTACAAAACCCGGAGAAATCAAGCTCATTTTGATAAATAATCGGATGGAATCTAAAGGCAATCTCGCAATGTCAACGCAATATATTCAAGTATGCAGAGCGTTGCAAGAACCGATGCAGCGGCGTTCACATCCCCTGCAATCCTACGGTGTGGCCCCTGGGCAGAGTTCTTGTGGGGGCCCTGTGGCCCCATTGAAAGAAGAAGATATCAAGGGGCGCACGAAGAACTTTTGTGGGGCCTTGGTGATATCAGTGGGCACATAATTACTGGATTAATAGGTTCTTGTTGCAATTTTATATGAGTAGTTACGGCCATGGTTGAGCTATGTATATAGGGTTGACCCACGAGAAGTTCCGTCTTTCAATTCAGCTTTCTTGTTACGTCACGTAGATCGAGAAACGTAAACAAACCCGTCATTTCCGTGACGGATTGGTCGACTGGTTTGACCGCATTTCTGCGATTGGTTATTGCCCGTGACGTCACTGAGATCAGTGACGTCACAGACCAACAACGAACTATATCCGTAAAAATGAACTTCTCATGAGTCAACGTTATACTAGTTCAACCATGGTTACTGCGACCTTCGCGGAGTATTGGGTAGTCAAGCTAAACTCTAGGAAGGTTGCATTCCAATATTAATATCATTCGAATCAACCAGGAATTTAGAAGAAATATATATACCACAAATATTCAACATCTCTTCATGGAAACAGTTTTCCATGGAGATATGGCAAATCTGTATGGCATATTTTTGATTCTACATACCTGGCTAAGCTAGCACTGAAACTAAAATTAGTTCATTCACCCACGAATTTATATGATAAATTTACCTATATCTAAGCCTCGCCGCTCTAAAATTCCGTGAGTTTGATACAATACATTCCATTATCTAATATTCTGCCTTTATTCTCATTTCCATTACAGCAGATTCATTACTTCGCCCTGAGCAGACCAGAACTAAAACCTAGCGACTTTACGAACATATCGGTTGTAGTTCCTCATTTAGGAACGCTTACCTAAAACTCGCAGGTTTATGCACCAAGCTTTTGAATATTTTATCCCTTTACCACAGCAATAAATCTACAATTCTGGCCAAAATATCATTATTACAGAGAGGACAGATATGTTTCGTGACAGAAACAAGGCTCATGACACCTAAACTAACGTAGTCACCGCCGTGCATGGTGCACACATAGCCCAGCTAATGCGCGCAACTCTCGTGTTCAGTTAAACTCACTCCTGAGTTAGGTGGGACGAACATGAGTGACGCGCCAAAGCTGGGAGAACTACAGAGCTCATAAAATTTACACGTCAAAACAGCCACACAAACAAACGATTATTTAGGTTGCTAGAGCTCCGAGCTTTGGTGCGGATAACAATGGACGTGTGTTTCAATTCTGAAACACCTTGCTCACCTAGTTAGTCAAAATAGGTTCATCAAATATTTCTAGTTAAGTGAACATTGTTAAATTGAATTAAAGTTCTCTCCGACTTTGTCTACGGATACGGTTAAGCTACTAGAAACATATATTTATTCAAGATGTTTCTTTAAGTGCAAATAACTTTTTCTGACAATTATTAACTGGAGAATTATTCGCCATTTCTCGATAATGGTCTCAGTCCTGCAGCGTGGGCTCAGTCCTGCAGTGTGGGCTCAGTCCTGCAGCGTGGGCTCAGTCCTGCAGTATGGGCTCAGTCCTGCAGTGTGGGCTCAGTCCTGCAGCGACGTGGGCTCAGTCCTGCAGTGTGGGCTCAGTCCTGCAGCGTGGGCTCAGTCCTGCAGCGTGGGCTCAGTCCTGCAGCGTGGGCTCAGTCCTGCAGCGTGGGCTCAGTCCTGCAGTGTGGGCTCATTACGTCAGACGAGATTCGTTTTTCTGCTCCTAAAATCAGGCGCAAGTAAAAAAAATGCACGGGTCATTTTGTCCAAATAGTAACGCGCATTTAAACCAACTGCATGAGCAGAGAGCGCACGTAGCGCTGATACTTCCTTTTACCGAACCAAACTGGGTCAGGATGACCCACACAATTAATTTAAGAACAAATAGTGCATCAACATTCGGACGCTCACACTCAGTTCTTTGTGCGATGGATTTTATTGTTAAGTTAATATTGTGTGTCATTGTAATAAAAGGAAACAGCAGCATGTGGAAGAGGAGTGGAAGCAGCAGGTGGAAATGGAGTGGAAACAGCAGCAGGTGGAATAGAAAGGGAACCAGTAGCTGGTAGAAAAGGGGTTGAAACAGAAGCAGTTAGAAGAAAAATGAAAACAGCAGCAGGTGGGTGTGTGAGGGAAACAACAACAGGTGGAAGAAGAAAGGAAACAGCAGCAGTTTGGAGTGGAAGGGAAACATCAGCAGGTAGAGGAGGAATGAAAGCAGCGGCACCAGGTGGTGGAGGAATATAAGCAGCTGCATCAGGAGGTGGAGGAATATAAGCAGCAGCATCAGGAGGTGGAGGAATATAAGCAGCTGCATCAGGAGGTGGAGGAATATAAGCAGCTGCATCAGGAGGTGGAGAAATATAAGCAGCTGCATCAGGAGGAATGTAAGCAGGAGTATCAAGAAGGTCCCAGTAAAGCATGGCGCGGACTCCTAGCTTAAGATGAGCAGCATGGCTGGAGTTTTATGCTGAGTCATGCTGTCAGACAATGGCGGCAATTACCAGTTTTACCATAACTCGTGGAGCAGCGAGTGCCGTCTCCGACTGGCCTGACAAAGCCTAAGCAGATCCAGCAGGAGTTCTGGCCTTGCGGCGCTAAGGGCGTCTAAAACCGTGTTTATTTTTTTGCTTTAACGCCGAAATGTGAAATAACTATTTGCTTGCTCCTCTGAGGGCACCTTAATAATTTTTTTGAAAGAGAAGAGACATTCAAAATGAGTTGATTTCAGTGTCAAAAAGCGTATTTTTTTGGTGCAAACGTTTGTAATAACTATTGGCTAACGGTTTTGAGGGCATCTTAATATTATCATTGTTATATCTTTGTACCGACGCTCCATATATATAATTTCTGGGCTTACTGAGATGACGGCGCTTGAAGGTGTTTTTTTTGGCGCAGACGTGGCAAGCTACTATAAGAGCTAAAAGATATTCTTCCTAAAACGAACAATTTTGGAACAAACGCTCATAATGTCCTAAAGAGGACGAACGTCCTAACCCAATTTTAAGTGATATGAATGCTTCAAGAGATTCCCATTTTTTTAAACCAATCTGCGAAGTAGGCACTTTAAAATCTTGCGGTATATAGGTGTCCCAAAAAATGGACAAGAATGCAACTATTGAAAAAACGTGGAACTTTGCGGTGAAATAGAGTGAATAAATCATGAGAATTCTTAAGCAGACAATAGAATATATATTAAGAAAATATTCACAATAATAAATGGCATGTATACCTAATTTTTCCGAAAAAGTACGCGTTTTCACTTTCAATTTCCGCCTGACGTGTGGCAAATGTTTATAGAATTGAAATAGTATAAAATGAACATATACTGTTACCTGAGTGTATCTCACTCACCGAATACCTAGCTAAACAATGAGTTCAAAATTTGGATGATGCCTTATTTATTGTTGAGATTTGAAAGTGAAATAAGGAAGATCCCAATTTCTATTGTATCAGGTTGAAAATCTAGTATAATTTTGATTTTTCCAAAACAATTTTTGGCATTAAAATGACATCTACTTTTTTTGAAACATCATATGTTTATTTCATTAATTTCCCTGTAGATAAATAGATTAAAACCGAAACCCACCCTCGATGGCTCTCGCACCCACAAGCCATCTGACGTAATAAGAAGTTAGAACAAACGTTGACCATAATAAAAATTACCGAGTTCAGGTTTCCATCAACCAATCACTGACCGATGTTCAAGCAAAAGCACAGGTCAGAAATCGGCCGCTGCATGCTCTATAAGGGCGCTACATGTACTGAAACCGCTACGTGTACTTACGGGAATTTTTATAGTACGGTCACGAGATGGAACCGTCAACGGGATCTTGTATAGGAGACCTACAAGCGTAGGTCCATCGTACTCGGCTCGTCTTTGAAATATAATATTACTTGTGTTGATAAAACTTTAAGTTACGCGCCAAAAAAAATTAAAACATATTTGGATTTCGCAGGAAAAAGTCGGTCATATTGCAAAATCAAAGTCTGAAATCCATGAATTTCTAAGATAAAATAATCTTCTTACATAGTAAAAGGAAGAGCGCGTGAAAACACATCCAATAACGTTCATATTTAACTCGAAAATCAATGCCGCGTGGAAATGCTGGCGCCCGTTAAAATTGGTTTGAAGCACGAAAATTAAAAAAAAAACATGCTGTGGTAGCATGGAAAGTAAAGATTTTTCATACGCTGCCTTGAAATTTTCCGACAGCTTTGTAGCGTTCGCGAATATATTATCTGAAAGACATTCTTCTTGTTTCTTTGTCGAAATCATGTTGCCCTTATTTCTGGTATATGTTTCAGTAAAAAATACTTATGAATGCATTTCTGGGACTGCAATCATTCACAAAGCGCACAGATTACCAATTTATTTCTTCGCAAAAGTTGTTTGGGTTCTCTAAATATCAGCTTCATGCTATCAGAAATAATATCCTGGTAAGTTTTTTGAGTGAAAGTTTAGCGCAAGAAGGTCGGGTTCCACGTCAACTACCGTCAGGCAGATCATGTCAACAGCGGCGGCTGATGCGACGCTGATTTGTTGTTCACGAGTGACGAGCGTAAATCCTGCTCAGCGAGCCTGGCTACTCAGCCATCCCGGCACGCACGATCAGAAGCCTGGCTATGTATGCACCTCTTCTCTTTGTTTTGGTTATAACAGGAGACGAGCTCGTAAAATATATTGTTTGTGACTAAAAAGGTGACTAACAATAACTGCAGCCGCGGTTTTTTGATAAGTAGAGTTCACTACTATACCAAATACTGAGAAATTTCCTTTGTAGAAGTAGGCAAGGATTTGGTGGATCAAAATTTGTGTCTTTGTTTTGGCTTTCGGCTTGTACGACAGCACGGGGCCCGCACTGTTTGCTTACTGCAAAGTCTTCAATATTTATAATTACTTATTCATCATTGAATATTTCTACTGATATATTGACATACAAGTGTAATTGTATCATTCTGTTTTTCGCAGATTTTATGCTAGTTCTTTTGTCTGCAGAAATATTTTGCGGTATGATGTTATATTAGGAATCAATCGTTGAAGAATTCGACATCCTGCGGCGAGTCAAGTGACTTGAGTCTATATATAGTGATGGAAATTTTAAGAGGGAAGGCGGCAAATAAATTACTGCTGCTGTATAACGGTCGTCTTTAATGACTAATAATTTTAACTCTAATATAAAAATAACAGCGCAGTTTTTTACTTTTTGTACCGTTTCTGTGAATTTTTTTTTTTTGTTTTCCACTTCTTGGTTGATGTGCAACCAAATAAGGCTCAAATAATCTATATGCATTTTTCTTGTGTTATTATTTTCGCGTTTAAATTCAAAGTGATACCTGTGTGGAATAGTTTATAGTTCCAGTCCAAAGTAAATGTGGTAGGGGACTGTAAAACCTATCGATCAACACATGCAGGATGATAATTGCTGTCGATTACCGATTAACAATTGCTAAGAACCCTCAGCCTTGTCAAGGCAAGGTTTCCGTTTATAAATTGTTACCGATTTTTGCTGAAGGTAAAATGAATTGATTTGACGTTTTCTTTGCTTTTAATTTATTGTTTAACTTGTGTGGTGTTATTAATTACGTCTTTATTTTGCTAGGTAATCTCGCGAGTAAATTGGTTTTGAGATGAAGCAATTAGGAGAGAGATGTCTAGGTATGAGAACTGCAGGAGATTATCGATGTACATTGGAAAGGATCATCAACAGGGAGATAATATTAATTAATATTGAGATAATAGTAATTATCTCAATATTAATAGTAAAGCAGGTAAAATAATATTAATATCAGGTATTAATAACTATACAACTTGGTTGACATTATTACCTCGGCTTTTAGTAGACATCCAAACCCATGGGAATAAAAATGCATAGCTAATAATTATACATCGGTTGTAATACGACCGCATAGCACATATTTGAGGCGACTTATCATCTTTGCAAATCATTTATTTTACTTATTTAAGCGTTAATAAATTTCACATTTATTTTACTTAAGCGTTTATCTTAACTTTAATTGGTATGTTTTTATTTTTTATTTTTTTTTTATCCTGAAAGAACTTGGATATTGTGTGTAATAATTTCCCAAACGTATCAGGAACCTAAGACAATCCTGTTGTAAGGAATTTCCATGAGACTTTCTTTTGTTCGTATTAATTTTGTGCATGAAAATCATCCTGGGTCTCCATACGAGTTTCAATTAACGCATGAAGGATACGGTAAAAATCTGTAAAAATACGATCTCTGCCATGATGCGCTGTGCTTTACAATTGTGAGTAAAACAGCGGCGCTGAAGTCAATCCTCATAAAAATTTTCATTCATAAAGCGCCCAGCGTCACGAGGTGATCATCTCTTTTGTAACATCGAGCAAAAAATTATCAACGCACTCACCGCCCCCACAAAATACAGAATTCCTTCAGTTCAGTAAACACCTAATATAAACATGAAGGAAATGGAGCATAGCTTCAATAACGTCTCATAACAACACACTCACATTATCACGAAACAAAGCACCACTTCAATAACGTCGCGTATAACAACACACTCACCTCACGAAACAAAGCACCACTTCAATAACGTCGCGTATAACAACACACTCACCTCACGAAACAAAGCACCACTTCAATAACCCCAAATATTAACCGACGCAGTCACGACCAGACAACTACAATAACGTGCGTGCATCAAAGCCGCAGTGTGCGCAGTGTGGCAGGCTCGGCCTAATGCACTTGCTTCTTTATCTTGAGGCAAATCAATGTTTCCCTGCGAGCGAGTCAATGGCATCGCGCCATTACTTAGTTTCAGCGGCCATCTTTTTGTCCTATCCATTCAAATCACACTCCTTACATCGTCTCGCCTTCTTCCTCATAAAAGAAGCAGCGAGCAGAGAAAAGATCTCAGTGTGGCTTCACCGTGGTCGCAAATGTGCTTCATCATGACGCAGCCGAAGCCATGATCAATTGGAGTGGCGCATGGAGCGCCTCATTAACTCCAAGCTTTCCTCTTCCTCATTAAATTCTAAACTCGAGACTCTCCTACAGATTTTTTTATTAACTCGAACAGAAAATACGCTGCCAGACTTTCATGTCGAGGCATCTTGGTTTTGAATAAACCCTGGTACTGTATCGGTAGTACCGCACTAAACTTGCCATCCACGTTTTTCTTCGAATATTATTCTTTCCAACACCGGTGATGGGAGCTCATCCATTGCCATTGCTCTTGAATGGACCTCTGCTGATGACTCTTAAGAACAGCAGCAAAGGCACGCACGCTTGGATATTCAAATGCTGTTATTTTTTTCGTAGGAGCTCAATGTTCAGCCTGCGTGAAGCCAAATTCAATCACCGCTGGAAGCCTGGAAGGCTCTCCATGAGTCCAACTGGGTCGCTCGTATCAGCCACTCGTCGGCTGCAATTTACGCCGGCCTCGCTGAATGTCAGATCATTTGAGGCGATCCGCGCAAACTCGTTCCTGCTATTGCCTCAATGCTGTTCCTGTCGCAAGAACTTTGGTGACCTTACAGTTTTCTGATTATTAATAGTATTATTATTATTACTATTTTATTATTATTATTTTACGAAGCATTTATCGTGGCGTCTGATGGATCGAAGATGTTCGTAGAAACCACGGTCTACATTTTCAGTTGGGTTGCAAAGCGAATTAGTACAAATACTCTATTGTTCCAAGAGAAATTTCACTGAGTACTTGCGATATCTTATGGGATAAATGAGCCTTGATTTACACTACCCATTGCTCCGGGACATGTGCAGGACATATTGATATCGAGAGACGATCAACGAGGACATATGTTGGGATCTTGAAAATTTTTGGAAAAAAATGAAAAACGCTCCTCTATAATTTTCAATTGAAGTTTTCCTATATACAAATTCCAATTCAACATTTTATTTTACAAACGAATTCAAATGAAATATTTTAGTGCGTAAATAAATAAGTGGTATGCTTTCAATGCTAACTTATAACCCATGACATTTTACAGGCTTATGAAAAGCAGCATCTCTACTCATCAAATAAAGCTACTGATTACTGCAGTAACGACCAATAAAATTTTTTGCAACATCATTATTTAGGGTTTAAATTTTACTATTTTATAACGATCGATATTCTCATATTCACGATTCTATGCGTAGGACTTATGATTATCGTCGCAAAGATGAACGATGCCGAGTGTTGGGAGTGCCCACCGGGCCGTTTTTTGCCCCCATTGGCCGCTAATGCTTTCAGGGATGTGGCATTTCCATCTTGTTTTGAAGTGATGATGGCACTAATGGCTAGGCTGCCTGCCTCCAGTGACGACTTCCACAAAAAACAGACACGACAAAACTTAGTTTCACTGACAGCCACGAGGTGAAACGTGGCGGTAACCCTGGATAATAGTGAACATATGGATGAAGGAATCTATATGAAGGTTGGAATTTGTTTCAATTTTTACTATTGCAATGATTCAAGATATATTACCGTTTATATTGTTCTGAACTCTAGTTGTTCAAGAGCAGACATGTGAAGAAGGCACATGCACCATGTTCCCGGAGGTGGATTGTGTAATGTGTATGCTGCTACGAATTACATTCTGATGAAAAACGCTAAATGATTTTAACGCAAGTTCTGGTGACCTGAAATACAATTCACGCATCCAAGTTGGAATTAAGAGACTCTTGTTTTAACAACGGATCTTGCAATAACAGGTAAATACATTTGAATTATTATTTATTCAAGCCAAATAAACTTGTTAAGTTAACCCTACAGTAGCTGATGGAACGCAGAGTTAAAGATGTGACAGCATTCAAATATCTCTAATCGATCTGTGTGCGTGAGCCATTGCAGGCCTGGGTGCTGGTGAAGAATCTTATAGTGACGCGTGTACTGGTAATATATAATTGAATATCTATGAGTATATACATCTCTGTACATAAACACAATAAGTGTGATTGACACATGTGCTGAGGGGTGCTGTATGTCCTCAATTTCAACATACAAGGCAGCGCATGCAGCGCAACATGTTCTCAGCACCACACATCGGTTTAACAATTTTCGTTAATTTTGTACTATTGACACTTCTATCGTACAACTAATAAATGCCATTAATTTTATCCAATATTCAAATCTTTCCTTTTATCAGCTGTTACAATTGATTTATTTGGCATCTTATACAAGCCTCCTTCAATTTCTATGTAAGATCGAACGAGATAAATGATAATTGATGTGGGACGTTTCTCTTGCGTATGTATCAAATTTACGCAACTCAAGCGCGATAATTTATGAAGATTTCTCTGCTGTATTTATCGGATCTCCGTGGTAAACCCAAGTGTGTTTGAATGATCGCTCTCGCCACATGGAAGGTCTGTAGCGCTCTTGTATACTTTGTCATCGCTAGCAGCGTTCCATCAAAGCTCTGCTTGGCTCGCCTCGGCGTTTTGTTTTAACTGCCATTTTTTAATGGGCGCCTTTTAAGGCGTATAGCCATCGTCTCCTGCTGATGCAGTTTTGTACCATGGATTCCATTCGAATCAATTTGCGCTATGAATTCTATTTAGTATCTTCTATGAAGCGGCAGTTTCTTTGCAGAGAATGACGAACGTCGGTGATGAGTTCTCTGCTCCGTATGATGGATTGATTCCAACCGTCACTGAATCGGCATCAAAAGAAGCCACTTCAAAGATACAAATGTGCTGCCCAGCGCCTAATGTTATCGCAACCTCATAAATGTAATTTTTATATCTGATCGATCGAAACCCCATGTCGTGCTTATTGTTAAATGGATAATCAAAATAATATCATGAATGGATCTAGAATCATTTTATAACATTTCTTCTTTTTGGACTTGACAGCACAATAATATTTCTCCGAACTGCTGCCATGGCGAAAAGACAGCTAGCGTTGGAAATTCATTGCTTAATTACTTTTTTTCTTGCTATGAATTTAATGTAACTGCCTGTAATTATACATATTTTACAGCGGGCTAACTTTCACTTGGCATCAATAGTTTGGAGACAGCTGCTTTTCCTTCCGTTACCTAATTTCAATTTTATGTAACTATAAGTACTGAAAATGTAAAATACATTTTTTTCAGTTTGATCTGCAACCGACTGTTGTCATCGATGAGAATCCTACAACTTGCATGTCCCTGTTGTTCTCGCTGTTATACCTACAACTTGCATGTCCCTGTTGTTCTCGCTGTTATACCTGCAACTTGCTTGTCCCTGTTGTTCTCGCTGTTATACCTACAACTTGCATGTCCCTGTTGTTCTCGCTGTTATACCTACAACTTGCATGTCCCTGTTGTTCTCNCTTTGGTCATAATGACACACTTTGGTCATAATGACACACTTTGGTCATATTGACACACTTTGGTCATATTGACACATTTTGGTTATATTGACACACTTTGGTCATATTGACACACTTTGGTCATATTGACACACTTTGGTCATACTGACACACTTTGGACATATTGACACACTTTGGTCCGACAAAAAAGCGCAAAAATTCAACGTCCCCTTTATATGCTTATGACGTAGGTAAGCAACTGTGTGACAATTTGGACAATATGTTCTAGTCAGTTCTTTGAGTGTCCACGGTTTGCATATCGATAACATGAGAACGGCTGAATAATCTACGACTATTTATTTGTACCATAATCTGAGCATTAATATAACATAGGAATATCATTGAAAGGTCATTGCAAACTTGAAGGACTATTTTTTTGAATCATTAAAGAGGTCATATAGAATCGATTCTATTGTCAGGTTCGAAGTTTGCACATGATTTATAAGAAAATTGGAATTTATTAGTTACAAACTTTTTAGAATTTAAAGACGGAAAGGAATTTCTAAACTCGCAATCCTCGCTCCTGAATTTCCTGGCCGAACTGTAAGCCCAACCAACGAAAACTTTTAAAAACAGCCTCCAGCTATTGTTATTGAAAAATCTCTTAACGATCAACAGTGAAAATTTTCGAAATAATAATCACTATAAACTACTATTGTTATACGTCTAATTACGCGCGTGGCGCTTTAGTTTAATTTTTTATAATAATATACATACATATATGAGAGTATTTTAGCAAGTTAGGCAAAAATATATTTCTACAGTTCTGTTATCGACCAACTTCATCCCAAGATAGTGATGTAATTATAGTGACATAATTTGTCAATTACTCTCCATTGAAATAAATGAATAAATGGGCCTAGAATTTGATGTTGTAAATCAAAAATAATAGTAATGGCTAATTATATTAAAATATATTTCTCATAATAGCGATAATGCATCGAGATGTATGAGGTGTTCCGACACCTGACTAGGAGCATAAAATGTACAGAATACTTTTGAGGAAAGGCATAATGATGGACTTTTTTACTCTATTTTACGCATACTCCTTCACGCCTATCACGTTGAGCTGCCCATACAATGAGAAGACTCTTTCTTTATCCTCGCTTTTGTCTATCTTACTTGCCCGTTCTGCCTCCCCCTCACCCAGCCTCTCCCAGATTTCACCACCCACTATACCTCCTCCACCATACCCAGGCTCCCCAGACCTCACCACCCAGTCCCGTCCTCCCCCTCTCCCTGCCCCCAGACCTCACCACCCGGTTCCATGATCCCCCTCACGCAGCAACTCCAGACCTCACCCAACCTCCCTAGACCTCACCACCCAGTCCCATCTATTGGGACTGGACCCCCCAGACCTCACCACCCATCCCATCCTCACCACCCAGTCCCAGACCTCACCACCCAGTCCCATAACCACCCACTACCACCTGTCCCTTCACCCACTTACTCCCCCACTCCACATATCTGGGCAGGAGTTGTCAGAAGGCCTGTGAGTCCGAGTGGATATGTTGAATGGCCGTCAAAAGGTCACCAAATCCATTAGTTGGGTGATCGTGTAGGGCGGCACAATGGGAGCTCTGTAGCCCCAGACCGGGCACAGCACGACTAGACTTGCCGGATCACATTGCCGGGTCCGCGGTGTACTAAGAAGTGCTAAGCAATCGCACGCCATTGCTGCTCTTCTCCGCCTTGTGTGATGAGGCACTTGATCCTTCACCGCAAAGCTCAAGCATCCGCCGCCTACTTCCATGTAATGGTATTCCTACCTAATGGATTGTTTGCTGTCCTGACACAGCATTAGGGCACGGTACAGTTCTTGGTAATGATATTCTTTAGTAAATATTTCACAAGTATCATTCCCAGATGAATTTCTGGATTTTACAGTTACAGTTCCTGCTCAGTCCTCTCCCCACTGAAGTTTACGGAGTCTCCTGTTCAGTCCCCATAAAGTGTCCATTGAATAATAATGATTTTCAAGCCTGGACGTGAACATTATTCCCATGTCAATATATGGCAGTTGTTTCTTTGATCAATTTCAAGCTTTTCTCCCTAGATTCTAATAAAATTTATCAGCAAAACCTCGTTTCAAGATCGTAATTTACGCAACGATCTTAATTAGTTCATCTATTTTGATCGACCATGATATTGGCTTCTTTGATCGGACTGGATGACAAGATTTGCTAGCGTAATTAGTAAGTGTTGTCCAATTCAGTCAATGCATTAAAACTTAGAAAATAAGTAATTCTGAGATATATTATAATTATCAATAAAACATTATTATAATGTGTAATTCTTTTCATTGTGTTAGTATTATCCAGATTAACGCGAATTATGAAATATAAATTCCATTTTCCCTAAAGAATTCTTTGTAGAACAAGTTTCATATTAAATAACCGCACTCAAAAAGTAAGGCATGAACATACATACATGCAGTTTGCTGCGTTCGATGCGCGATTTCCACATCTACAAAATGAGCAAAAAAGCTGAAAAGCCACATTTATCGACTTTTACACCCAGACGACCATAAACTCTAGAATTATTATGTGTCTCTTTTAACTTTACGATGAAGATGTGAGCTAATTAGCCGAAAGTCTCGAGCAGGAACAAGCTTCATTCCTTCGTTGGCTGTGACTGCTCTTTACTGTAGGTAAAGGGTAGGTATACTCTTTTCCATTTACGATCACACTCTATAGCTGGAAAATATTCATTGGCGTCAAGTGCTCAAGCTCAGTATATATAAAATATTATATCAGTAAAAAACGGGTTTCTCTGAACTTTTAGGATTTATCTTTCATAATAGGCCGCCTACCTACGTATTATAGTTATATTGAACGATTTCCTGGCTAAAACATCGAGTGAAACATTTCTCGACAACTTTTTCGCAAAAGAATGTTCAACTTGTCAATAAATGTATCTGCAGGTCTCGTAAGTTCCATAACTAATCGTCCATGTACAGGTAATACAAATGACTGATCATAATAAAGTGCAATCTTTCATTCATGTTGAAAGGATCGAAGAACGGTCTGTTTTGTCATCTTCACGACGATGAAAAAAATGTCACGTGTGTGTGGAGCGAAGCTCTAAGTTGATGTAATACATCATGTCTATGCTGGTTCAAATGCTCAAGTGAAACAGCAGTTAGTATTCTTAGAATTTTTGTTATGTCTTCTATTACATTTTAACCCTACGAAAACTATGCGTTTGTACTCCAAAACTCTGTGTTCACTCTGCTCATATTCTTTAGCTTTATTTGGGCAGGACAGGTAGGTCGCTGAATACAAATCTATATTTAATAATTCACAGATTTCTTCCGCAATAAAATAGCTCGGAATATCGGAGTCCCTCCCGCTGTTACTCATCAGCCACTAATGACATCGTCGGCTTCAAGATGGCGCCACATTTATCCATCACTTCCCCATCAATTCCACGATTTAGGTAGGAATAGCCTTACGAAATAATGAAAATATTTATCAGCATACCCTCCGAGAGCACAACCTTTAATCCAGGTAGATATAGCTTCATAAATATGAGAATGAATTTATTCGCATCTCATAAATGTTGGGAGCCAAATGGTCGGCTTATGGTCGCCCACCGATAATTACTTATTTGATCGAAACTATCTTAACGCTCATGATGAGGCGAATTCTGAAGCACTTTACCTCGTCGCGCTTCTGATTGCGGCCATAAAATATGCACGCGTGTCCATGATTGGGTAAGTTATCCATGCATGCCGAACTGATCAATGCATGGAGCGTGGTGCTCAGTCTGAACGAACATACGTGTAAAATACGACCATCATTTGCTGCTTGCGAGTAATTTAAAAAATATTGTACAGTTTTATTCGATGATTGACGAAGAATTTGTTACTAATGCACTTAATATTAGGTTGAATTTAGCAATAATCAATCTAATAATATACCTGTGCTTATTTCCACCAGGAATAAAATCAGATCACGCAGTGCCTCATTATTTCGTATACCATAAAGTTTTTACACATACGGAGGCGTAAAAAATTGTAGATAGGATAAGTTTTTATTTTTTTACACAGTAATCTCTAACACTGGTGGACTATTAAAACTGAACAAGTTACGTGCCGCTAAATGCAGGCCTTATTTTATTCAGCAGGCTACTGAGCATTGCATACGTTTAAAAAAAAAGAGCCGTAGTGCTACTCGAGGTTTAAACGGCAGACATTTTAGGTTGTCGTTAAACAAATTCTCTATTTACTTCCCTAAGTACCAATTTTGACAATCAGTGATTGACACCTTCATATCTTATTTATTGAAAACTAAATAGGTATTCCATCGATCAAATTCCATTGTAACATTAGCATTTCCTCGAATCTGTCAAGCGACAGAACTAATAAGATAGTAAGATTTGAACGCAATTTTTGGTTTAAAAATAAGTAATTGGATGAAGAAATATATACTAAGAATAATTATGAGTTAAGTGAGCGCATAAGAGCCACTCACGACCCGCCAAAGAGCCCGTGCCGCACAAGGCAAGGATGTCAACACAACGAGGCGGCCGACCAGCTTGTCTTGAATGCACAATTGGAGCCAAGTGCCAGGGGTGACTTCAGCGCCTCTGTCAACTCTCAGCACTGAAGGAGTTGAATTACAGCATCACTCTGCCTCATACAGAGTGACTAGTCCTAGAAGTTATTCTCAACGTGACCGGTGACCACCCTGAACTGGCATTGATAAGTTTTTTTTTAAACTCATAGGTAATTCTGCTCGCAGTTTCTACCATAAGTGAATCTCGGGTACCTAGCAAAGTTCAGTTTAGTGGCGATAAAAATCGCGCCTCATCGCGGGTATGACGACGATTGAGGAACGAACATTTCGGATTTCGGACATGAAATTAATTACGGTGCCTGATCGCTGCAGGTCGTAGCAGATTGCTCAGTCTGCAGCGCCTGATCGCGGCAGGTTAGAGCAGTTTACTCGATCTGTGGTACATGATCGCGGCAGGTCAGAGCAGTTTGCTCAATCTGCGGTACATGATCGCGGCAGGTCAGAGCAGGTTGCTCAATCTGCGGTGCCTGATCGCGGCAGGTAGGAGCAGGTTGCTCGGTCTGCAACGCCTGATCGCGGCAGGTCGGAGCAGATTGTCCGAACTACGGTACCTGATCAGGGCAGGCGGAAACACATTACGCAAACTGCGGCGCCTGATCGCGGCAAATCAAAGATTCCTATTAGCATTTGATGGCGCATCGTGACTGACGTGCCGTTACGGCGGTGCAGGCGCGCTACGTTAACTTTTTCTTTCGGATTTGCCTCGTAAGTTTGAAAGCGTTAACGTGATTACAAAACAGGATAATGCATAAGATTCATCAGGGAAAATAACATTTTTTTTTGAGGCAGGTAAAAGCACTGGTCGGCACATCTAAAAAGTTTTCTCGTGATATCCAGCCGATAATAGGAAGTATATTATTAAATAAATGAGTCTCTTCAACGTGACTGGAAAATTAAGGCTGATTAATCGAAATGTAATTTTGCTGCCTAGTGAATTACGAACAACTAATGTATTTGAAAATTTATCTTTTCCTTTGAAAATTAGTCTCAAAAACCGATGACTACAAAAGATATTGACAATAATTCGTTGGTAATATTACTAAGTAAATATTTATAATATACGACAAATGGCATTAAATGATAATTATTCGCTAAGCTGCTGGTAAATAAGACTTGCCCACCGCAGCCCGCAGTTTTGTCGGACGGGTTAGTCGTGCAGCGGCCCCAGCGGGACGCAGAAGCAACAGAAAAACACAGCAAAATACGCACGGTCGACTTTCTCGCCGCGACGCCGCCAGTTTGACGGCTTTTTGCCGGCATTTCCAGAAAGGAATAATCTCGCCCTCGTGAAGAAGTTTTCACGGCTGCGATTCGCAAGCATCTTACAAATTTCTGGGTTCACTTCATATCGTGACGACCTTAAACGGTCGCTCCTGCTGATAGTCCCTCCACTGGACCGGGGCTTCTCGCGACCTCAGGTTAAAGCTGCGACGTACACTCAGATATTTGAGATAAATTTGTGTAAATAACAAAACACTTTTTGACTTTGGCCTGGCATAAGGGCGCATCAGTGCAACTGGCAGGAAGATAATACTTCTACAAAACAACCCAGCTAATTTTTGAGTGTAGACTCAGTCTGCTGTCAATCCTCGACCGTAGCATACTGTGTCTGACTCAGTCCATGACATTTATTACATTGAATACTATTTGGACGTCTTATAGAAAATTTGATCTCCCAAATGATTTTTTTGGCTTCATTGTTCATCAATGAAATTTGAGCAAATGATTTGCTCAATGCAAATGATTTGAGGAAATTATGCAATTTCGTACAAATTAAATATTTCCTACCCAAGCCTATAGACAGCCGTTGGCGCCTAATTTAACTGCTCGCCTGTTTTACGCAGGCGCTCGAGTAGGCGCTTTCCCTTTGCTGGTTCATTTACTGAAGCGAATAACTCAAGGCAACACAAGTCAAGTCATAACTCAAATCAACCACTCGAACCAATCCAAGCCAAGGCAATAATTGAAACCAATCCATCAATTCGCAATAGCTGATAATAAAAAACGTTATTAATGGAGGAAATTTGTATTGAAATTTTGATTGCTAAATGTTGAAACTCGCCGGTACATTTTGGATTGCGGTTGAAAATTTACTTCAACCATGAATTTGAATTAGTTTTTCTAGCTCTGTGAAAAATATATTTAATTTATTTACAAACATAATCGCAATGACACACGCAAAAGAAATTAGCGACACAAATCACTGAATTAACGATCTTAATATAATCGAAACTGATTTCTTGATTCAATTGAATTATTTCAATTTTAATTCTACCAACACATCACAACCAGCACTGGACAATAATGTTTGATTCAGTCTATGATATTGATTTCTACAACCAAATAACCAATACTTATCAATCAATGAACGAGAATGCAGGTCATATTTTTATGTTATGCAAAGGAGATAACATTGATTTTACCTAAAGTTCTGAATCTTCACTGAAATTCTCGTAACCATCACTGTTCCTCTTCATCGCCCTGTTGTAATTTTTTTCAATGTAGTAGACTCACTCTACAGTATATCTTCCATCCGTGCTACAATTCTGTCGCAATATCGCTATCATTACTCACTGTGATGTAGCGACTATAACATTTATTGCTCACTGCACTCGTCATCTTTACATTTGTTTGATATCCTTGAAGCTTTCGGAGATCACATCTCGCATAAAGTGGTTGACAACACCACTGAGTCAGTCGCCAGTGACCAGTGACATGTTGCTGAGATTTAAGTAGCGCCTGACACACGACTGATCGAGTCACTCGCCATGGTGACGTGTGACTGAGATTTAAGTAGCGCCAGACACACCACTGAGTCAGTCGCCATTGACGTGTGACTGAGACTTAAGTAGAGCTTCTCGCATCCACTAACATTCGTAAATCAAAGCTAGAACAACTGCAGGTGCAGCTGAAACATCAGGCTGTCCGATCTCAAGTCACGCAAGTGAGTGTGTGACTCAAGCGTAAATCAAGCGCCCACAATGGGCTTTTGTGCTTCCAGAACCGAACAGCTCTGGAACCAAACAGGCTTCTTTGATGCTCATCACCCACAATGAACGACGGATGTCTGGCCTGGACAAGATGCTAAACAATTATGCCTGAGATCGTCAGGTCCAAGTTGACGGTAATTCTAGGCTTCGCGTCAACGAATTCGGATGAAATAAACTATGGACCGATTAAAATTAGCTCAATGTTGGATCGTGATGAGCGAAAACATGCAAAATTACTGTGAAAACATTACACAGAAGTCTATATATATGAGCGTTCAACGACTATGGTGAATTAAATAGCAAAAATGCGAATCATAATTAAGTGGTTACTTTACTCCATAAATCTCCTACCACATGATCAATGCACATGATTGAAAAACTGCCTCCGCTCCTCAGCGTATATAATCGTTAGAATGTGGTGGATTATCCAGATATAATGTAGTTTTGCCCATTAACAAGCTAACGTTGCAGTTGAAACGTGATGGTTCGCTGATTAGGCGATGTGGTTCACTCTCAGACGATTGTGATTCGCTTACTCAGACGATGGTGGTTCACAGCTCAGACGATGGTGGTTCACAGCTCATACGATGATGGTTCCACAGCTCAGACGATGGTGGTTCACAGCTCAGACGATGGTGGTTCACAGCTCAGACGATGGTGGTTCACAGCTCAGACGATGGTGGTTCACAGCTCAGATGCCGGTGGATTACAACGCCGGTGTATGTTCGGCGCTACTCATTGCTTTAGGTCCTCGAATTTTGTACGATGTTAATGTATTAAATCCATGCAGGGTTGCATTTTTTTTTATTAGCCTAAAATGAAGCTGCTTGACCCGAGGAAACGAGAGGAGTTGGCAAGTCTATAAGCACAATACAAATCAGTACACAATAAAGGTGCTAAATGAATAATGACTTCACTTTTAAGGCAATAAATTCTCTGAGCCATGCAAAACATTTCACAGCTCTTCCTGATTGCAGGAATTAGGCAACGTAGACTTCCGTCTATATAAATGCTGAAGCCGGAGAAATACTTATAAACCTGTAGGTAATACATGTATCTTTAGTCTGCTTATATCGCAAATTCACAGAATACTTAAAAATAAAGAGAAGTAAAAAAAAATTCACCATATCTTCATAGAAAAACGTTACGGAATATTAAAACCTATAAGCTCTGAAAATACGGACCAATGAACGGAAAACTTTGTGGACTAACCATTTTGTATCCATTTTATTTTTTAACCCAGTTTTGATTGTAATTGCATTTTTCTAAATTTTTGTTCGGATGATGGAGCTGTCCCTCGTAAATTTTCAACGGTTGCATGATAAGTCGACTTTTGCGTTTTCGTTGCTTTTAATTTTTTGGCCGACGTGTAGGAAGAATTAGATACCTTATAACACTTTAATATCTAGCTGATTTGCATTCAAAATTCGGAAATGAAAAGCTCACAAACCAACATCTTCCACCATTGGTTAGATTTTCAGATTCATTAAAGCGAAGTGATCAAATTATTAGCTAAGCGCAATTATTTTTATTTAAAATTAATGGTGATAATGTGGTCATCATGTCGCCGACGCTAAACCATCTATTTTTAACAGTGATAACGGCTTTGTTAAATTCAGTAAATTTACATGGCGTTACATTTAGCCCAGGCATCAAGACGCATCAGCATCTCAGTTGTCATGTCCACTGCCTAATGCTGCGGCAGGAGCTATTAAAGTTTTCAATTTGCAGATGAAGTCCATTCAACAGACAAATCCTTCCGAGTAAAGCGATTAACATCAATTGAAGTGAGCTGCTGCCGTCCACATTCCTCAAGACCTGCTCGCAATACTCGCAATTGTACAGAATACCCGAGCTATTAATTCCTAATTATACTCGAGCGGACTACGGGCAAGGCTCATTCTTCTGACAGTAATTTTGGTCGAAGCAAATTCCCGGGCCAGCGACATGTGAGTCGTGGTCGTAATGAGTCATTCATATTCAAACATGTAAATACCAACACGAGATCACTATCGTTCCCAACCAACCATTATCATAGAGATAAACATGCGTTTACTGAGCTCTGTCTATACGCGATATGTGCTTGATGTGTATAGCCGGCAACCGAACTCTTCGTGGTTAGGACAAAACTGCAAACTTCTAATACATTGAAAGGATTAATGTAAAATGAAATCCATCATGAAAAAAGAAAAACTTCCTACCCATGAAGATGAAAGATGATGATTACAAACTATGAAAAGACAAACATAAAATCGAATTTATGTCGGTTAAATTTCGAACCACTCATATGAGAAAGTATGCAAAGTTGAACGCGTGCCGAAGCAAGATGTGAATGTATAGGCCTCTAAATGCTACCCTGTTATATTGAGTGCAAGTAGAATGTCAGTCATTGTCAAGTTCCATCTTAGTTTCTAGAAGCAAAATTTGAAAAATAATAGTCATTGGACAAATTCGGGTCGACTGTAGCTGTGATAGCGATGGGTTTACTCCTGTGTTGTCTGTGTAGTTTCCGTGCACACATCTGTCTGAGCGTACTGCAGTACTTAGGCTCAATTACATTACTCAATAAGCAATATTATGCCCAAATATATTTTTGGTACTGCGTAATTATTGAAAATTAATTACTGCGTATATGCACAGCTGCATTACTTATGCAATTATGGCGTTATAAATTAAATCTTTGCGCTTTTCGCTTTGTTTAAACCGACAAAAAGAAGGGTGATTAGAGCCCAAGCTTCCTATATGGCAATTCTGTGCTATTTCTTCTAGAGAAGGTAGCGTATAAAATAAATTATTATTATAATAGTAAGTGGAGGAACCATTTTTATGACGTTTGTGATAGGAGGTTTAGATGACCAGCACCAAGCAAGTCATTTATGTTATGATGATGCAAATCCTGCAAATCTAAAACTTCAACGGAGCACTGAATGAAAAAAATAATCTTGAAGCTCGCAGGTTAAAAAAAATTCCTAATCAAACCTAATCTTTGTTGGAAGTTCGAAGAACTCTTTAATGTTCCAGCTGCAACTCCTGCCATTTTAGAAGCTCAGAAAACAAATAAATTCTCTGAGTCGTACAGGCTGCCTGTGCTGCCATTGCCGACATTATTGTCCAAATTGCGGACATTCCAAAGCGGACATTTTATACCGACCGGAATTTTCTCGCGTTTAATTCTATTACTCGTTGCTTTGTTCATTATTATTAGCATGGGTAGTGATTCATAAAGCTGAGTTATTGCAGGGCACGATAATTGCGTTTAGGCTTACAACGCGGAGCAGAAGCAGCGCACTTAGCATGCAAATGATGAGGGCATCAAGACTCGGGTTCTAATGGAATGCAGCGCTAGCAGTGCAATCTTTAGAAGGGATTCCTAAGCAGATCCAATCAGTCAATTTCATCCTTTCTGGCAGCATCAAAAGACACATGAAGCGCGTGGTTTAGAACTTCCATTGCGGTCTCGATAAGAGAATTCCACTGAAATAAAAGCTCGGTCGCGAGGTGACGGACAAGCATGACAAAATTGGATTGGATTAACTGTGATATCCCGAAGAGCTTCATTAAGATAGCGGCGACGATAGAGCGGCCGAACCTTCGCTGCTACGCTCGTGCTATACGGTGGTGCTGTGGTGTGCTGTGGTGGTGCTGTGGTGGTGCTGTGGTGGTGCTGTGGTGGTGCTGTGGTGTGCTGTGGTGGTGCTGTGGTGGATCTGTGGTGGTGCTGTGGTGGTGCTGTGGTGGTGCTGTGGTGGAGCTGTGCATGGTGGTGATGTGTGTGCTGGGTTGCTGGTGGCATAGAGGTGATAGTGTTAACGGTGTAATTACTTCTTAATTAGCATCTAAATAAAATTATTGGAATGTCGTCTTGCAATTTATGGTTGTGATGGACATTATTAAAAGCTGAACAGTAGTCGTGGTAATTAGAAAAAAAAAACAGTTCTAAAATTAATTTTGATCACTGGGGTCTAAATATCGAGTTATTTCACTACTTGTTTGATGTTTTGGGTATGAACATAGTTTTTTAGATATAAAAATTATAACGTTATTGGCTCAACGACATCAATATCACTCAATTGACATCAATCAGTTCCACCTTCAACCTCTTTAATCCAACCTGTCATTCTAAACTGGGTGTGAACCACAGATATACCCTCACCCTATCCTCCTGATCAACCACCCAAATCCCCCACATCGCCACCTGTTAATTTTACCCGCTCTTGTGTATACAGGCTGACAGTCGCTGAGTCAGTTCTGTGTCCCGTCGTCTGCGCAAATTTGTTGAAGTTAGCCGTGCAAATAACGCAGCATCGGTAGGTCACCAGTACCACTCCCTGGGTCTCCCGTAAACATCGGGAAAATTATCAGAAATAAGTGGCGAGCTAGAGACGCCCATGATAAACAGTTCACTATAATCCTACGTAGATTTCTGGCATTATTTCAGAATGGGAATTCATTTGTTTATAAATAATCGTTAATTGTACAGTTTAATGAAAATTTGACGATTCCAGCGAGTAAATGCACACAACTGACAGCAAAGTTTGTTGATAAATCGGCTTCACCAGACACTAAGCCGTAAATAACGTAGTTTTTCTCTCGTGACCTAACATTTATGTGACCAATATTATTCTAGGAACATTATTATTATGAAAACTTAGAGATACTAATTTCGCATCATTTCAAGTAATTTTTCTCGCCTGAATAAGCTCCGCTGATAAGTTCAGGATTTATTGCTCTACCGCTTCGGTGTCTCCAATTCGCCCTGGGCTGAAATAACAGCACAACATAGTATGTGCTTTCGAAAGATTTATAACTTTTCCATTCGTTTATAATATGCTATAAGTTAACCTTACTTTTATAAATTAGTTACCCGTTAAATACGGAATTTGGCATTTTAATGTAATCATTGATGTTTTGGTGCTGCGGGTTCAGATTGAACTCATTTGCCCACCCTTTCAGTAGTGTGCCGGTCGGTCTTCTGTCAATATTGACTTTCATCCATTTCATTTCTTCATCTGTGCTGTGGTCCCTTTTCTTTATCCGTAGGTGGTCCCCTTTCTTCATCCGTTGTATGACCCCCTTTTCTTCATCCGTGTTGTGGGCCTTTTTTTCGTCCTTGGTATATAATCCCCTTACTTCGTCCGTCATGCGGTCTCCTTTCGTCATCCGTGATGTGGTCTTCTTTCTTCATCCGTGATGTGGTCTTCTTTCTTCATCCGTGATGTGGTCTCCTCTCTCTATCCGTGGTGTGGTCCCTTATATTAATCCCAAAAGCGTGGTCCTACAATTCACTTTGCCCAAGAATGAGGCCGATTTTCAGTTTCTTTACAAATCTCAAGAAAGAAGCTCAAGGTCAAGATTTTCTCAACAAAATTTCGCTGGTCTTTTTAGTGGAGGCCTGCTGAGCGTTTCTAATAATTTTTAAATTCAGAAATTCAGAAAACAATTCGCGGTTTTCATTTTTAATATTTTTTAAAGCTGCGTTAATTTCCATAAGGAATTGTGAAATAGAGTGCGCGGGTCTTCATATTGAGTGTCACAAGTCAAATTTTCATTTGTAATCTACGATTGCCCTAATTCAAATTTATTGTCATGTAAATTATTCCATGACACGACTGATGTGAGTAAAACCCACTAAAATATGAAACGTCCTGAAAATTGTAAATAGAAAAACATTTATATTTTTTTTGCAAAAAAACGGTACCACAAATACAATGAATGAAATTGCACCGCCGTTAAAACCCATTAATGGCTTACCATTAGGAATGCCTATCCGTTACCCAAAATGAATTAGTTTTTTTTCAGATTTCGGGCAGGCAGCTACAGTTAGCGACAAAATTACTCGTACACCTCATTATTATCAGTGTTTTCTTGGATAACTTGAAAATTAATGAATGAATGCGCCTGAAATTTGACTGAACGAAGCAGTGTGTAATAAAGAAAAGAGCACTACATTTATAGAACAAAATGTAACTTCAATACGTTTTAACGTGCAGAAATTCCCCAATATCTTCAGACAAAATTATTCGTACAGTAGGAAAATACTAACATAGTTGCAATATTAATAGTCAATGGCATGTCCTTCATCTTCAAATCGTCCAACAGTCTCCTTCTATAGTTTGTGGTGAGATTTGCAGTGGTATCCGGTTTGATATTATGCCAGTAGACATTATTATTAGTGATGTCATTCAAGTGGTGTCAGTTCCTGCCATATGACTGCAAACTTCATGATGAACAAGACGAAGGAGCTTAGTGTTGATTTGAGAAGCAAATTATTGACCTACACAAATCAGGCAATGGTTATGGGTGCATCTCGAAACGCCCGAATATTCCAAGGTCTACAGTGCAGTTTGTGATAAAGACGTTTGTAGAGTTTGACATTGCACACACGCTGCCTGGATGAAGACGGAAGCCCAAACTATTGAAACGATCAGTTAGAAAACTGTGTCGTGAGGTCAATGCGAATAATATAGTGATGTTGAAGCAATTGGCTAAAGATTAGCCAGTGAGGGAACAAGCCTGAGTCAGCGTACCATATACAGCGTTGTCTCAACAAGATTGGTCAGCATAGACGCAGACCTCGACGAGCCCCACTTCTCGCACGACGTCATGTTGCTGATCGTTTGACATTCGCAAGATCTTGCGTTGACAAAGAGGAAGGCTTCTGGAACCAAGTATTATGGAGTGTTGAAACAAAATTTAAACTATTTGGATTTAATAATACGAAGAAGATTTGGCACAAAATTGGTAGGGTTTCCATCCGAATAACACAATCCCAACGGTCGTGCTTGGGGGTGGATTGCATCTATTAATATTGCAACTATTAATTTTGCAACTATTAATATTACAACTATTAACATTGCAACTATGTAGTGTTTTCCAACTGTACGAATAATTGTGGCTGATGGTGTTGGGGAATTTTTACATGTTAAAACGTTTTGAAATTACATTTTGTTCTGAAAATGTAGTGCTATTCTCTATATTACATATTGCTTAGTTCAATTGAAACTCAGGCTCATACATTCAATAATTTTTGAGTTATTCAAGTTATTCAAGAAAACGTTGTAAATAATGTGGTGCGCGAATATTTCGTCGCTAACTGTATAGGTATTTGGGAGCGTTGATGTCGCACCAGCTGCATTTGCAGATACCGTAAGTAACACAGTATGTGCTGAAAAGTTTCACAAAAAAATCACAGTTTGAGCAATTACAGTAAATAACATAGTATTTATATAGATCCAATAAATAACATTGTGCATGCTATGTTTATTGTACTGTCAATATTTTCTCAAGCAAGGCTTTAACTGAAATTGTTGTGAATGATAGCTGCTTTGGAATAAAAGTTGATGTAATAAATTAGACTGCAATAGTCTAACTGTTGCAGTCGTAATAGGTAATTATATTTTGATAGGGAATTAACACGCCGCATTTTAAGGGTTGTTTCATTTATTACATCGATTAACCTCAAAGCCGAATCATTCACACTATAGATTTTAAATCAGGTTGATTTTGTATTCATTTATGTCAAAATTGAACCATCGCAATTCATATAATCTGATACTAATAAATTTTCGTTTCTAATAATATTTTCCAGCTGAGGGATGTTTGATTTTCGTGTATCTTTGGCATCCACGTATTTGAGTATATGAGTTCAGCTCATCAAGATCAAAATTGCAAATTACGAAATGTTTTTTTTTCATTTTAAAATAAAATCTTATCCTGTATTGACTGGATGCGTTGATATCGTTATTTCGAGGCATGAAAAAAATTTGGCTTTGATAAAATTTCGGAGCATTTATAGCGTGCTGGATAAGTATTCGGGGCATGTATACTGAGCTTGGATAAAATTTCGGGGCATGTACACCGTTCATTGATAATATTATTTGCGTAATTGACCTCAATTATAAAACTCTATAAGGCCTAGTTATCGCCAGATGCCACTCCGTATACCTAAACGCACGATCTTCAGGTTGTTAGTGGTAAAATTTTTCTGTCTCGGAAATATTGTGATAATAAGTGTGGCTGAAACACATGCTTTCGTTTCTACAACTTATGACTGCCGTTTTTAGAGCGTCTCCACTAATGACTCTTATAACAACGCGCGAGAGAAGCGGCCGTGTAAAAACATGAGAAAACACGCGGCTGACGGCAAGCAGTTCAACGTTCCGTTTGTCTGTGTGTTTGTCTTGCTGTTTGTCTTACTGTTTGTCTTGCTGTTTGTCTCTTGCCAGAAATCGACGGCATTGACGGTAGCGACGACCAACAGACGAACAGGTCGTGGGCGTAGTGTGGATTCATAAACTGGGGTGAAATTGACATTTGGGAAATTTTTTCAAATTTTCTGGGGCAATTCGAATTAGAATGTATTTCGTACTTAATTCGGCTACGCGTTTAATTGAAAGAAACTATAGTAGAAATTTAGAATGCTAATTTCCATAGGTTTAATTTTTTCACCTACAACTTAGCTGTTCAAATCCATGCAAGTTAATTCAGGAATAAATGACGGAACGAGAAGGAAAAACACAATTTATTTCTTGTAAGAAGACAACATATGTGGCTTTGTCTCCAAACATCTTAAGTTTGGTTTACTGTCTATCGTCAGATATCGACGGTATGGGCGTATACAATATTGTTAGGTTTTCTATGGTGAGAAAAATGCGAAATATTCATGGAAGTTTGGATTGCGACAAGAATCTCTCATGGCATTCGAGGAAGTACACGCTCTCTTCGACCCTAAAACGGATTATTATGTCATAAATTTTTAGTTATACATTGTATAAATAGCTAAGATTAATTGTTGACTGTAAAATCAATTTAAATTGCTATCTGTAAAATCAACTAAAATAATCGACTGTAAAATCATTTCATTTACTGTATATTATGTCAAATTATTTGCTTTATAATCTACTCAAATTACCCAATTTAAATAAAAATTAAGCTGAATATATCTCAGAAAGAAGAGCTAAAATCAACGGCTATAAAATAAAAAAATAGATTGAAGACGTTGATTTTGCAGCAGATAATTCAGTTTTCACTGCTATGGTTCGTAACTATCCTGAGAGCTTACGGTCACTTGACGTATCTATAAAATTTTCGACTATAATATGGATCCACTGTATTTCTGTGCCATCACCATTTATATATTAATCAATGTTTTAACGCCTTCGATTAAAATGTTAGAAATCATACCACTTTTACCAAACCCGCATGCAATAATTCAACTAAAACTCACAAAATATTAATGAGACAATACGTTAGGCTGGATGACTGTACAAAGCAATGCTTCACTAGACTTGTTCGGCCTTCTGGCGATCGTCAAACTGACGTTAAATTTACGATTACTAGAAACTGTGTTCGTGCGGCGAATGTAAGAGCGGCGATCGCTTAACCTCTTGGCCCCGCCGCTGCCAGGGGCTTAATATCGAGTCGAGGAATTCCTAGCATTGCAGTAATGGGGTTTTTTGTGTCACTAAGGGCTCAGTTTGGTAGCAATGATACGAATGATCGTGTCGGGAGCCTCGAGATTTGCATAAGACAGAGACTGCGCCGACACAGCTGCTGCTCGGCTTACCTCCTTAGATTTATAAGGTGCTACTAGTGGTTAGGGAGGTGGGGGGAGGGGGTTTATTAGGGGTAGTAGTGGTAGGGTTTTGGTGGGGGTGTGGGTTGGGGCTTTTATAAGGTGCTACTAGTGGTTAAGGGGTTGGGGGAGGGGGTATGTTAGGGGTTAGTACTGGTGTGGTTTAGGTGGGGGTGTAGGTTGGGGCATTTATAAGGTGCTACTAGTGATAAGGGATGTTAGGGACGGGAGGGGCGATTTATAAAGTGCTATTAGTGCTCGGGGTGGGGATCGGTCAGTGCTTTGGGAGGCTCAAATTAAGAGACGAAATAATCGGAAATTTTAACGTTCCGCAGCGTATACTTTCTATAAACTTTAATTTTTTGCGCTCTATATCTTACTAGCAAGTTAACCTGGCGTTGCCTGGTATACATAATCTCCTCACTTTCCGAATCCTGTTAATAAAGAAGTTTTTGTGCTGTTGAAGAGAATGCGTTTAGACCTGCATTCTACATGGAACTCCCATTTCAATCTGGATTCGGAATGCGAAAAAAACTAGTTAGAGTTTTTATAATTAAATTTCTAAGTACTAATTTTAAAATAAATTGCGACTTTGCATCTAAATCGTCTCTCCCAGGTTTGCAATGCCCGATTATTCTCCTAATATGAATAAATTTGCAGGTCCAGGCATATCGCCTGGACCTGTTGATTTACTCATCGTATCGTGAGTTCAGATCATTAATTAAAGACAAAAAAATTACAAAATGTTTCTTTCATTTTAAAAATAAAATCTCGTCCTGTATATTGACTGGATTCATTGATATCGTCATGTCGAGGCATGCATACCGTGCTTTGATGAAATTTCGGCATGTATACCGTGTACATCGTAAATTACACGATGAGGATCCTGGATAAACTTAACATCCTGCAGCGTCCATATATTTGTGGTGTCAGGCTTCAAACACTCACTAATTGTGACATGAGTTTTCATTAGAAAAATAAATTTTTCAGCAGTGAGAAGACAGACAGAAAATATAATAACCAAGCATATATTTAACTTCAAGTGCTAGGATGATGATAAAATAATTCTGTAATCTATTCAAAAGGTTCGTAGGAGATTCTGTTTGATGCTCATTGTCGAGGAAGAATTTCTAGAGTTTGTCTATGATTAATTTTTAATCCTTGTAAATTTCCTCAGTAATGTTGAGAAATTCGTTTAATATAATATTTATATTCTTTTGCAAACGGAAAAATTATTTGACGGTGTATGTTTTCCAACTGTCATTATTGAACGTCGTTCTGATTTCCGTGTCTTTTCCGAAATTAAAAATTGAAGGTAAGTTTCTCACTAATGGGTTTTCCATCGCCCAATTCTTAAAGGAAACGAATTCTAAGAACTATAAAACACTGAACGGAAAACCCGATAGTCCCCAATATTCGGCACACCAACACAATTTATTTTATCTGGCATCACTCGCCCGCCTGACGTCGAGTGACTTAATTGTTCTTCTCTTTTTTATTATATTTAATAAATACTGCGATATTTTTTCTCGATCTGCTCGTGATCATCGGGAGTAAGCAAATCTGTCACACAGGACCAGCAGGCTGGGCAAAAAGTAGAGTTAGTCGCATGACAGCATTTGGCAGGCCGGCGTATTAATACATTCCGTATGTCTTAGGACGTCTCGCCTTGTTAGACGCACATGTCACAAACCTATCGTAATTGCAGCCGAAAAATAGCTGGCCAACCGACGGCCATTTATCTGTCATCCATAAGCCGTGCCAATGCTGAAGAAGTGAACACCGAATCGAAGCCGCTGTCAGGGATCGTCATTTTCGATTGATTTAGCGTGAGCGTTTCTTTAAAGAAACATTCCTGCGCTTAAGGACGTCACAACGCAAATATAAAAATGATAAAACATCCGCTCGTGCCCAAGCAACGAGATCCACATGTTCCGGGCATGCGTCTTGAGGATGAAAATATGCTGATGGGCTCACGTGCAGATGTTTATACGTAGTCCATCAATATTGGCCGCGATTTTCTTTGGGATTTAAATAAGAGCTTCTTGGTGTAACTCTTTCTTATCTATAAGCTATTTTCTGAACAGCGATTGTCACGTACCGGGTACAGTGACCTGCTTGTGATTGTACAATGGATTGTTCATTGCAGGTGCAATGATAGCTGAAGGTGACAATTGCTGCAGTTTATTCAGTCTCTGAAATATTTATAGAAATACATTAACAAATTACAGCTCCTAAACTATTTTTGACCTGACACAACTTCCTAAATTAAAAAAAATCACGTAACCCAAGTTTTTAGAAGTATGAACCAAAGCCGCATTTTCAATCGATTTCATTGGAACACGTATTCACACGAACAATTTCTTGAATTTATTTGAATAAAATGGAACGTGGCGAGGTAATTCACAAATATTATCTCACATGTTGAGGATTGTTTTTTTTCAGAGCATCTCCTAATATTTTTTGTTTATACGAAATATTCCTGCAAATGCAACATTTTGCCCGTCGCAGAGTAGACGATCGATATCGCAATCTGAACTGAACATCGCAGCCTGGAGCTCGGAACATCGCGTTGCTGATCAGAGCTATCATGGTCGTACAGTAAGTGTCTTTACAGACCTCGTAAGACGTCAAAGTTATGCGTGCATTGCTAAGTTACATGGAGACAATCTCACCGAGCGCTTGCTTCTAAACGAACAACAAGTTTGGTCGAAATAAACTGCTCAGATCGAAGCGTTTGCTTAAAAATGCCTCATTTCGGCGGATGTCGTTTATGTTTTTGTGTGGTTCCGTTGCATATAAGAGCGTCTTGCCTCCATATGCTGGGCAAGAAGGGGGTATACGAGCAACATCTCGGGACTAGATACAAGTACTGATACTCGAGTATCTGACGGTACCACCTACCTCGAGCTCACAATATGGAGTAAATTTTATGACGCCGCTGCCATACTCTGTCTCCCTTTGCATTAAGAGATAGATAAACTCAGCCATTTTGAGGTCCCTGTGCAGATAAAAAATATGCTTACGTCTAACTTTAGGAACTCGGCATTTCATCATAAAGGAAATTTCGAATGAGGTTTAGAAAATTGGTATTTGCTTCAATTCAAGTCGCTTCTAATAGGCTATTTAAAAATGATACAAGTGCTAATAAAGCATTCACAATTCTAATTATTTCGGAAACTTTATAGTGGATGCTGAGTAGCCGAATTTTTCTTCATATGCGATATGACTACTTATTATATATGGAAGGCGGAAGTCGCAACCTTAAATCTCAGCCCCAAAATTGTTGATCTGAGCGCAATCATTAGATTAATAATTTTATCCGAAATCGAACACTGAGAACGGTTGTGCTCTTGATTAAATTCATTGGAAAAGTTCGCCTGAATCATGCCTGCTATGTGGTAGAGTTTTAAATGCTTGGATTTTTCACAGTGATTCGTCGCACGTACATTGTCCATACTAGTAGCACACATGTTCATTAATTCTGGTCGAGCGACCGCAATTCGACCACAGCGGCGGTAGTTAAGAATTATATTGCAACTTTCGTTCGTTAAATAAATAGTAAGATTTCTAATTAAATTGTGCCTGTCTTTGTTGTAACAAAAAGAATTGGTCACAGGTAAGCATGCTGACTTTGTGGGTTTATAAAACGGAACTGGGCCTAAACTCGTGAATTGGAATACCGTGCTTCGATATATTACTTTTGTTCGTAAAAGAACTTCGAACTTACCGTCATACTAACAGGTACTTCTCAAATTCGACTAACTGCATAGTTGTCAATTTTTCTAATAGATTGCCTGATAAAATATATCTCAGAATGAGAATAAAACAGCCTAATGAAATAAAAATGCGATTGCTAACTTTTCCACACGAAAGCGCATGACCAGCCAGACATGGTGGTCGCCGCTGCACTACATGCATGAGAGCTGGAATATTCTGTAGGGCAGACAAAGGCTGCGTTATGCTATGGGACAATCTTAACGCGGCAGTCAAGATGCCTGAGATAGCGGCCTGCTGGACGGTGTATAGCAACAGAGATCAACATAAGCTAACACGCGTTCTAAACGTGCAAAGAAGTACGCGTTCATATTTACGTCCATAATCATACATAAATGTCAGGGCATTTTTCGGTGCAATACGAACTGCTTTAATTCATATATGTTAATTGAATTGACACTGTTTTTATAAATATATGGTAAAACTAGCATTGAAAGGTAAACATTTTTTTCCGATAAATCATATGGGTGACTACACCTTCGTGGTCAAGTGAAACTAATTGAACTTATAAATGTATTCCTACCGAATAACCTACGATTGCCAAACACCTCTAGGAACACAGCTAATCGGGAAAATTGTCGTTATTCATGGGATATCATTTCAATTTTTCAATGAAACTTCTTAACTTAAGACTCACATGAGCAAACAGGAAACTTTCAATGGAGGGCCAAAGCTGAATGCCCCGAACCCATTACGTCTTGCTTCTGATTCACTAAACCTTATCAAGTCAGTTATTTTATTGAAGTTTATCACTCGTAGTGTAAGTTAAAAAATAATCCTGGTGCTGACGAAGCGAAATAAATAAAGTATCTCACGGTACGGCGTGACAATAAGTTTACCTTTTCAAACATTTTCGAACTCAAAGTGCCACTTTAAAATAAAAAGTTCATCAATAAATTTACCACGAGTCAAAATTTCAAAGTAAGCATCACTTTTGGGCGGCAAAAACCTTGCTGCAACTTTAAGCAATATAAATAAATGAAAATAAAAATTCCCCTATCATGAAAAAAAAAATTAGAAAACTTCGTCGAAAAGACCTTTCCAGGAATTGACCATCACCAGAACCTGTAAGCGACAAGTACACGTCTCCTGCATTTGCGACTTAAGGTAATCCGGCATCTCAATTTGAACTTACAGGAAAGCTTGAATCATTTGCTGTTCACATCAGAACAAATTCTTCCACTAAGCTTTATGCTATTCCTACCTGAATTTTAAGATGATTCAGTTAGAAACTTAGTCCGAGCATCGATTCATAAGCCTCGGACTTACGTCTCTGCAAGACCTTGCGGATTGATGAATCATGAGCAAAAAAATCTGTGGGCCGATCGCTGCCCAACAGCGCATTTGTCGACCTCAACCTGCACCACGGGTTTAGCCAAAAATATATGATTTCTGCTAGCTTTTACTTCATGCGAGTAAACGATTTATTTACTGGCATTGTAAGTACTTTGTAATACACATTTACGAGTATTTTGTCTTGTACATATATCTTGTGTGATAAATTGTGGATGTCAATAGTGTTGATTTGGTGAGCTAAAGCTCGAATGAATTATAATGTAAATTTTAAGCATTTTTTAGATTTGATGCTTTAAGCAAAAATTAAGCATTTTTTAGATTTGATGCTTTGAAGTATGAATGTTTTTCTCCTGTGTATGGGATTTATAATGTAGATTATTTCTTATTGTGTTTATGCAATTTCGCACAACACATTGAATGATTTCCGACACGTCGCATTCAACTATAATTTTCTTCTCGCTTCGAATTTAAACTCATTTTCTACGGAGAAAAAAACTTTGAGTTACACTTGGGACATGATTTTTATAGATATATTTACTGATGCATACCAACATTAAATTTTAAAAGAAGATAATTATTCATAGCTGATAAATATTTAAAATGAATGCTTTCCATAAAAATTACTTCAATCGATCTAAATTATTTCGAGTTTTTATGGAAGTGTTTATTTGAGACTTTTAAATAATATTTACACCAAATGGATGGCTATATTACATAATGGATGTATACATAATGATTATATTATTTCATATAATTAATGGTTATATAAAAGTAATGGATAGATTATATCATAATTACATGTAAAATGTCGCATATATTTCCACATAGTGCCGTGTATGTCAAAAACGTTTGCAAAAGAAGCACTACACGCCGCGCATTCATCGCCTGCTCTTGTGTCACAAGGGAGGATGGCAGCCGACATTAGCGCGCACAGCTCGCCGGCTCATGTCTGAACTTCGACATTTCGAGATCCTTTTGCATGGCTACAGAGACGACGCCACGCAATTTAGATCCTCGTCTTGATAGAATAAATTGAAAATAAACTCGCATAAAGTTCACCCATTGATCATGGGAAAGGTATTTTAAGCTATTCGTTTTGCTTCAATCAACCACACGAGATATAAGAACACATTTTTTGGGTGAATTTTTTCCGACTATGTTTTTTTTATATGGATGCTGATCCCATAGTCATTATGGGTTCCCAGAAGATAAATAACGAGTAAATTTATTCAATTCAGAAAGTTCAGATTTTTAGTAGTGTTTATGAAGAAAATTTAGAGTATATTGATATTATGAATATGAAGATCCTCCCGAATGAGACTCTTCGCCTTTTTGGCGAGATCCTCCCGAATGAGACTTTTAACCATAGTTACGTCAAAGAAACTATTCAACAATATCTCAGTTGAACAACTATCGAACTATATGCCTATTACTGAAAAACTATTCACCTATTAAATACGTTCAAGCTATCTGAGCTTCATGCAATATATACAACCGGCATATATGCCCTGCACCATAATTTGCTATTGTGCTACTCATGCCAATACTACACGTTACCCCACACAGGAAATTACATTATAACTGGTAATTTTGCATATGCACACATGCAGACTGTTTAAAACACGCTTAATTTCATGAGTATTGACTGGAGCCGTCCACTAATTCATTCACGGCATTCACATTGCGCTCCATGATCGAATGCACCGATTCTATTTGTGATGACCGCACTCAGAAAACGACTGAGTCATATTGCCAAACTGTGACTCACTTTTTACACACAGCACGAGCAGAGAGCCAGCGTAGCCCAGATACGCCTTCTTGTAGGCCCAAACTGGGTCAGGATATGATCCACACAAGAGCACAAATGAATCGCTATTTGGACAAGGTCTCATTCATTGTTCTGAGTGCTTACTTCGACGGGGTATCTTGACCTAACTGTGACAGACTCGCCTTTTTAGCGCATTTTTTCATTTATGGAAATACATATGCACTATTGTGCTAGTCATGTCCGTCCGTCTGTCCGTCCGTCTGTCTGTCCGTCTGTCTGTCCGTCTGTTTGTCCGTCTGTCTGTCCGTTTGTCTGTCCGTCTGTCTGTCCGTCTGTCTGTCCGTCTGTCTGTCCGTCTGCGACTTCACGTTTTCGTCGATGAGAAAATGCGCTCTCTGTCACTCACTGCAGTGAGTACTGAGTTATATTTTTTTAACAAGGATCTGTATTTTTTCTATCAGAAATTAAATGCTTATTCCATTAATAGGAAGAGGCCTGAACGATCTTACTCCACGTAACTCCTGCATGTATCAATTGATTATGTCTGAACTACATAATTTTTAGCGCATTTTCCAATTTATAGAAAAAAAAGCGCTATTGTGCTCATCATGTCCGTCTGTCTGTCTGTCCGTCCGTGACCTCAAGTTTTCGTCGACGAGGAAATGCGCTCTCTGTCACTCACTGCAGTGAGAACTGAGTTATATTTTTGGACTAATGATGGAGCAGGACTCAAAAACCTTTGATCTAAAATATCGTTAATATTGATATTTGTTAATAAATACTGTTGATATTGATATGTGTAAATAAATACTGTTAATATTGATATTTGTTTATATGTGCCGTTAATATTGATATGTGTTAATAAATACTGTTGATATTGATATGTGTAAATAAATACCGTTAATATTGATATGTGTTAATAAATACCGTTAATATTGATATGTGTTAAAATATGCCGTTAATATAAATACTTTTGATTTACTTCAACTTTAAATTATTATCCATTGTATGCGACGTAATTCATTAAAAGCAGCAACCATTCGACTTCCAGAATCATTACGGTACGGAAACACTTCACAATATATATATGATGCAGTACAGTTTTTTTCAATTTTATTAGTTTATATTTAGCACCTTAGAGTTAATTTTCTTCCTTTCGCCTGTTCTTACTGTTATAAAAGCCTCGAAATGTTTTTTTTAGGTCAAATTTACATTACAACCCAATTATCGAATGACTTTACAATGTATTTCTAATTGGTAAATGGGACTGTTCATCTTAAAATTTCAACTTCGCTTTCATTTTCCTCTTTTTCCTCACGTGTGAGTCATCTTTACCCAGCTTGGTCGTGCAAAAGCGTGTATCTGTGCTACGAGCAGCTAGTGTGTCACTATTAGGGCTATATTACCCATAAATTTTTCTGGGTGTACGAGTTCAAGAGATCTATAAAGCAGGGACAAAAATTGGCCAAAAATTCATGTCTCGCATGTGTCTCGCATGTGTCTCGCATTTGTCTCGCATGTGTCTCGCATGTGTCTCGCATGTGTCTCGCATGTGTCTCGCATGTGTCTCGCATGTGTCTCGCATGTGTCTCGCATGTGTCTCGCATGTGTCTCGCATGTGTCTCGCATGTGTCTCGCATGTGTCTCGCATGTTTCTCGCAGGTGTCTCGCATGTGTCTCGCATGTTTCTCGCAGGTGTCTCGCAGGTGTCTTCACATGTGTCCTCGCATGTGTCTCTCATGTCTCACGCATGTGTTTCGCATGTGTCTCGCATGTGTTTCTTATGTGTCTCGCATGTGTCTCGTATCGACTTAACTTTAACTGGAAGAAGTCTGGTCATTTCCATAATACGCTCATGACTTTGGTTGTGCGGACGCTCCGGGTTTTCATTTCCCGACTTCGGCTGCCGGTTGCTGTGCCGGGCGGTCGGACAGAAGCGTTTAATGTCGATGGCGCGGGCTTATAAGGAAGGCAGCCAGAGATTAGCATCCTGCCTCTGCAGGGTCAGGGGAACAGAGACAAATCCGTCGCTCATGTCCAGAGACTGAAGACTTAAATCTTCATATGAGGTATTTAGAGCGCCGCATGAGCGAGATCAGTTGAGAATTTAAATAAACAAACAGGAGTTTTAATTCATGAATTTTCGGAATATGACAATGCAGTTGATTACATTTTCGTTATTTGCACATGTAATGCGAGAAATGTCTGAGTTTTTCTTCCGCAACGCAAGAAGGTATTACAAAATTATGTAACAACTAAAAATTTCGATAAATCTGCAATTGAATAAATTAAAAGGAATTTTTATATTATGAGATGATCTGAAGATTTTAGTTGGAATGGGAGTAACTAATCGTTTACTTGGTTTAATGTTGGTACTTGAAATGAGTAAAGGACGACAGAGCACAGGAGGATGAAGCACAGGAGGATGAAGCAGAAGAAGACGAAGCACAGGAGGATGAAGCCCAGGAGGATGAAGCACTGGAGGATGAAGCACAGGAGGATGAAGCACAGGAGGATGAAGCAGAGGAGGATGAAGCACAGGAGGATGAAGCATAGGAGGATGAAGCATAGGAGGATGAAGCACAGGAGGATGAAGCTCAGGAGGATGAATCAAAGGAGGATGAAGCGCAGGAGGATGAAGCGCAGGAGAATGAAGCAAAGGAGGATGACGTAAAGGAGGATGAAGCAAAGGAGGATGAAGCACAGGAGGATGAAGCGCAGGAGGATGAAGCAGCAGAAGATGAAGCAGCAGATGATGAAGCAGCTGAAGATGAAGCAGCTGGAGATGAAGCAGCAGAAGATGAAGCAGCTGAAGATGAAGCAGCTGAAGATGAAGCAGCTGAAGATGAAGCAGCAGAAGATGAAGCGGCAGAAGATGAAGCAGCAGAAGATGAAGCAGCTGAAGATGAAGCAGCAGATGATGAAGCAGCAGATGATGTAGCAGCTGAAGATGAAGCAGCTGAAGATGAAGCAAAAGAAGATGAAGCAAAAGAAGATGAAGCAAAAGAAGATGAAGAAAAAGAAGATGAAGCAAAAGAAGATGAAGCAAAAGAAGATGAAGAAAAAGATGATGAAGCAAAAGAAGATGAAGCAGCCCAAGATGAAGCAGCAGAAGATGAAGCAGCAGAAGATGAAGCAGCTGAAGATGAAGCAGCTGAAGATGAAGCAGCTGAAGATGAAGCAGCTGAAGATGAAGCAAAAGAAGATGAAGCAAAAGAAGATGAAGCAAAAGAAGATGAAGCAAAAGAAGATGAAGCAAAAGAAGATGAAGCAAAAGAAAATGAAGCAGCTGAAGATGAAGCAGCTTAAGATGAAGCAGCTGAAGATGAAGCAGCAGATGATGAAGCAGCAGAAGACGCTGCTTCACAAAGAGTCATCAGGTAAAGCATGGCGTTGGCTGCACCAGGCCCTGACTCCCGTCTATATCAAATTCTTCGTTCGTTCCTCAAAACGTTTACTGGAAACGTTTTTCATGTAAATCAGACTCAAACTCATAAGTATTGAATCATTCACGTACTTAAATACATCCTAAATATCCGCAAGTAATGTCATTTAAGTTACATTATTAATTATTTAATTTAAGGACGTCACTGTGAGGGGTTAGCGCTCCCGAAGTTAGACCCCGGTCCCCCAGCGATGACCCCTATGACCCCAGCCCAGCGGGAGCCCATTCCATCAAAGCTCTCGACTTGTAGTGGTCACTTGATATTCCCCACGGCTACATTTTTCATTGTCATGACGATTTCTTTTGGCAAGTAAGTTGATCGGTCGCTGGCTTGGTGCCTCTCGAATCATTTTTGGCAGAAGACTGGAGGATGCTCAAGCCTTATGTTCAGTAGTGAGATTCTCGTGTCTCTTTTCGTTTCTAGGGTTATTTTTATTTCCATTTGATCTAACTATATGGGTTGAGTTTAACTGAGATATTGACTTTTTTCTTGAATAGTAAAACAGTTATTCGACTATCTTTCATTCATTTTAAGTCTCAATGTAACTAGTTTCCTTTGATAAAAAAAATACATTAGCGATATCGCGACAATTGCTAATAAATAAAGCCTGGTGGAATGAATACAGCGAACTGATTTCTAATATCATCCTAGTCAATTAAATAAATAGTCGAATTTTTGTAATAAAGTCTGTAAAATAAATTTGTTTCCAGTAAATTAGCAATGTAATTAAGAAAATCGACCGAATTGAGAAAATTTTCATTCCAAGACTTTTTTCGAAAAATATCACAGCCACAATAAACTCAATTTTATGTATCAAATAAAAATAGATACTTGATACTTGAGTAGCTAGACGGATATTCAGCTGTGCACGGATATTTAGCTGTGCATGGATATTCTGCTCTATTGCATTTGATAAAATCATAGCCACGGAAATCCACAATAATAAGATAACTCCAACCCATTATAGGCGCCATTATAGGACATTTATATCCGTGTTTTAGACGCGACACAGTTTAGGAAAGTCACCGCACACGCAAAGAAATGAGTGTGACATTGTCGATGCACTTTATGTCCATATGTGGGTCATTGTGAAGTTTGTCCCCGCTAAATGGCTCATCAATGCTGAGTACGCTCTCTGCTAGTGCCATGGGCAGAGAAAGTGGGTCACGATTTGGACAATATGACACATGTTTTTATCCGAGTCAAGAGAGCATGTAGCTGAGCGTCACGAGCCCTGTAGGTCGCCTGCTGATTGCTTCTGCAGAGTTCTGGGGCAAGATTGGCAGAGTGACTCGTGAGAGGCAAGATTGCCGGACATTGCATAACTTCACTGCACATAGTGTTTGTAGTAGTTTCATTTCTACAACCTTTTGCTGAAACTGTGCATGAGTCTGGAAAGTGTAGAGACAAATGCACGAAACGCGTCAATATATATTTTTGCTATTAACCCGTTAATTGCAATACTTATTCGGTACTATTTGGAGTTCTATTAATTGATTGTTATATTTTTTTTAATTGGCTAATATTAAGAAAACAATATTGGATACATTGCATTGCCGTATCAACAGTAAAGACCTTGTTCGCAACCTGAAGTGTAGTTTCATACCTAAATAGTAATAATAGCATAAATTCTCTTATCTAAGAATTTCTCATCGACGACGTAGCTTATGTATTCGGTCGTTATAGTGGAAGGATTTAGTTTTATTTGCGTATCGTTAGTACTTAATATATCAATATGAAATAATGTATAATATATAATATGATCAACGTGATAGGTTCTCTTCTCTTCTACATGAATCTTTATATCGGCTGTTGCAGATCTTAATTTGGTTAATTTGATCAAGGCCATGAAGTTCCTGACACAACATGACTGACTTAACGTTATTAACGCTAATCAAGTTTTTAACGTTAATCATCAAGTAATGCCAATTTTTTTATCTGGATATTTCATATATTGGGAAATATTTATTTTAGTCTAACGCTGTGCAGGTCCCATTAAGAGAGCATATGCTACCTCATATGGGCTACATAAGTGCAAATGTCTGTAGAAATGTCTTTACAATATTTCTGCGCAGCTTCGTTACTCATGAAATCAAATATATATATAGTCAGATATATAATTTTTAGACAGAAGTTTTTCTTAATGCAGGTTTTGTTGAAAAACATGCTATATTAACATTTTTAAAATTGTTGAATTGTTATATAAAGATACTGATGTGGTAGCAGGAAGCTTGGTATTGACAACACGCGATTGATCACTTCGAACGATCTCGAATTGAGATCAAATTGATTTATGTGTATGTGCATGAGTTTGAAGCTCAGGCTTCTAGCGTTCATGGTTGCATAAATTGTGAATCATAGATCTAAAATTATACTTATTAAAAAATATACCTGTCTACCAATAATTAATTAGAATTAAATTGAAAAATTAAATAAATGAAATTATAATTTTAATTACCTAGAACTATTCCAGCGTTCGTGGTTGCATAAATATGAACCATAGATCTAAAGTTATATTGATATCCAGACTTTATAATTTGGTGCTATTTCCTCATTTTGTATGAATCTTTTCTATGGAGTAAACCGGGATATGAAAATGCTGGAATGAGGCAGCAAAAACTTAGATAGCCCGTTCTTCTGGTCAGTTAATTAAGATTTGTTATTTGATTGACAACTCGATGATCAGCATATACAAAAGTGTGAACAATGATATATTCTATTTATACACAAACTAGATCTAGAAGTCCATGATTATCACTGAAAATATCAATGTTTAACTGAAACTCCACGTAGATACATGCCTGTAATATTTCTTTTAGCCGAAATTACGTACAATGGCAAATGTCAATATTGATGAAAGATATTAATATTTAACAATAATTTGCATATTTGCAATTGAACGGAATTTAAACATATCAATTTTAACAAAGAAATTTAATTATTGAACGACAGATAATTCTTCATTAGTTAATTAATGCAGATACTGCGGTACATCGATCGACCTGAGTGGTCGTAATTGATGCTGTCCTTAATCGGAGTTATGATTGTTTATAAGTTGTAGGTTTAAAAATGAATGTCATGTGTAGGTTTTAAAATGAATGTCGCGTGTAGGTTTTAAAATGAATGTCATGTGTAGGTTTTAAAATGAATGTCGCGTGTAGATAAAATGAATGTCGTGTGTAGGTTTTAAAATGAATGTCACGTGTAGGTTTTAAAATGAATGTCATGTGTAACTTTTAAAATGAATGTCACGTGTAAGTTTTAAAATGAATGTCATGTATAGGTTTTAAAATGATTGTCTTATGAATATAATGGCTGCTAATATCTATGGCTGATTTGTTGAGGATAATCTTGTATTTATTTGTTAACGTTTGCGTGTGTGTTCTGCATCTGGCGACGCACTATATATAGGGGCTGTCGGATCGAGCGCGTATCCAGGATACTTATATTGTGTCAGAATATTATCTAAACCTGATAATTTATTCCTAGTGGAAAAATTGGGAAGGATTTGATCGAAAACTGAAATTTAATTTCGCTATTTATGTTTATTGTTTTATTTTAAAAATTACAAAATAGTTTTTTTTCTTATTTTAAACGAGAGTCAAATGGAAGTTATATATCTTATGTAAAAAATGTACGGTATTTGATGGCGTCTTTATTGAATTAGAATACAAATTTTTTATTTTTATGAACAATATTACGGATTATGGGAACCAGGGGATTTGGAGATACAAAATTGCAGGAATTATCTAGCCTTGGCAATGGGGGCTACCCTGCTAATTATTGAAATATTTTGAAACTTTTCACCTAAATTGATAACTCTAATCATGTACAAATTTTATCGCAGTTCTGTAGAGGTTTGTGCAAGTTTTATCCAATGCATATGACATCGAAAAAGATTAGAAGGAATATAAGTTTGCAGGATATAATTGCATTGAAAGGCTAAATAATCGAAATAAAGATGGCGTGGAAATGAATGAGCAGCTGTTGGGTCTGGAGTGTTCAATATTCGGAACCTGAAGAGTCCTCACCTGCGCTCTGAAGATGTTAATCAAAAGATCATAATAGTGATGACAATGAGCGTCATACTGGGCTGCGTGCTCTTGAAAAATAATGATTTCCCACATGATATCATGAACTGCTGTTTACTTGCCTCTTGTTTTAGAAATCGTGGATAATTAACGAGAATTGAAGTCCACGTGATGGTCGGCGCCCTGTGTATTGAGCACGGCGGTAAAAGCCTCGTGTAACATACACGGCATTACCTTTGGACAAATTTCTTTGCTCGTGATTCAAAATATTTTTTGTTGGTTTTTGGAGAGAAATAGGTTTAAGAAATGATTTAGTTTTGATGAGTTTTTTTTGCATATGTTGCAGAATGTAGAACATACTGATGCGTTAATTCGGTCGTTCAGTCTGTTTTTATTTTATATCATGGTTTTATATTATGCAATTTAGCCGATCAGCATTAATTTAAAATAATAAAGTTTAATATTCAATCTTACGCCATTTAATATAATCATAGTAGCGGGGAAATTTAATGATTGAAATTAATAGGAAAATTATTATTGGTTTTGTCTCATCTTCGGCAGTCAGCAGCCGTCATTGCAAGGCAACATTTCTCCGTGTTTCGAATGGGTCGCCTCACTTACTCCTTAAATATCAGGATTTTCATGGAATTATGAAACGAAATTCTCAGTTAGATATTGTTGAGAAGTTTCACTCTCATAGATGGGAAATTTTATGAAAGAAATTAATTAGCTTCAAGTGTAAACTTCTAGCGTGGAGGAATTTTTATCATTACAGGACAATTAATAACAGACACACACATTGCAATTTAATTCAACTCTCACAGTTTTTCTAGCTAATTTACAGCCCCCCAACAAATGCTTTTTATCCCATTCTCTTCTATTGAGCAACGGGAAGTCATTTACTGAAACTGCAATCCTTTACTTCACTTTTACACCAAAGCGGCATTTCTGTCCAAGTAGTAAACTCATGATTCCTAATTGTGGTTTGGTCCCGGACACATCCTTTATAAAATAATTGTGGTTTGGTCCCGGACACATCCTTTATAAAATAATTGTGGTTTGATCCCGGATACATCTTTCATAAAACAATCAGCAAAGAAATTTTTCTTATCAAGTTCGGCCTTCGTACAGCACACCGTGCAGTGGATGCAAAACATCTGTCAGTGCGGAACCGCTGAAAACTGGTCAGTATTATTAACTAAAACTCGTTTACCTAATACCCTATCAATCTTCTTTGGTAGAAAATACAGTTATGATAATCGTGGAGAAGTGGCAATCGCGGTAATCATCAGTTTTAGCGCATTTTCCCATTTACGGAAAAAATGCACTATTGTGCTCGCCATGTCCGTCTGTCTGTCTGTCTGTCTGTCTATCTGTCCGTCCGTCCGTCTGTCCGTGACCTCAAGTTTTCGTGGACGAGAAAATGCGCTCTCTGTCACTCACTACTGTGGGTACTGAGTTATATTTTTTTAACCATTTCAAGCGAAAAATCTAATGAAAATAAAGTCTTTCGTTGGATGCAATGTCTCTCTATATTGTATATTTGGCCCAAGACTTTTCACCGTACCCAGTGGTCATTCGAAATGTGATTGTGGCTTTTTATTTGAAATGTTTTGGTTGGTAATTTAAATTTGGTTCATTTTTTTATTAAATAATTTTTTGACTTATTTCTTTTATTTCATTTTTTAAAATTTATTAATATTTTTGTTTTTAGGGTAATTTTTTTTTTTTTTTTTTTTGTTAGGGCTCTGATAAGAAATTTGGTAGTGAATATAATTAAACTAAATCTCGAATTAATATACAGAGAACACAATATTGAATAGGACAAAGCCCATTTACTCTCAAGATGTTCTATGAGCTAGAAAGATCAAAAATGTTTAGAAATCAAAATTTGAAAGTTTATATAGCCGTCCTATCACAGCATCTAATAAAAAATTTTTGACTAGCGTCATCAGCATGCATGTATAGTCCGCATTGGAAGAATTTTATTGTCAATCGTCTCAGATACCTTAATTTGTTTGCGCCCCAAATATATAAATAATTACAAGAGTCACCATATGTATCGTTTCAAGGGAATATCAAAATATCAAGGGAATATACAATTCAACGTAACTCTAAATATCCAATAATGTTTGTTGAGGAGATCGGCTGCTTAATTTAAAGATTGTTAGGGCAATCTAGGAAGCCAGGTATGGTTTGATTTTCCGGGAGGAATTGTGACAGCTACAAGCATTTGAGAAGCCCGCTTTTATACGAGTTAAGTATGATCAATAATGTCTTTTTGATAACCTATTTAATTAATGCTGAGAATTATACGTCCAGGCAATTGTTGAGCACTGAAGTTTTATTGTCGAAGTTCATTTGTTTCGCCGAGAATGACTGAACCCCATGTAATGCTCTTTTGTTTGAGTCACCCCTTTAGCACACTACAGGCCGGGCACGCTATACAAAATATATTATAATTTTTCCCTCTATTAATGAATATCGCAGTCTCATATTCGGAAAATTCTCACGGTCACTGAATCTGCTTAGTTTCTTAATGAAAAGAATTCCTTGTTAGGCAACGGCTTTTCTCCCTAACTGCGCTTAGTCCAGAAAGCCGCGTTTCGTTAAATCAAAGAAGATAAGGAGCGGATTGAATGTTCCGTGTACGCCCGTCCAGCTAATCACCAGGTCTTTTGACTCTTTTCTATCACGCTGTATGTCAGAAGGAATCAAATTCTGGCGTTAGAAGTCGAGAGCAGGCGCGTTTTGTGCAAAATTTTGAGGAATTTAAAATCGGAAACACAACTATTTTGGTAGAATTCAAGAATTCACCGACGCAATAAGATTCTATTAATATAAATATGCAGTGTAATAATATTATTCATGTGGCGTGTTAACAGAATGCTTCCTAAATTCGAGTTGTGAATCAATAATTTGTGGAATGCATTCCAAGAATGTGATTTAGTGGTGTGTTTAAACTTTAATCATACTTCAAATAGTCAATTGATTCTAAGTTATTAAATGATGGTAAACTTTGTAAGTTTTTTTCTGACGGCAATTTAGTACTGGGCCATTAAAACTATTAATTCATTGGTCGTCATCTGATATTTTCATTATGATGCCGAGACAAATGAAATTTGCACAAATGGATCAATATTCTGCCAAACCGGACTGAAAATGCAGCCATAGTTATGGATTTTTTTTATCACATATACGTATTATAATTGTGTGGATTCATCAATAAAAAAATCATCAGGTAGCTTATCTTACATTGTCGTTCATTTCACATTTTCTTGACTCTTGGTTTCAAACAATATGAAGATTTCAGTAGTACAAGCTGTCCTTATTGTTCAAGCTCTTTACATAGACCGTAAACTGAGCCGTGTTCTAGCGATAAACCTACCGAGGTCTGAACCGTTGGTATTGTGGTGCTGAAGCATCGGTCACCACAAGTGATAATAGCGCACTTAAGCCATCACAATCACCACACAAAAGACCGTTTAAAGGTTTCCCTAAACTGGGAAGAAAGGAGGTGTGGGCAGAGCACTTGCCTGATATCTACACTATTGTCGTCACCATCACACGCTTCGGTGGCCGCAGCCACTGCCTGCACCTCTAACAATTAGGGGAATTAATATCCATTGTATTTCTCGTTTTGTTTCATGTTATTGATACGTCTTGATTTTATCCTCATTTTGCTCTTCATGTATTTTTCCTTTCTTAGGTCTGTTGTTTTTGGCATTTATTGCGTTCTCCTTTTATTTCTGAATTCATAAATGGATTTTAATTTGTTTTTATTCCTTCAGTATTTTTTTCACTTGAATCCTTAACTTACTAGTCATTTAGTGTAAATCTTTTTCTTCGTCGTTTTTCGTTCAACAATTACATTCGTACACATGTAAAATCATCATGTTTTATTGGTTGTTAGGCCAGGTGTATCATATGAATACATATGGTGTATCAAAGTGGTATCAAATATGAATACAAAATTGGAAAACATTTCCTATCAGAATTGATGAATTAGTACGTAATCTGATGTAGACGTTGTTTCACTCTCAACCAGGCAGACAAAATCAATTAACTTGGTTCACAAATCATCATCAATACCCGAATTCTCACCAGCTAGAGTAAGTAACTATAATCGTGAAATATTCCTCACGCAACTTGCTGGACAATAAATCAAGTGAGTACAATAGTTTTAGTCAAGTCAAGTGAGTACAATAGTTTTAGTCAAATCAAGCGAGTACAATAGTTTTAGTCAAGTCAAGTGAGTACAATAGTTATATTGATCTTTTTTGCATGTATGTGGCCCTAAGCAAAGCTTATATTAACGTTTGACTTTCATACATTCAAAAAGCAATTTGGAAGCGTGAACGTAGGGAACTTTACAACGTGTGTTTTATTCACTTGAATATCGTATGAATAACTTTCTTAAATTCTTCGCGATGTTCTGATGCGCATGCAGTAGCGATACCGTTTATTGTCATTCAGTTGATATATGCATTCGCAATTATTTTATATTCATTTATGCGCGTATTTAGAGTGCAAAGCAGCTTTCGGGCTAAAAGAATTCGAATATAATTTGATTATGACATAGAATATTTTCGTAAAATTAAATTCAACCCTTTATTCAATTACTGAATATGTATTGAAAGAGGGTATAGTATCATCCTATTTTGTTCGGTTCTTGGTCTTATCCAGTCTCTAAAATTTCATTTGTCACAAATTTTATTTCTTTACTAGAAATAACTTACAAGAAAGATTCTTAAATAAACTCTACCACAAAGAAACCACAGAGGGCTCCGATTTACAGCCATATAGAGGAGCGATTTGAATATACTTATATTTTAAGTGAAAGCGATCCGAGAAGTGATATTCGATCTCCTGAGGAGAAGAAGCTTTGTCCTTTGTATGGCAGAAATTCTGGGAGTTATGAACAGCATTACGGGGTAATTATGATAGATAAAAATTAGTTTTCTATTGTGGTCTTTCATTTATTCACAATTAGGAGTCATGTAAACATTATGAGGATAATAAAGACTGGAATATGTTAATTTTTAATTTGTATGAACGTGTTTGTCAACGAAAGAAACTTGATAGGAAAAAATTTATAATATTCTGACGTAAGCCAACTCATCCTTCACATGAACAGAGATGCAGCTCTACGCAACACTGGCCACTAAAGTTATTTAACGTGAAGACTAGGAAAGTGAATTGTAATTATATATATGCTTGAACTAGGATTCATTCGATTGTAATACGATAAAATTGATCATGGTATGCATGAGGCAGTGCACATGTAATCAAATGCAAGGGCAAGAAAATCTTATGCCTGGATGCGCGAAAAGTGATACGCAGCTGCCGTAGATTAATTTATAATCGGTTGCCAGCATTTAACCTAAAATTTGGACAGCAGCATCAATTAATAATCTACGTAGAAATATTATCGCGTGATGCGACTAAAATTGTCTATGTTAGACTCAGTGTTGAGGATATGTATACATCTGCTTAGAGTATTTATTAATTGTCAAGCGTTCCGGTTCTTGGAATATAAATGATTATGGGCTATCTAAATTTTATGTATAAATGACAAATGATAGTATTCTCATTTCTCGTACTTATTAGCCCTTAAATAATGGTTTAATTTCAACTAATTCAGTTGAAGGTTAACCACGACATACGCTCCTGCAGATAACTCAGATAACTGCAGCTGTTGTTATCTCAATCGACATAAGTTGGCCAAGACTACCTCGTTTCTAGCATATTTCAATCTTAACGCTGAATGAACTTCTTATAAAGGTAAAATAAAAATTATATATGATGCGTTTTCGCTACCACTATCATGGTTGGCAAGAGTACCAACGAGAATCCCAGTAATGTTCACGAAGTTAGGCACACATTTTCCCTAGATTTCTCAGGTCTGACTGATGTTGCTCTCATATCGAGGCATCACCTCTAGAGCAGACTCTTCTCTAGGCAGATCAGGTCCATCCCTGCACTAGCAGGGCATATAATATAACCGTCAATCAACCACTGAAAAATCGCTATAAGCCTATAACCTCCACCCGACAAAAATCGCCAAGACGCATGAATTTAGTTGAATCACATTTAACAATAATGCCTTACCAGTGGGAGTAATGGAGCTTCCAGATATTGCAAAATGCATAAGATATTATTATCAGGGCGTTATGAAGCTAAAAAAGCATATAACCCTAACTTCTGCTCCAAATTTTTAAAACTTCGCTGGATTATCTAACCCTTTGAACGAGTGCGGCAAGAAATCTGCCCTGAGATCCAGGGCCATTATACCAGCACCATAGCCTACCCGGCGATTAGTGCAGATCTTCGGCTCGCCATTAATTCTATTTATGGCTCAAACGCTGATGGCTTTATTTGTTCTCCGGTAATTACATATTACGAACAAAACTACAAATTAAAAACCGACGTTGGTTTTATTCCAACACTCATTCGGAACGAATTTCTGATGTGTGAATAATGGGTAGAAAAAAGGAGGTTTCGGCTGAAATTTACTGCATTTTTGCTTGAATTTGTAGCTTCGTTACAATGACTTGTAGAGCTGGTAAAATGTGCGTGAAAATTCTGGGTAACTACGTACGATTCATGTATGAGGTATCAGGGGGTCATTTTATCAGTAGATCTACTTTGTCCAAATTGTCGACAATGCTGTATAATTCTCCCAGCATCATGCAGGATCATGCATAATGCGTACATCATGCAAGATCCTGCATAATAAGCACCTTCTTCCGCAGGATACGGTATCATGAACATCTTATCATGTGAAACTCGGTATATCCGCACCCGAACGTGCAGGATAATGCATTATACGTGCATCCTATCATATACAAGATTTTGTAATATTCTTAATTAACGTATTGGTGAACTGAAACATGACGCCTAATTGTCCTTATTACTTTTCAATATTTCGAACTCCGGTTGGAGGAAATATTTTCTAAGGATTACGAAAAGCTTATATGTTATTCGAAGTATGAAGACTCGAAATAACATAGAGACGGTAAAGAATTAACGAAAATTTATGCTAATATCGGTCGTTAAAGCCTATCGGGATAATCGCTTAATTAATAGTTTAATATTGTAAGACTATATATTCATATAGTTTAATGTTGAAAGCGAGACCCTGAATTTTACGTCGTATGACGAATGAAAGATGTAGCAAATTCTAACAGATGCTAACATCATTGGTGAATAATTCCTTGATGAATATTTGAGTTTCAAATATAATCAAGACTGAAGATGAAATTTGAGACGTTTCTTTGTTAAACAAATTCACTCATCACTCAGCTCGCCTCGATCATTACGAAATGTGGGGTCAAGTCTGTAAATGAATGAATTCTATAGAAAATGAATATCCCCGTAGATTTCTGTACATGATTTCATTCAATAGATAAATGGATAAATAGTTACCATTTTCCTCGAATTTTCGGCTTATACGTAGTCGGAATTTCACGCTGCCAGATTATAATATATGATCGAATAGAAAACGGCAACTTGTGTGTCCATGACCTATACTGTATAGAGCCAGAAAAAAATAACTTCTTTTCAAGTATAGAGAAGCTAATGTGATAAAATTAAAATGTTAGCAAGTACCATGGTCATTTTGGGGCAGGCCTGAGGTATCGGTGGGTAGTTTAGTTGCCAGGTCCTATATTTTCAAAAAAAGTTGAGAGGTCGTATGTTCATGAACCAATCATTGACGTCCTTTTAAGCAAAATCCACCAATCATGAACAATAAAATAGAGCGTAAGTACTTACGTTCACTTAGCGAGTTTTGAAAGTATGGCCCCAGCTGGGTCAGTCGGAATCGATAATAACAACGAAAGCTTACGCTGCACTCTCACCAACTCATCATCAAAAGACGCTCCATAAAATTTGCGTCCAAAAGCGCGTATCAATTTTAGTGGCAGTTACGCATGGCATACTCAAGCACAAATTTCATCTTTCTCTGTAGCTGTTTTCATCAGTACACGACGCTATATCTTCGCACGCTTTGATTGGTTCAATCGAGAGGTTCAGGGAGGAATTGAGAGGTTCAAGATAGGATTGAGAGGTTCAGGATAAGATACAAATGTTCAGGATAGGATTGAGAGGTTCAGGATAAGATTCAAATGTTCAGGATAGGATTGAGAGGTTCAGGATAAGATCCAAATGTTCAGGATAGGATTGAGAGGTTCAGGATAAGATCCAAATGTTCAGGATAGGATTGAGAGGTTCAGGATAAGATCCAAATGTTCAGGATAGGATTGAGAGGTTCAGGATAAGATCCAAATGTTCAAGATAGGATTGAGAGGATCAGGTGCAATTGAGAGGTTATAGAAAGAATTGAGAGGTTCAGGGAGGAATTGAGAAGTTCAGGGAGGGATTGAGAGGTTCAAGATAGGATAGGAGAGGTTTTGGGAGGTATTTAGAGGTTAAAAATGTGATGGAGAGGTTCTGGGTTGGAATTGAGAGTTTTTAGGCGAAATTGGGAGTTTCTGACGGAATTGAGGAGAGGTTCAAAGTTGCGACAATTTTACGAATGGAACACATCAGGAATGCACCGTGTTGAATTTCCGATTGGCTTAATTCTGTTGAAAATATTGACGAATTAAATTATGTCTAAAAAAAATAAACTCGTTTATATAGTTTCAACGTAAAACCATAGAGCACAAAGATTGAATAAAATTGTAGTAATAATTCAGAATTTCTCCGAATTGTTCAAGCACAAACATGCAAATTCTGAGCCATACAGTAATTAATTTGAAATAGGATGAGATAATTTATTCCTTCTTTCGCTTTCCCACCTAATTATTTAGATCATCCATAAGTTACAATTATTTGTTGGATGTAATTTAAAATTCAAATTCAGTGCTACGTGAAATTCCATGCATAATAAATGGTTGAAACTATGATTCTCAATAACTTTAAATAAATTTTATTTCAATATTAAATTTTAGGTTTAATGTAGTCTTTTGATGAATGCACTTGAAGCCGTACAGGTACCGTATTCTCGCCTAACAGCCTAGGCAAGGATTCGCCTCAAAATTAGCATGTCTATCCAGCCGACCGTTATATCTGATATGCAAACCCAACAGCAGCCCTCACCCTGCCTCAAAAGAATTCCATTGCATTAAAAAAAAGCAACGGCGCACTTTCCATAAAATGTTCGGCTTTTCTCTTCCTCAGCGGCGATGCAGGTAAGGATCGAGCTTGTCGAGGTGCCCATATTTTGCATTTTTGACAGGGCAACGATCGCGCATTTGCCGCCCAGCGTATAAATAGTTCTACCCTAGGCATGTACTATGATAAATTATTTAGTAATGTGTTTTATACAGTATAGTGGAATGTACAACACAAGTTTTTTTATTTGATTATGTTATTTATATCACAACTTCTACAATATCAAAGACCAAATAAGCTGTAACAGCGCTTATCAACCGCTGCATATAATTTTATTGTGGCTATTATATTCTATTGTGTATTTTATTTTCATGTTTCAAGTATTCGCGTCATGTTGAGATTACATAAAGACTTTTAAAAATAATTACACTGCCTGTTCCTCGCTTACAAATTTGATTACAGAATCGTACGTGACAAAATTATCTTTGTTACTGTATCATAAGTAATGACATGCGCCTATCACAATAGTTTGATAATTATATATCGATCGTGATATATTGATCATGATATATTGTAAGGTACCCTTAACATTCACGAGAACTAGAGAGCATAAGAATTAAGGTACATAATATATCAAGTTGGATTCATGAAATCAAGTGATAATTGAATATTTTTTATTGTTTTTTTTCCTAGCCAACCTCAATCATAAACCGCCAAAGCCTGAAAATAACGAGTGATGCCTGATCAGTTCTAGGAATCATGTGAAATTACATAAGGAATCACTGACGAGACACTGGCGAATCGTTATTGTATAATATAAACTTTGGACGAGCATCGATTTCCTGTAAACGCATTAGAAAACTGTATTGCCGTAATTTCAGGCAGGTAAAATTAGAGTAAGGCTTCAGGACGCGATTAATAATATGTTTTTTATGATATGCCAAAACTCGCTGAAGTCTGTGAATTTCCTTCAGACCAGCCTATAACCCGGTTGCTGTGTCCGTATAGTTCTGCATTGGATAGCAACGGCCACGAATTTGCTGGCTCTGAAAGTTATTTTTACATCCAGCATTAATTTCTGTTATACATTAGACCCCAAAAAACTGCAAGAAATTTTTCTTCTATAAATTTTCTTGTTATCAGCCCTAGAAACCCACCTCGATGCAGCGCGTGCCTCGAGGCAGAATATCTCAATGACTTAATCATTCACACAACGAACACGAGCGTGAGATAAGTGCTGCATATCATAATGCACGTGGTACGAGCGCGTGACACGGTCACTTGCAGAGCGCGTGACCCATAGTGACCCATAGTGACCTTTTGTGACCATTTGAGAACCCTTAGTGGACCATAGTGACCCTTTGTGAGCCCTGCAGTAATCAGTTCATGGGTTGCAGGTCAGATTTGCAGAGAGCCTGCATTCAAATTATGATAAAAAAGTTCACTTAACTTTTTTGTTGTTCAAAAATAACGATGTCCGGTCAGCAGCCGCGAGCACTCAACTTATACAACGCATTAATGACCAGAAAAATGCTCCCAATTGTGGGTCCTGAGTATAGGAATAAAAATTCATGCTGGATCAAATCAATCGCCTTTTTTCCAAACAATCAATGTTATAAAAAACTCCTTGAGGTGACTTTCCTTTGGTCATAGTTATTAAACGGTGTGAGGCTAATTTACTTGAATAACGCGAATGATTTTCCTTAATAATAAATTTCAACGGCAATAAGGTGCTAAAATAATTGAGTTTTAACTTCTTGAAAGAGTAGCCTCACCAGTAAATAATAGAGTTGCATGGCCCGTAGCGCCGCCGTGTTGTTCATGAGGGGAAAGGTCAAGGGGTACAAACGACGACACGTGGTGCCGACGTGGTCATCTATGCACGTAACTGATGCATGCACGCGAAGGTCGACGCGCAGGCTATAATGCACAGACGCGAAGGTCGACGTGCAAGTTAATGCATGGAGTCGAAGGTAGACGCGCAGGCTAAAGCACACACGCGAAGATCAACGCGGGCTACCGCATGCCCAGCAGCTCAATGGAAGAAGGTTCTCGTGATGAAATCATGGTCAAACGATGGGGTTACAATTTTGAAGAATTACTGGACTAACGGAAATTGATAAAACAGGTTGAAAACGTTATCAGGTTCAACAGGATAAAAATGTTGATGCATTGGCGCAATCTTGAAAACTTTATCAAATGAACATGTGTATTTTTCTGCCGATATCAATTTAAATAACACATAATTCAAAATCATCAAACTTGAGAGTAGCAATTTCGCTGGTTGGAAGCATAAACCGGACAATTTTTAATAGTCACTTGGCAATTAAAAATTTTATTCAGAATTTGACACATATATCATAGTGATATCCTTCATATATCCTGCACATATTCTACCAACACTTAACCTGCAACTTGAATTTTGCATTTCTTCTGGTCACAGCCAGACGAAATTACATCAACCTAACTCCCCATCAAGGCATTTATAAACCGTACACTATAACTGGTTCTCTACTGGTGCACTATTTTCGCCAGGTTGCCTTCTTCATTGTGTCGGTGACGATAAAAGTCATTGACACCTGCGAAAAGTTTGTCCATACGATAGAGATCCGAGATGACTTCAATATATTGGCTTAATACAGGCGTGAGTGTACAGACCAGTAGCACCGGTAAGGTCCATTATGCCCAGTAAACCTGATATACAGGATAGTGTAGAACCCGTTACGTGTTGGACCACAACATCAGAAGGCGTTTGGCAAGTAGTGTTCATAATCACACAGTATGATGATTCACACAGTAGTGTTCATAATCACTCAGTAAGATCACAGTAGTGTTCATAATCACATTTGCGGTTCATCACATAATCACAGTAGTGTTCATAATCACAAGATCACACAGTAGTGTTCATAATTACCCAGTAATTTTTCTTACACTGAGCAGATGCTACTGAATGCTTGGCTTTGGGGAAAAGTCCCACAAGTTTCTATCACGTACGTTAAAATTTTTTTTTTGCAAAATAATTACGATGGTGCAGGCAAGAACACTTTGGGATCATGCGTCATCACACGATACTCACAGGTGTTTAGAATCAATTGTATTCTACTTTTATTCATTAATGTTGGTAATCAAATAGACCAAAGGAAAGTTGATAAGTTTGATAAAAAGGTAGGATCGTTGGACTTTATTGCAGCCAACCATTAATAATCAAATTATACGTTAAGAAATATCTGCATAATACTGCACTACAGCAAATTAATCGAAAAAAAAACGATCATATTAATTCTAATTCGTTGATTATCAGTGACTAAATTAGGCTATTCGTTGAATTTTACAGAACATATATCTGAAAATTTGTATCTCCGCACTTGCATGTCAGTGCACAACACGCCGCTGGCCTGCAGCTGCACTTGCATGTCAGTGCACAACACGCCGCTGGCCTGCAGCTGCACTTGCATGTCAGTGCACAACACACCGCTGGCCTGTAACACGCAGTCGTGTGTCCGCTATTGACACGCCGACAGGTTGTGCTGTCGTGGTCAGCATGCACGAGTTTTTGCCCCGGGGCGTGACGCTGACCATTTAAGAGACCTGCATGCGTGTTTTGATTAGCCTATGCACTGCTCAATGAAGGATACTTGTTCCTTAACAACCTCATTGAGGCTCAAAAGACGACTTTGGTGAGCCATTTCCGACACAGACGAAATGACCGCTTTTTTCTTGACTCGATGAGGGGAAGATGTGAATGATTTGTGCTCATGTAGCCAGTTTTATTGAGAGTGGCATGATTTCTTCTTCTAATGCAATTCACGAATGAGTGATCAATTATAGTGGAATTTTGTTGCATTAGTTCCCATATAATTTTTTCAAAAGCTGCCAGTTATCCGATATATCTAGACTCTAATTTTCTATAATTTGCAATGACAACATCCGTGGATATGAGGATGAATTCACATTAGCCCATTTAATAAACCTTAACTTCCACACTCATTTTTATTCAAGGACTGGACAAACGAAAATAATTTTCGAATTTCGACCGATATTTCGAATCATCATTTATATAATATTAGTCGAATCATCATTTATATAATATAATATTATTCGAATCATCATCATTTATATTTAAAAACACGTCGTCACATTTTGGTAATGTTCATAAGCTGGAGCAAACGTCAGAAAAAATGAATTGCATTTCTTATTTAACAATTTAACGCACGTTACATTTACTTACTGATTGCCAAAAAAATCTCGACTGTTGAATGTAAATAGTTTTTTTAAATTACATTATTTTTAGCTTCGATCATTACCATTCATTTTAGGATATTTCACATTCTTATTATTATTATCATTATTATTATTATTGTTATTATTATTATTATTATTATTATTATTATTATTATTATTATTATTATTATTATTATTATTATTATTATTATTATTACTAGGAATTCTTTCGCCAGAATTTAGGTCTCTAATCGTGTTCGTGGCTTAAAAAAAATAAGATAAAATTACTTTAATATTTTCTATGCACTGGACTTCACGAAAAACAAGAAAGATTGATAGCAGTCTTTAGTTCGAACAAATATTCTGAAGACCCAACAAATGACTGAATTGAGATTTCTTTCAAAAAATCAAGCAATAATTAATGAATCAAGCATCTATATATCAATTAAGCCGAAATTTCCTATTATTTTGTTTAGCCCTTCCATTGCATGCACAGCAATGCTAACTATAAACTTAAATGTTAAATCTACAGTTAATTGCTAAAGCTATAGACTCTAACTAACACAACCGTACACAATTCCAGAGCGAGTTGGTCTCTAATAGAAATGAAACTGCCACATTCCATGACTTGACAGGCAATCCATGAAGGGCTGATTTTTAAATCTTGTAACCCTTTCCTGTTTAAAGTCTGGAAAAAATATGCAGACTTCCAGCTCATTCAGTATGCCGGGAAAAATATTGATAAAGGCAAAAATGTGGTAGCGCCGGAAGCTTGGGAACTGTCGACCTATGGTGTGAAATTTGTCAATGAAACGCGGCTGGTTGTTTAGGCTTAGAAAATAGGCTCTAAACCGGCTATTTTGAGTTGAGATTAATAGCCGTGATTATAATGAATACGGATCTTCTCTGAGGTACACTGAGAGTTCTATTAAAAAGCTGCAGTTCTTTTAGAAGGGTCACAGGAACAGGAATAGCGTTGCGGAAGTTGACGATGCAAAAACCTCTTCGTGTTAACCCGAGGCCATTGAAAATATTAACTGGTACATCGGTGGGCGAGTGGTGAAATTTATTAGATTTCCTGAAATGGTTTGTGCCAATGGAAATAATGGGAATGTGATGGCGGATTTATGGGACTATTTTTATTGAGTTCAAATTATAATGTGTAGATAAGATAGGACAATTAATTGATTTGGAAACTTGAATCCAATAAATTTAGTGTAGCCTTTTCTCGATTGATATATATTTCAACTCGATTTTATATTTTCTTTACTTCCTCGGATGGGCTCAAAAGTTGAATCATGAATTCATATTGAACTTTTAAAATTATGCACTTCCAGCCCCCAAGTTTGAATTAGAAGCCGGAAACATTGATCAAGAGACAAAATTACAACAGCATTTAGTTTTTTCTGCTTACGTAACGCCAGCCGACATATTAAATCTCGGATTGCATAACATGAGATAAGAACTTTTAATTTCAGCACATGTTCTTTATGTATAATACAATCCTGCAATATGAATAATAATAATATGCGAATTAAGATGTAATTCAAGGAAATTTATGCAGAAGAAATCAAGGAACGCATGTTTACTGCCACTTAATTTATTTTTGAAATGATCATCCTGAATGCCCTCCACTGAAGTGACGTTGACGGCCACTGAATGCCTTGAGTGATGAACTGAAGTGACGTTGGCGGCCACTGAATGTCCTCCACTGATGTGACATTGGCGGCCACTGAATGCCATCCACTGAAGTGACGGTGGCGGCCACTGAATGCCATCCACTGAAGTGACGGTGGCGGCCACTGAATGTCCTCCACTGATGTGACATTGGCGGCCACTGAATGTCCTCCACTGAAGTGACGTTGGCGGCCACTGAATGCCATCCACTGAAGTGACGTTGGCGGCCACTGAATGCCTTCCACTGAAGTGACGTTGGCGGCCACTGAATGCCCTCCACTGAAGTGACGTTGGCTNTACAGTGCTAAACTTGTCACGATATCGATTGCCAATAAATTAAGGTCTTGATTCAAAGTTCATGGTTAATTGTTGAGCAGGCATCAGCTTCGGGCAGTTGAGCGAGGGAAGGAGCTGAGTCACTCTGACCCACCTCTGCCACTTGCCTGCCGCACGCGCGCCTCGCTAGCCATCTGGTGCTGCTGCTGGTGCTGCTGCTGCTGGTGCTGCTGCTGGTGCTGCTGGTGCTGCTGCTGCTGGTGCTGCTGGTGCTGCTGCTGCTGCTGCTGCTGCTGCTGCTGCTGCCGCCGCCGATGTGACCAGTGCTTAGCATTGTGATTCTGCGTTTGTTAACTGCTCATGTTATTGACATAAAGCACTCCTAACAACAAACAGTACTGGACATCGCTATTGCTACCAATTCTCTTCCTAATGCTGCACCGATGCGGTATCAGCGTCCTAAGTAATGTTGCAAGTTCCACTGTACTGATAAGACTATTACAAGTGCTCATGATATGTACTCACACTGTTACTACCTTGAAAGGTACTGTTGCTTATAATGCCGTTATTTTTGCTGGCTCTGATGCCAAATTTAACAAGTACTTCTGCTTCCGCTGCTGCTGTATAATTTTACTGCTGCTGCACCGTTTGTGCTCCGCCGCTGCCGTTTGTGCTCCGCCACTGCCGTTTGTGCTCCGCCGCTGCCGTTTGTGCTCCGCCACTGCCGTTTGTGCTCCGCCACTGCCGTTTGTGCTCCGCCGCTGCCGTTTGTGCTCCGCCGCTGCCGTTTGTGCTCCGCCGCTGCCGTTAGTGCTCCGCCGTTTGTGCTGCACCGCACAAAGCTAACGCGCCTCTCACGTCTTTGTGCTGAAGGCCCAAAGGAGAAATAAAAATGCTGTGCGAATGTGAGCCTCCATAAAGGAGTTTCCAAATAGAAGGGATATCGATCGTGAGAACCGAGCCTCAGGATTATCCCTTAAATGATAATGAGCTTCTCCAGCGCCTGGAGGAAATCCAACTGAAAGAATTGCCTTGCCTCCTGATGAGATCAATTAGTTAATGCTTCTTGTATTAGTCATTTTATTTTTACGCGCCAGACCACCGTATAAATCATACGGTATGTCAGAGGGACTAAATCCATTTATTTTGAAGTTGTAGGAAACATGTAATGAGGTATCTGATTCCTTCAGAAAAAATGATGTCGGTTTACTGCTTGATTTTTTTGTAGGCAGAAACCAAGAAACTAGAGCTGCCAGACATGTAGCATTTGGATCCATCTTGTCTGGCAGTAAATAATTAATATTATAAATTAATTATACATGCGAATTCTAATGGACGAGTTTTTACATTGCAACGAGAGTTTACAGTATAAAATGATCGGGAAGTTTATGATAACGTTCAAAGTAACAGAATTGACACGATTTGCATACTTCTAATAAACATTCTAAGCTGAATACTTGAGTGACCACTTGAAAACGCATTAATTTCTGGGAAGAAACAAAAAATTATGAGAATCACTTATTCTAGTATTTACACGAATTCCGTTAAATATGCATTGAAATTTGATGACGCACGACAATAATCATTATTGTTTTTTCTTTGTGGATTAATTATCGAAGTAAGGAAATGATTTTATTCATTATTTTTGTTGCCTCGCCTATTTTTATATTATATTTGAGGAACTAATATTAACGATAGCGTTAAAATAATATTATTTTTAGTTTTTCAATTATGAGTTTCATCATTATTATAGTACTCGAAGTATTGATATTTCACATACAACCAAGAATTTGTCAACGGAAATAAAAAAATTGTAATTATTAGTCCGGTTTCCGCGCCGGTGCTTCGAATTTGTGTTTCCACGAAAATTCGTGTGATGTTGAATGACAATAAATATAATTTGATCATCAATAACGGTTCTTGAAATACCAAAGAATAAAAAATTATGAATTCCTAAAAATCCGATCATACATATTAAATTTCAGAAAAATTTCACCCTCGAAATTACTTTTCAACTTTTAAGCATAAATTAACTTAATAACTGACGAAATATGTGAGAAATATATGTCTAGGTAAATAAACATGACATGGCTGTAATCATTAAAGCCCCCTTCATATGTTTTTAAGCCGCTATTTTGCCCAGCCTATTTATTTGGTTGTTGCAAACTCATTTCGGACTTTATTAGAGTGCACTATGATTTGTAAATCCATTGTTACGATCTGAGTAAAATAAATATACCTGTTACGTACCCTGTCGGCTGATGTATATTGAATTGTCGTTTGTTTATTATAAACATCCACTTCTTTTCAAATCTTCGCATGGACCATCGCAAGTGTCGCCGTGTTGGACATGTGATTACGGATACCATTTACCTGTTTGATATACGCACGTTTACTGTTCACATCTTCGCGGTTAACATGTGATTACGAATCACGTCCACCTGTTCGATATGTAATTATGGTTTAGATTAACAATTTTGATTTGTATTTCCGGATCGCCCTGTGGCGGGAGACGGTCGTGACACGCCCGTTACCGGGCAGATGAGGTGACAACCTCTGACTGGTCACGCGCTCTTCGTCGTTAATCGTCACCAGAATCTCGCTTGCTTCGTCTGGTCCTTTAGAGGAGAATATCGCTTCTTTTGTCTCATTTTAGTGAAGGATATCGCTTCCTTCATCTCTTTCTAGGGTTTTTATCGCGCCCGAAAATCTCTGATGTTCAGGTTCTCGGTCACGCATGACCGAGAGTGCTCGGGCGCCTGACTACAGTCACTAAATTACTTGTTATTACGAAGTCGTAAGTTGTTTTCCGAAAATAAGCTAAACGCTTATCAGTAGGTACCGAAAAGATCGTTGAAAGTAACCTGCCTATTTATATATGCCTTTGTGTAGCCAATTTGTGTTTTTCGGTGGATTGATTAAGTAAAAGACTATATAGGCGCTGAATAACCTTCCATGTAATAGAATTTCCATGTCGGTCTAATGTTTTCTCTTAGCTTTTATAAAAAATTTACAATTTGAAATGAAGGCCCAGATGATGTTTTATGTGCCTCATCAGCCCGGTGAAAAGATCATTTGCAACTCTTACATAAATTATTATATTATTCCCTGCATCCATAATCATCTATTTCTCATAATTAGGAATCGATAATCTAACCAATATAATGCATGCCATTTTTTTAAATTTACGATTCACATAAAAATGTTACAGGTTTTGTATTTAAATTAAAAAGATTTTTAAATTCCTTTCCATTATTAACAAGAGAAATATCTCCAATTTATTACTTCAACGAAGTTTTTTTTAATCTTTATATTGCATAATTTTCCATCCAATGTTCTATTAAATCTTTATATTACATAGTAATTTTCCGATGGTCTATTAATCTTTATATAGAATAATTTTTCGATGCTCTAGTTGCTCTAGTTTGAATTGAGGTATGGATTGTCGGAGCTGTACAACATGTGAGCGTCACGCGGATCGCGAGGCGGGGTGGAGCGGCGCACTGCCATACGACAGGTCGCGCGGCGTCGTGAGGCGGCTTGCTGCCTCACTGCAACAACTTCTCAGCAAATTAATAAGTAAAAATGCTTGCAATTTGTTTTTATGCATTTTGGATATATTCCGTATAATTGACAAATGACTGTCATTTAAAGCTCGACTGTTTTACAGAGTCGTTTATATCGATTTTCTATGTTTCTGTGTTTAAATTTAAACTATTCATTAGTTTCCTCAATAAGTAACATGCCCAGATTCGGCCACAAGTCATGATGCATCTCTTGCAATAATAACAATAATAAATAATAATAATAATAATAATAATAATAATAATAATAATAATAATAATCACTTATATAAATCATGAGTTAGTGTGTCATCAAAATCGGATCAATGTACATCATTCTAGGAGTAACTTTTCTCTTTCAAACAATAAGAGGTAGCGTGCAATCGGTTTCATATTATGGACAAGATATATATATATAGTCAATGGATGATTACTGATTCCTTATCAGTCATGAAATTTCTGCGGCATCCTAATCGAATCAATCAGCCTCTTACTGTAAGCCCAACTAATTTTCTTTAAATAACAAATTCCTTGCGATCGCTTTCAAATTATTGATTAGCTTTAGCTCAGCGAAATTAAGGCCAATAATTGGTAGTCTTTTTTCTAACTGCTAATTAGAGTTTTATACATCCCATTGAGCCACTTAGATAATTGAAAAAATTACACTCCTAAACTTTCTTAGTCGACCACAAATTATCAGTTCGTGTATTTTTAAAGGATTCAATATTGCACTTTCCGTGAACTTGAAGAACGCTTGGTTAATTTTTGTTATCGAAAAACCTACCTCAAGCAATAAGAACGCTTCTCGCATGCTGAAAATAGCGGATAAAATAATAAATTTGCTCGTAAACAATACTGTTTGAAAACGTATTAATTTTCTTATAAAGTTGATCCGTGCATGGTTCTAAAATCTAATTTCTGTATTATTAACACTTCTATGCATATTCAGATTATTAAATTTCCGAAAATATTAAAATTTTTACTACACACTAAATCGGGCACTTAAAAGCCTCTATTTAACTTTATTCATACGCGAAGAACAAGGTTAAAAGACGTCAAAAATAGGGTTAAATGGAACGCACGTCAATTTAAACTGCACGAACAAGATTAATTGGCACTAAAATCAAATTAAGCAGCACTAACAACATGACAAAACTGCACAAACTAGATTAAACCACACGACCAACAGCTGGTTAAACTACACTAACCAGTAAGTTGAATTGCGGCCAGAATAAATGACCGTTTTACCTTGCCGAAAATGTAGCGAGATTCTTCAGAAGTTGCCGTGCTTTGATGATAGGCGATCTGACGGCCCTCGAGCATTGCTTCAGTGATGGACTACGAGATGACAGAAATTTTACTCCACCCAAATACTGAACGACCGCTCATAAGAAACAGTTTGCGAGCTGTGGAGTGTGCAAGTCATGTTTTAATTACATAGCTTCAATTCATTTATATTACAATTCATTAGAATACTCCCGTGCAGCCAAAACGGAATTAGAATCTATATTTCGTTTGTACAAATTTTAGTTTTATGTATGAAATACTGATTATATGAGTTTTCATCATAGGTGTGTGGAGAATTCGCTTGCTTTAAATAACTATAATTGGCTCATACAGTTATGCTGACGAGCTAGGATACATCACGCGAATTTATATATAGCGTGCGTTTTATGGTTAGATTCAACTGATAAATTTAAACGGTTGGAATAAAAATATTTTAAGCAGGTCAATAAAACAGCATCACGAAAATATTCATATCAAATTTTATTCAACGCGACAAAATTTTACGATGAACAATAATAAGCCGTAGAATAGGTAATTAGTTTGTCAATCTGGTGTGAACAATCGATATGATTCTATGCAGCATCGCTCAGTGCGTGCGTCGGCTCACGTTATGCAATAATGCAGAAAATTTGTGGCAATCTAGAATCTCCGAAAAAATATGCGAAAGATTTTTATCAAAAGTAGAACTCAATTCCGTGTAAAATTTAGTACATTTCTGTAGGAATTGGTCAGAAATTTTTAAGGCAGGTACATATAAATGAGCCAATTATTTTTATTATGAAATGCGGTTATCAGTCTTCTTAAGGCTTTTGTCAACAGGTTTGATTATATTAGAAATTTATTACTTATTTGCTCTCATCGTCATCATATTATCATTAGAATAGAGTTTTATACCTATTATGTTGCCTGCGCATCTTTTTTAGCTTATAAGGGCATTCACCTGGAAGCCGTTCTATTTTATTTCACGCCTTTTTTATATTTCATTGCAACTTGTGCTCCTCTGTGAATAAATAAATACATCAATCAATCAAATAAAACAAAATAAAAAACCGGTCGGTTGATATTGTTGTTATTGTGTTATTTAGCAGAGAATCAGGTAAGGTTAATGCCCCTCGAATAAGGTTATTGTATGTGCCCAGGCGTGTGCCAAGGCTGCGTAATTCTAGCGTCAAGGCCGAGCGTCATAAGCCACGAGGAATGCGTGCGTATGACACAATAACTTCGTGCTCTTCTCCGTGTTTATAGTTCGTGGAAAATTTCTGGCTGACTTAGAAGCTCACAATGAGTTGCTTAAGGGGAAAGTAGACAATGGAGTGTCATGTAAACAAGACCAAGGGGAGCCTTTTTGCTCGTAATTTTTCGTAAGCTTCCCTCACTTTTGCTGTGTACACATTGTGGTGCTTCTCACCGTCTCAGAGGCTCTACTTTCTAACTTGTGTGAAGAGAATATAGCGAAAAAATAAGTGCATTCATTACACTTCATTGTATCGTGAAAAATTTCAGAGGTAAAAATTAGTGCATTCATTACACGTCATTGTATCGTGAAAAATTTCAGAGGTAAAAATTAGTGCATTCATTACACGTCTTTGTATCGTCAAACGATTCAGCGGTAAAAATACATTTAACATCGATGTTCAATTTTGTGAGAGATCAAGTCCTTAAATGAATTAAATATGTACGAACTTACTTGGGAACCGCGAATTTACATAAAAACAACTGAATAAAACTCATGAGAATGACTTGAATTAATTCAAACATCAAGAACATGAGTTTCTTGCTGGTCTTTTATAAGAAATATTTGACAGCATCGCATATTCCGCGTCTCGTTCGTTGCTTTTGTAGCATAATTTGCAGTATATTATATCACCTAGAATTTAAATGCATAGAAAACGCCATATTTTCATAGAACGAATTCTATGGCGTTGTATTCTTTATTTATTCATTTTTTTTTATGGCAGCCTCCTGTTATCACCGTTACCTGTATTATAAAAAACTGAGTAATAAAAAATTATTACTAATATACTAATACTAGTACTAGCACTAATACATTACTAGTTCACTATGAAATAAAATGCTTACTTAATAATAATAATTGTTGAAATTTGAATAACCTCAGTGACGTAAACTTCAGATTAATTCTTATTCTATTATTCTATGCAACACGAAAAATCAACTGTTACTGATTTCTGAAGGTGTTGCGTCCCATAATAATGTGTTTGTGCACGTTGAAGTTATGAGCAGCCGTATAAATTATATCATATGTATGATGCCATCTTGTGAAACGAAAAAACTAACCGCAAAAAAAGATTTCACAGAGAAAATCCTCATGAAACTATAATTGATCATTGGTTAAGCTTTCTTCTCTGCCCTGGAATGACCATTTATACAATTACTTTTTGAAGAATATCTCAAAAATGTCAAGCATATCCATTTCCACCAACCAGCATCCCGCTTATTTGTTTTAACGCGGATTAGTAAAGCATTTTTTAACGATCAGCCCCCAAAATGTCACGCATTTGCCTCACCAGCAACCAGCACCCAGTCCATTGTTTTCAACGCGGTTTAGTAAAACATTTTTTAATGATCAGCCCCCAAAATGTCACGCATATCCCTCACCAACAACTAAACCCAGTCCATTATTTTTAACGCGGAGATCAGCCCCCAAAATGTCACGCATATCCCTCACCAACAACTAAACCCATTCCATTATTTTTAACGCAGCTTTGTACAGCATTTTTTAATGATCAGCCCCCAAAATGTCACGCATATCCCTCACCAACAACTAGCACCCAGTCCATTATTTTTACCGCGGCTTAGTAAAGCGATGCGCGCGAAAGAAGAGCGTCGCGTGCGTTGCTTTGATGTACGGGGCGCGAGCGACGACACCGCGAGGCGACATGAGGGCGCGTAATTACGGCCGCAGCGCGCGATATTTATCGCTACGGCCGCGTCAGGGCATCGCTCAACACGACCGATATTAATATTGTATCTCCGTGTTGATATTTCCACTGAAACGTCGTTAGAAAGGAGCTATTTGCACGACCGAAGTTTCTGAACAAGATGATTTTGAGTTTTTTAATAATACCGAGGACGATAGAGAGTTTTCCTTTAGAGGCAAGCTCTCAGACGTCTAATTTTAATTACATTATAAGATTAGGTAATATGCAATTGATACGCAGTATTTGCTAGAAGCGGAAGAGGAATGTCAGAAACTAAGTCAGCATCAAAAACACCACTTTGGAGCGACTGGTCCCACAACACAGGTCCATGAGGAGAATTACCACGTGTATAGATTGGCTATAGGCACTTCAATTAATAAGTCTCCCCCCTTGTAGCTGCCGCGATGTAGCAGGAGTTACGTCGGACTGACGGCCGAAGATCTAAGACGTACAGTATATCTGCTTGTTCCTCTGTATTGGCTTTGTTACCTCTACCAGACCGTATTAAGATAAGTCTATGATAGAAAGTGTCTTTACTTATCCCTCGCCTAGCCTTCGAATACCTGTCCTCAGGTTAAGCTTATATACAAAGTATATACGTTGGAAATTCATCTATTAGTGGGATATTGATATTGCTTCCTAACATTTCTACCAACTTCCCACGTTGTTTCAATCTTTGGATTTCCCCATTTTATCTCCCCCTCCACCTTCTTCCACCAGATTCCCCCGTTTCATCACACCATCCACCTTCTTCCACCAGATTCCCCCGTTTCACCACACCATCCCCTGTCTTCCACCAGATTCCCCCGTTTCATCACACCATCCACCATCTTCCACCAGATTCCCTCGTTTCATCACACCATCCACCTTCCTCCACCAGATTCCTCCGTTTCACCACACCATCCCCTTTCTTCCACCAGATTCCCCCGTTTCATCACACCATCCACCTTCTTCCACTAGATTTCCCCGTTTCACCGCACCATCCACCTTCTTCCACCAGATTCCCCCGTTTCACCACACCATCCACCTTCTTCCACCAGATTCCCCCGTTTCACCACACCATCCTTTTTCTTCCACCAGATTCCCCCGTATCACCACACCATTCACCTTCTTCCACCAGATTCCTCCGTTTCATCACACCATCCACCTTCTTTCACCAGATTCCCCGTTTCACCACACCATCCACCTTCTTCCACCAGATTCCTCCGTTTCACCACACCATCCACCTTCTTCCACCAGATTCCCTCGTTTCATGAGTCCCCTCATAAGGCACCTCATGAGTGACTGCCGTAAGGGTAGGAGGCAGTGGCGCTCTTTTTACCCACGGCCGCCGAGACAAAAGAGCGGCTACGGGTCTTTACACTTCCTCGTAAGACTGACGAATAATTAAGACTTTGTGTGGCTTTTTCGGAGCGTGAGTGGCAGGTATTGACGGAGCAGTTGATGGCCCGAGAACACCGTACCGCCGTCTGCACTAATGCTAGAATATTTTCGGGATATTCTTAACTTATTATTAGGGAAAAGTGTATCATATTTTCGGTGAAAACTGTTCTTTTTTACGAAGAAGAAAAGGAGACAATTAATATGCTTTAGAAACTATTATATGGACAGTGTGTGAGAGAAATTGTTTATCGGTATATAGGGTCGTTAATAATTAACGGAACATTACATTAATTATTCGGAGTTGGTATATATATCACTAAGAAATATCTTCAATTACTTTTAAAAAACCTACATATTGACCTTGGTAGCATGAAAATATTTTTAACATACAATTAATAAAAAACAAGTTATGACATTGTCCATATTCTAGTCGTATTGTTGCGAATCGCACAATAAACCCGGTTATTCGGTCTTAAATAATCAACTGGTGCCTATATAATTCGAGTATTAGTACGCAAGTGAGTTATATATAAAATAATAAAATAAGAAATAATGAACTGAGAATAATGACTCATTCAAATGAAAATCCAATTTCAATGAAAAATTTGCATTTACACTCAAAATTTTTTTTACGACTCATTTCAGTCGTAAATTACATCAAGTCAATAATAGATTATACAGGTTTCGCGCAATCTATTGACCACGTATTAACTAAACTGTTACGTCATGTGCATCAATGTTTCAATAATAAATCATTTTTGGGTTCAAGTAGGAAAATGCTGACGCAATTCATGCGACGAATAACACAAAAAATTCTCCAAAAATAATCGGGAGTTTTGAGGAAAAATGCGACGCCTCATGACGTTAGAACAGGCCAACATATGCAACATTAACCCGCCAACTCACTTTTTCAAAGTAGTCAACATCCTGCGTGCAACATATCAACATGTTCTATATGAACAAGCCAACATAATCCACTTCAAACCAACATTCAACATAGAAACAAGCAAGTGTCCCCTGCAAGAGCAAGTTTAAATATGCAGAAAGACAATGGCGATCAATGCATGTATCGTATACAGTATATATCATATTAAAAGGACAGCAGCAGCTCATATTATACGCAATATGGATTGAAATACAACAAATGGAAATTACAAAGAAACAGATGCATGAGTTTGGACAAAATGAAGCCTTGAATGCAAAAGTTATAATCAAACAAACAAGGAAAATACAGGCCGAGATTCCGTATTATTAATACGCTGACAAAAGTTCCTTGTGCAGTCAGAATAAACTGACAAAGGCAGTAAGAATTAAAATAACAGCTGTGACAATAATAAAAATGCAGCATTAATATAAGAGACAAAAGCAGCAATAATATGCTAACAAGTGCAGTATGAAAAAGACGCAATAATTAGCCGTGTATGTTGCAGCAAAAATAAGTTGACATATTCATCAATAATAACCCGACAACTTCAGCAATAAAAGGCAGATGAATTCTGCAATTATAAATGCAGCAATAATAGGCGCAAAATGCATAAATTTTCGGTGTGGATGCAATGCAGGAAGGCGCCGCTGGCAGGGCATTTATGCATCCTGTGCGGCATGCGATGGAGGAAGCCCTCGTGATGCTCCACATCCTCTGCCCTCACCACCGTCAGCGCTCCACCAAACTCCGCCGATTGTCGTTATCAGGATTTTTTGACCTAGATTACGAGCATTCGTTATTCAGGATTTTTGACCTAGATTACGAGCTGTCGTTATTCAGAAATTTTTGACCTAGATTACGAGCTGTCGTTAGTCGGGATTTTTTACCTAGATTACGAGCTGTCGTTATTCAGAATTTTTTTACCTAGATTCCGAGCTGTCGTTTTTCCGGATTTTTTTACCTAGATTACAAGCTGACGTTATTTAGGATTTTTGACCTAGATTACGAGCTGACGTTATTTAGGATTTTTGACCTAGATTACGAGCTGTCGTTATTCAGGATTTTTTTATCTAGATTGCGAGCAGTCGTTCGTTATTCAGGATTTTTTGACCTAGATGCCGAGCTGTCGTTATTCAGGATTTTTGACCTAGATTACGAGCTGTCGTTATTCAGGATTTTTTGACCTAGATTACGAGCTGTCATTATTCAGGATTTTTGACCTAGATTACAAGCTGTCGTTATTCAGGATTTTTTACCTAGATTATGAGCTGTCGTTGTTCAGGTTATTGACGAGCTATCGTTATTCAGAACTTCTTGACCTAGATTACGAGCTGTCTTTATTCAGGATTTTTTGACTCGGAAAACAATCTGTCGTTATTCAGGATTTTTGAGTTAAATTACGAGCCGTCGTTATTCAGGATTTTTTACCTAGATTACGAGCTGTCGTTATTCAGGATTTTTTCCCTAGATTACGATCTATCTTTATTCAGGATTTTAACCTAGATTACGAGCTATCGTTATTCAGGGTTTTTGCCTAGAGTACGAGCTTTCGTTATTCACGATTTTTGACCTAGATTTCGAGCTATCGTCATTCAGGATTTTTTTACCTAGATTACGAACTGTTGTTATTCAGGATTTTTTACATAGATTACGAGCTGTCGTTATTCAGGATTTTTATCTAAATTACGAGCTGTCGGTGTCGTTATTCAGGATTTTCGACTTAGATTACAAACCGTCGTTATTCAGGATTTTTTTTCCTAGTTTACGAGCTGTCTTTATACAGGATTTTTTACTTGGATTACGAGCTGTCGTTATTCAGGATTTTTTACCTAGATTACAAGCTTAAATTTGTTCATCTTGAACAAATAGTGACAAAATTTTCCACCCACAGCACAAGCAGAGAGCGCACGTGTGTGTCAGGATGACACACTTGAGGGCTAAAAGTGCATCGATATTTGGACACACTCATTTCCTGTATTGGAACCCTGAACGTGCACTGGAGGCATTGAAAAAATATGAGTGCGTGCAAGTAGAATTAAAATCCTTGATTTGCATACTGCAAACAAATGAAAGGAAACTTGGAAATAATGAAAAAGGAAGAAAGTTCTTAGTTTTTTGGCGTTCACCTCTTCTTAAAATTTGGTGCAAGTTTTTCACCACTTACGGTCGTCTGCACAATAACATTGGAAAAGGGTATGGTTGAGCTGGAGTTTTGATTAGGTTGGTTAATTAAGCTTTAGATCATTTCCTTGGGTAAATTAGGACCATTAATAGAACACGCTTAGTTCATTGCCGCTTATACTAAATCTGTTGTATTAACAATTAATCTTATAATCTGTAGCATCAGCGCATATTCATTTCATGTAAATTAAAGCTTATAATCTCAACCGTTAGAGCGGCGGCCAATCCACTGCATGAAGTTATAGTCAGAGCAATCGTCACAAATCCACAGCATGACCTTTAAGCTTAGGATCTGAACCGCTAATATCCTATCCACTGTATGGATATGTCAGTCTCTACCCAGTAGCGTCCTGCGCTCTGTAATAAGTTTGTTGATCGGATGTACGTAGCCAGGGCTCATGATATCATCTCTGGAAGACGCGAACTTCCATGCTAAGTTGCCGGCATTAAATAACTTCAAACACGACATCCCATTATTGCTACAGACAAATTCTTGCTCGCCAACTACTTCCCATTTCCATTAAATAGGCGATGGGTCTGAGTCTACATTAAGAAACATCTTTTGAAACGTGTTTGCAGATTCACCGTCCATGTTCAGTAGCGGCATGGGTTCACCGCACATGTTCAGTAGCGGGGTGGGTTCACCGCACATGTTCAGTAGCGGCATGGGTTCACCGTCCATTTTCAGTAGCGGGGTGGGTTCACCGCACATGTTCAGTAGTGGAGTGGGTTCACCGCACATGTTCAGTAGTGGAGTGGGTTCACCGCACATGTTCAGTAGCGGCGTGGGTTCACCGCACATGTTCAGTAGCAGCGTAGGTTCATCGTCCATGTTCATTACGTAGCGGAGTGGGTTCACCGTCCATGTTCAGTAGCGCCGTGGATTCCACATCCACGTACGTGGCCTGAACTTGGAACCCGAGGGTTTCAGCGTCGTAATTGAAATCATTAATGCTTCAAAGCAGTTGAAAAAATCTTGAACGTTATTTTCTGCAGTAGACGGTTGTGAATTTCTGTGCTGTGTGAGCGTGAACATAGACTAGCCGGCCACCACACATAACTAGCGCGGTTGGATTTGAAAATGAATGGTGAGAAAACGAAACGTACATATATACGTGAGCATACGAATCCATGATACTTTCAGTGCAGAAGGGAATAATCAAACTATCGTCATAATGACGTCAGTATGTCAAAATTATGAGACATAGAGCGTGACAAAAATAATTAATTCTAAGTATAAGGCTAGCAGAAGACTTGGAACATTAATTCGAGTTGCATATTCATTTTTCACAACAATGTCACTGTCAAATCTACTAGTGTAGGGTTTTTGTAGCACAATAGTTATTATAGCCCTTAATTCGGAAGCACTGTTAACATAAATTTACGACAGCAGTTTCAATAACCAAAAAGTTGAAAAAATGCGGCGAAAGCGGTAAAACTGTACAAAACCTATTTTGTTAGAACAAAAGCAGGTACCGCAATCATAATACAGCGATACCTAAGTTACATGATATATTGACCATCTAAACACTAATTTTGTACCATAGTTGCTTAAGTTACATCAAAATTATGCCGCAGCTGCAACTCTAATGTAGCCAAAATACTATAACATCAGCTACATCACAACTAGACCTTCAAATAGAACAGTTACAAAGCTGTTTGAGCACATTTACACTATTGATAAATCACTTTCTCCTTACCTATTACCCTATTATCGCAGTACCTATGTTATGGCGACCTATTACCCTACACGATATTATGGCAGATTCTTCACCCATATAAAAGAGCTAAGCCGCAATAGCGCCATATACAGCGGACTTGGCCCATTTATAGGAGCTACACAGCATTTGCATCACACTTTTACCGCAGTTATACCGTTGCTGGGCATCAGTTATTTCAACGTTGGGCGGCAGTTACATTACAGGTACGACTTATTTACACTCAGTAACAGCACTGCAACACCAAGTTACAGCACTGCAAAACTAAGTTACAGCGGTGACACTCCAACTACAATAGTTACACCCCAGTTACTCCCCAGTTACTTCCCAGTTGCACCCCAGTTACACCTCAGCTACACCTCAGCTACACCCCAGTTACACCCCAGTTACACCCCAGTTACACCCCAGTTACACCCCAGTTACACCCCAGTTACACCCCAGTTACACCCAGTTACTCCCCAGTTACACCCTAGTTACACCCCAGTTACACCTCAGTTACACCTCAGTTACACCCCGGCAGTTACACCACAGCAGATTTAAGCGCATTAACCACTCAGACGTTCTCACCTGGCTCGCCATAGAGACGACCTCCCGGCCCGATTGTCTCCATTAGAATTACAGATGAAGTCTTGTCTTATTGAACCCTTTGCAGCCTCGCTCCCGGCGGTAGCTGCTTCGAGAAAACTTCTTACGACTTATTTCCATCAGTTTTATTCATTCTGCATGATGAACAACACTTTTTCCATGCATTACAAGTACCGGGCTTCTCTTCTATGCTGTGCATGGTTGCCTAGGTGGTGCTAAGCAACGTACACGAGAATTCGATTATTTCAATCCTATTCGATTTCGACGAAATATGGATAGTCAATTATAGTTCAGCGCCCAACAGGAAAGCATCGAGAATTAAATTTTTACCCGTCGTTGTTGCCTATACACATACCTTACATACCTAATCGAAATTTTAAAAGAAATTTTCGTAACAAAAATTCAGCTTACAGGCAAATTAGAATGCCTGATAGAATTAAAAATAAGTATTTTAACTGACTCCAAACTTTAAATATATAATAGTTAAGTTATCGGATGAATATCCATTTTGACGTGACTTCTGATACTCGTGAGTCGCTGCGATAGTTTCCTCCCAGGATAAGCACAAACTATCAGTTTCTATTTTCCGTTACCATGCATAAACCGGTACGAAAACGTAATAATCATACGTTGTCAGATGAGCATGCACCAAAGTTACAGTGAGCACGAATGTTACAGTGAACATCGAAGTTACAGTGAGCACCAAAGTTATACAGTGAGCACCAAAGTTATGGGCGATGCTGAACCTACTGGTCGGCCGTTTCAATAAGGAATAAATATAGTAACCAATTAAATTCCCAGAACGAATGAGAAAGCCCCCGCGGGGTAATTTGTTGTACAGAATGCCCGAGCAAATGAGCGTACGGAAAGCATCCATAAATTTGTTTTATGCTACACGGAATTAACGATCGGTCCAACGATCGCTTTAATTAAGCCCGTATCTTGGATACTCCACTTTGTTTCAGTCGTGGATGAGGATAAATTTAATTTAGTCAATGAAGATAATGAATTTTTTTCATCTATTATTGGCTGTAGCTATGCACCATATATAGCACTGGTCTGGGATGTTTGGTGCAATCAAAATCATATGCTCGTTAGGTCTTAATGGTATCACTGCTGCTATCAAAAAGACTTGTCTGGTTGTTTTCGGTTTAAATTAAACCGTTCCATTTCACTAAACAATTATGGATATCTCTCATGAAAATATTTTCTTGGAAGTTTACTGCAAAGGTAGAATTCATGCGTGTGAAATTAAACCTTCTATAAATCATCTGGTTCCCATTAGCCTGAGAAAACGATAGTCTGGTATCTGAAAGTTTCGCATGGGCGACAGTTGCGATTGTCCTGACATATTTGGCAGCTCAAGACATCGATTTGAACACAAACGAGTCTGGGAAATTCTTAAGCTTGTGAGAAAATCTTGAAAAGACGTCCCCGGAACTGGTCACGCAGGCACCGATTTTTTGAGAGTCATTTTTTGAGTTTGGCGCAGCTGCGCTACAAGACGGAATCCAAGGGGAAGTGAAGTGGATGGCTTAAAAATCTTGCAATGGATTAGGAGATAAAATTGCGTCCACTGCGACGTTACAGGGAACACAGGAACTTTCGAAAAGATGAGGGAGAAGCGCAAGAATGCGGTAAGGAGTGCAGAATAGCGACAACACAGAACGGAAGAGCACGTCTGAAATGCAGATCCGGTTTGCCACTCAAAAGACGCGCCCTCGCGACTCTGGTCGAGTGTTTGATTAATTTCTTAAGGGGTTAAAATTCGTGGTAAACTGTTTACCCGTGAGATTATTTTCGAACGGACCAGAATGTAAAGATATGAGAATGAAATTAAAATGCTAAACTCACAGCTGCTCCGGGCGTCCAAGTTAGGAAGAATATGCATTAGAAGCTCATTGTCGACCAAAAAAATAAAAATTAGTGACTACATTCGTCAAAAATTATCAAATCTGAGTTGGGATTGGCAAATATCGACGGTTAATCCAGCAGGAGCTTTCATGCTTGTGTTTGAGAATAACTTGCACTCTGGTGGAACTGGTCAGAGTGTTTGCAGATGAGAAATTATTTGGCAATTTCGTTGAAACCGTTTCATGAGGTTTTCCGTTGAACTCTGCTAACAATTTTGTTGAGTTAGAAATTTAGTGTCAGAATTGTTTGAAGTTTAAATCGGAATGTCTAATGCAAAATTGTTTTTCTGTTCATATATTATGCATCTCAATCAAAGAGATTCAATCAATCATTATATATCAACCTCTCAATCAATCATTATATATCAAAATATATTATACATCAAAATCAAATCTTCACGATATCATTTGAATTTAAAGGAAAATTGGCTCATGTCAGCGCGTGTGTATGCAAAACCCGGAGTAATGGGACATTCCCAAGATAATTGAGCTTTCAGCCTGAGTTATTTTAGTTAGATAATAAACTACATTTAGAGAATGAGTTAGGGATTAAAGCGCCATTGCGTAACGCTTTAAGCTATTAAATGACGCTATTTATAAGCTATTGAATGACGCTTTAAGCTATTATAACGCTTTATGCTATTAAATTAAATTTCATGTACTTATTATTCCATCACCTATTCTTGATTTTGCGATTTTATTCAAAAATAAACTAATTTCACTTTGCTGTTTGTACGAATTGTAATGTTCAGCTAATTTCGTATCCTGAGACTACTTCAAAAGAATATGTTAACCTATGAATTCATTTAGAAAGTTATTATGAAACAAAAAAGAAACAATTTTGTTTCGCTCTGGTCAGGGTGGATAAAATTGGTTTTCAACGGATATTTAATTTGACTGGAATTATATAGTGGTTAACCTAGCGAGTTTTCACATTAACTATCTTAATAAGATTGGAATTTGGCCTCGAATTTGGGTTTAATTGGGCCGACACGAAACAAATTGTATTTTGGATTCAAAGCTCGTGATTTGCATTGATGTAAATTATTTCTTAAATGTCTATCAAGTTTCTCTGCGAACTGTTAAGCTGATTTGATTCCAATAGTCAGCAGCGGTCATTTTAAATCGATTAAATGTTTTATACAATATACGAGGTAAAAAATTCGTCTTGGGTCTGTATCATATGATTGTATAATATAATTTTGAAATGATTTACAATTAAAATCGTACGTTTTTTCAGTTGTTTTTTATAGACTGAGCTTGTGTTGTTGGGCTAAGATATTAACGCTAGTTCCAATATGTTATCAAGAGATCGAACTAATTCGTCCTGAAGCCGTTTTCGTGTTCGTAAAGCTTGTCAGCAACACAGCGTGGGCGGCGACAGCAGCGATAGGCTGCCCTCGATCACATGACCCATAACTTTCGATCAACGTCGGATTAAACGTTGTTTTGTAGAATCAGCGTAACATATAAACGTTGTTTTGTAGAATCAGCGTAACATATAAACGTTGTTTTGTAGAATCAGCGTAACATAGAATCAACGCCACATAAACGTTGTTTCGTTGAATCAACATTACCCAAACGTTGTTTTATTGAATAAAACTTACAAAAGCGTTATTACGTTAATTCAACGTTACATAAACGTTGTTTCGTAGAATCAACATTGCCAAAACGTTGTTTCCACGTTACATAAACGTTCTTTAAACGTTACATAAACGTTGTTTGAACGTCATCTGCCTGGTGTAGTCCGGCCATCGGAGCATGGCGCTGCCAGACGAAGCCCTCATCGCTTGTCAGAATATTTGCAGGATCTGCGATACGCGCGCTGCTGCGCACGACGGTTTTGGTGAGAAATACGCACCTACGCGTGCGCGTTTCACGCTACGCTTGACGCATGACAGGTCGTGACACGCAGCGGAGGTTGCATGGTAGCGCGCGCGATGCGTTACAAGTCTTCTAATGTGGTGTTAATTGTGGACTTGAATTATGCATAATCAATTATGATTTATTATTACGTGAAAAAAGTTATTGATAACGCCGTATCTTGATATTTATTATCAGTTCGTCGCTTTCAGTATTTCAAGTGATTTTAACTACACAGAATGGCACTAATGAGCATAGTGATAATGTTGATGATAGCCTATAGGCTTGGTCCAGCCTAGAGATAGTCTAAATGTGTACAGACACGACAAGCGTACACCGAGACGCGCATTATATACGTTTAAGTAGCGCGTTATGGTCTGTTTGTTGTCCACGGCTACAAAGGATCATAAATAATCCTTACTTCCATCCAAGACATGAATTTCCCAATAATGGGACTTGCCTAATGAAATGTGTCTCAATGGGGCGCTTAAAAAATTTACTGCATATTAATTATCCTAATAAAACGACAGGTAAAAATGGATTGTTTCAACTATTACTAATATTTGCTCATATGCATTGAGGTATTACTTTAATCTAAATTGAACACGTGATAAATTCCTCCTTTTGGCGAATTTTTCCCTCAATTTTGAATGAACGAAGTTATTCACTAGCGCTACAGTGAAATGCAATAAAAACTATCAGTTGCACAAAAAGCCTCGCTTTAAAACGAACTAGCGATGCTTCTGCAGCAAATCAGGACAAGACAGATCGCGCCTGTCGCTGCAGAGTTGCAGAGACAGACGAGTTCCATCTGTCAAACAGGAGGCAAATTCTTGCGTGTAGCTACCATATTTCCGATGTTGGAATTTCAAAGGATCCTCGAAAATACTTTGTCTTCGTTAGACGTATTTGTAAATCTTGATTCTCAATTGATATTAACCGAAATTAGTTTTGCTTCATCTTTGGTCTTTAAAGCCAAAGGTAACGAGTGCTGGTAACTTGAATGTCGGAAAATTAGTTTAAAATTATATACAGAAAGTTCATTCACTGGAAGTATTTCATGGCCGGAAAGTTAAAAACATTGGCGTAGCTTGTCTAAGATTTGATGATGTATAGTGATTGTAGACTAATTTCAGCGTCCGTCCGCTATGAATGTTTACAACATTACCGCGTTAATCTACTTGTTAATCAACCTAACTACGTTAATCTACTCGTTAATCAACCTAACCACGGTAATCTATTCGTTCCAGTAAGCAAAAAAGTCCATTTGCTGACGCAGTGGCTTGTCAAAAAATAAATTTCTTTCATGCACAAAAAAAAAAAAAAGAATTACTTTATAGATTTATTGTTTCACTTACAAAACAGGTATCGTTGCAATTAAGTAACGATTTCTCTTATAAAGATATGGTGAATTTTTGTGGTATTGTGTTTGCTTTTAAATTCCTGAGTAACGTTTCACTGGTAAATCAAGTATCGCTGCAGGTATCGTTTCACTAGCAAGTCTGAAATCATTCGTGCAGGTTTTATCTTGTACAATCAGCCAATGATGCTCCACAAGAACTTCATTAAGGGGACGGTCTAACCTAAATTGGAGATAGCCTATAACTCCTAAAGTTATTATCCGATCATCATGAAACTTCACATTCAAACGTAAAATGTAAAAATAAAAACATTTTACTTCTATGAATTTTTCGAAAAAATTGATAGAAAACAAATAGTATTACAGAAATACTCTCCTCGTATTTCAACAGCCAAGATGACCGTACATTATCTGCCTCTCAGAAAAGTGTTCCTCAAAAGCCTGTGTCTTGATGCTTGTAATGAGGAGATTAACGAGCGATGGCCGTGCCGAACAAACACGTACTCTTATATAACACAAGGCTGAATAAAGCTTATAATCTGTGACCTCATGCGAGATTAAAACTCAGCCGCCTAAGTGTTGCTTGCTTGTACTCAATTCTTGTATTTTCAACTCAACTTAAATTTCGAAAAGCTAATTTAAACACGAGATTTTTCAATGTAAACGTCGTGTTTAGCTTTAAGTTGATCGCACAGCCTCAAATTTTTCTTATGATACTTTCGACTTTTGCTATTTCTTGCTTTGAGCACAATTCCCCAGAATTATTGATCTTTTAATTAATATATCGCATTTTCACAAAAAATCAACATAAGTTCCATCAAACATCTCATGGAGGAGCGTATGATTACCGTCGCAATATTACACAACATATAGAGTAAGTACGGTTTATAAATAACCAGTCCTGCTGAGCTCAAATGTATAGAAATTACACGAGGTTGTTTGCCTGCTCTACGCTCGTCATCTGAGCCTCCGTAGCCTGATATAGCCTGCAGCCAAACATTGTAGCTACTTCCACACGCTTAAATTTATGGATCAAAAGGTCCATTTAGTGAGTCACTTTCTTACCCAACCATTAACGCAAGCCCACAAAGGGTACAAATATAGTTGGACTAAGTCACATTTATCTCTCTGAGTGTTGTAGTTCGTGTGATTAGCCGATTGCTAACTTATGAAAGTGTTTACTGTTTAATTGTATTGATTGTTATATATTCTGCGCGAAATTTTCAGAATTTTCATCGTAAGAGAGGCAATTATTTTTTTACATTATCTGTATTGTCAATCCAAGCCCGTCTATCACGATCTACTTTGATCGCTCAATTCATACCGTCTATCTCAAGCGAAGAAGAATTTTGAGCAGATATCAGGCAAGGTTGATGTAACAGATCAAAAAATCTGTAAAATTTGCTATAACTCCAATGAGATTCTGTGAGGCGTCGTACATGTGCGCTGATTTAATTATTCATTATTTCTGACTATTCAGTATTTGCTAATTGCTAACAAATAACGAGGTAAACTGCACCGTTCTAGAGGTGCTATATAGAAGGCCGATCGTGGGCATGTCGACCTCTTTCAATATTCAAGAAATTTGTCTCCTTGATTTACGTAAGTATCCAATATCGTCAGATTTAAATCAATAAACCTATCAAAGTCCATTAAAGTAGATGTACTTTTCTTACGTCAACCAAACGCCACTTCACAATTTATACTTTTACTTAACTATCGGAGGATGATCGTCTGCCATTCAGTGGCCAGCGATAGGCCAGCCAATATATTTTTTGGGTAATTGTCATGAAGATAATTTTTCGGTAAGGTTGTGTATTCATTTTAGTACATTATGTCATTTTCCTGATGATTATTCCCTATGAAAAACACTATAAATTCTTTTTTGTAGAAGAAGAAGAGTGGAACTATCCTTCAATTATAAACTATCCACTTTACCATGAAGAAGAAATAAAAATAACGCACATCCCATCGAACATTGTGCAATTAGAGTTTCATATTTCATAATGGTTCTATTTAAAATTTACTACACTATGTGTTATCGTTGTACATCTTTGTGATTGCTCTGTGAATAAGACTACCAAGTAAAGCAACGTACGCTGAGGGAGCAGACATCTGATAACCGCGGTCGATTGCACAAAGGCATGTCTCGTCTGTGTGGATTGTAGCGTCACTTATTTTGGTGCTTTTTCTGCCATGCAAGAGCACCCTCATCATTAATCATAGAGTCATGCCACTACAGATACGGTGACTGTGGAAAAATTACCCCAAAAACCCCTCTTCAACGAAAGGAGTGAAGGAACAGCAAAGAAGCTCTGGGTCTGAATGGGTCATTTGTTTACGAAGTCGAGCCGATGTAGGGAACCCGCATGACAGTTCTGCTGCCGCACTCGCTACGCTGAATTTTCGCTAAAATTGGCCATGATTATAAAAGAAATTCGAGACTTAAGATTATAGATATTATTCTATGTGCACTTTTCTCGTTATACAAGAATAGAAAATACGTAAATTAGGTTGGAAAATTATTCTGACTTAATTATTCATATAAGCTAAATACTGAATTAGAAGGTGCGCTTAAAACTCTGTTACTAGAGGCTTACTTGGGTTAAAATATTTCGTAAGAAAAATTGTCAATGGGAAAGACATGTATTTCAAATAATGCAACTTCGTACGTTCCGAGAGGAATTTCTTTGCATGAATTTAGTTGGAAATGGCAAACCCGGTAGTTAAACTTTATCTGTGAGGAACCGAAGCTCTGCATGAGAGACCTCACACGTTTTAAATTCATTCGAAAACACATTAAAATACTTCGCAAAAAAATGATCGAATCCAACGTTAAATTTCCATGAACAAGTGAAAAAATGTGGATAAAAATCTGTGATAAAAATTTTATTTTCTACCGCAGTTTTTAAGAAATATTTTATGAAAATAACACACTTGGTATAGTTGACGAATTAAAACAGGATTAGTAAAGAAAGATTAGGTTGCCCAAGCATATTTTTTCCATTATCCGAAAACTATGGTTCTCTACAGAGATGAACGACTTTTTGATAATGGATCCATTACTCGGTAAAATGGTACGTAGTTCTTTACCGGTTAAACACAATTTGAAGAAACCTAAAGAAATTAATGAGCCAATTGTCTCCTAAGAACCGAACTCATTCTTTTCTAGAACACATATACTTAGTTTGATTGAGCAGTCGCGTTCTATACCGTGCGAAGATGCATGAGATTATACGTCATATTCAGCGTATAAATGGCGTTCGTATCGAACGTATGAATTGAGTATGAGCATCGAGCTAATTATCTGATGACATTCACTTTATTTTAAGGGCTAACTCATTAGATGATCATGGCATCGCCACCTGCAAGCTATGGCCGCATAATAAGTGCACAAAGCTGGTCCTCGATAATTATAAAGCTACGGACCACTAATTCCCAGCTGCACTATTGACGTGATTTATTTCTGTCTATTACGCGTTTGTTTGCTAATTTGATGGTGACATCTCTGATATGGTGGTGCAGCTGGTGACATCTCTGCTATATGGTGGTGCAGCTGGTGACATCTCTGTTAAGGTGGTGCAGCTGGTGACATCTTTGTTAAGGTGGTGCAGCTGGTGACATCTTTGTTAAGGTGGTGCAGCTGGTGACATCTTTGTTAAGGTGGTGCAGCTGGTGACATCTCTGTTAAGGTGGTGCAGCTGGTGACATCTTTGTTAAGGTGGTGCAGCTGGTGCTAATCAGAGCAGCGATCACAAGCCTGGTACAGTTTTCACCAGACCTCAACATAGATGATAGGATATATGTATAATTACAGTCGTGATGCTTTGAATGTATCATGTATGGAATGAGCAAATCATGCATTAGCAAATTAGATGTACGTGAATGAAGAAAAGGTAGATAAGCTGACATTTGAACTTTGATTTGAGTCATTTAAGAAAAAGTGAATTCCTACGCAGGCATTACTGAGAAATAGAAATTATTCTATGCAGATACCTCATAATTTATGATCGCATTATTCAAAATCATGAGTTTTTCAGATTAATTCTCATCTCTCCATTTGATTATTATCAATTTAGGTAATAAGTTGATTATATACGATGATCCATGCAAATTTATTCCTTAAGCTTCAATATTATAGATCGAAATTACCTGGTTATATCGTCAAAAAAATATTTTGCGATTTACTTCACGATGGAAGTGAAGTGAAGTGAAAAGTGGACGAACTTCATGATTTGTCTTGGAAGATTTTTTATTTAATTGTGATTTAATAGTTATTCTATTTGTATTTTACGATAATTGAGATGAGATCAGCTACTTTTTGTGCGAATCCACGAGCACTAAAGGAATTTCAAGTCTACGTGACCCTAGTTTTCCGTTTTTTGCTATCGGTCGTTGGAAATTTTTTTAATGATTTAATTTGGTTTGTAAAATAGATCGATGGATCCCAGAACGCGGCTGTAAAGTGGTGCCTAAATTAAGGAGCCTGCATGGCAGCTGAATAATACAGAACCTCGCGCATGAATTTATTGATCCTTTAGAAAGGCACGGCAACCCGAGACGCCGGGTTCCGTTTTTCAAATGAGCATCAGTCGGGGCGGCCGACAATGGCGTTCACAATCGAGCATGCACGAATATCTTCGAGTTTCGTATAAAAGCTCCAGAAGCTCAACGGCGAAACAGAACTTGTCTTTTTTAGGGTAATTTTTTGCATGGTTTCGACCGACTTGGGTTACTGATGTGGGAAACTTTCAAATGAGCCAATTATGAACTCATTAAAATAGGGTAAAAGGAAACCCCCCGCATGCGCGATCCTGTTTCAGTCCAGGCTTCGTTGAAGGAGCCAAATTTGCCTCCGATTAATTAACATTGATGTAGGCATTAATATTCCAGTTAATCAATCAGTGTTCAAGGCGTGAACGTTGCCTTAGGTTCTTATATATCGATGAAGACAAGTTGCGATTTTAAATAAATTGCAACATTTACGAATAAGGGACATATATACCATTTTACTTTTTCCTGTTATCGTTGTTATTGTTCTTCTCCGACACTTTTTATGGCTTCAAAATGTAATGCCTGGTAAGTTTATGCATGAAGGCAAAACAGCTCTGTTACATATTCACAATTTTACTCACTAATATATCGCAACTTGTTTCGATGACAGTGCACATCGCAGCAATTAATATATTTATCTTAATAATACATTTATGGTATAAAATGTGACCATTTAATTTCTCTATTAATTTATTGTTTACAATGCCGCATTGACCAGCACAGTAATCACAAACTAGATAAGAGCACACGGTCGACCCAAACAACCATTGGATAATAATTATTTGCACGATTGTAACTACCATTACAATAATAATATAATATGTGTATGTGCCTGGCAACGTAGACCTTACGATATACATATTCAATTAACACGCAGAATCAATGCCACCTATAGTACATATTTGGGACATAAAATACGTACAATAAACGAAATTATTTCGTCAGGAGTGAAAATTCTGAATCAATACTATTAAAAAATTCGCAACTCCTCTATACTTTTTATTTTAGAACTTAATTCTTCAAAACAAATTCATATGAAACCATTTCGTCTTAAGTAAGTAATCCGCGCTCGGCGATGCATACGAGGGCCTCGCTTTCATGTATGTCGTCAAGTCCTCAGATCGATGCAAGCGCACAAACTTGTTTAGATTAAATTAATTACTGGTGAGGCCCTGGTGCATGCATGGGGCCCTGGTGGGGCTCTGGTGGGGCACTGGTGGGGCACAGGTGAGGCACTGGTGGGGCACTGGTGGGGCACTGGTAGGGCACTGGTGGGGCACTGGTGGGGCTTTTCATCTTGAGGAACACTTTTCATCTATCATTTACATATATTTGTAACTATGCAACTGGAAAAAGGGCATTCGAAATGAGCTTTCTCTTCAATCAAGACTTAAATCTGGTACACCCAAAACTAGATATGACGAATTTTTTTACATTACAAACGGTTGGTATGTAGACGTTTTCTTTTTACCATAAACGATGAAAATGGAATTTCTAAATCGTACATTTGTAGAATTACATGCACAGTTTATTAGGCATAAGTGGAGTTGTTTCTTCTGAAGAAGGACGCGGAGAATATCGATCAATCTTTTTTCAAGACCAATTACCAAGTTTTTTTTCACAGTGAAATCGTGACTTTGAAAATAATTCTACATATCTCGAAGTGGTAGAACTGAATTTGTTCTCATTCTCAAGGCTAGGAAAAACCATGACATTTACAAACATACATAAGTTATAAGCCTTTACATTTACTAATTTTTTGGGGGGTCGCCCTAGCTGTATGTCGTCGAGGACTACCACTCAATGTTTCCAAACCTATCAAGCCAGAAGCTTCTCGGGGAGCGATCCAGCACCACATTTCGGAGGGCGATCCAGCACCAGATTTCGGAGGGCGATCCAGCACCACATTTCTGAGGGCGATCCAGCACCACATTTCGGAGGGCGATCCAGCACCACATTTCGGAGGGCGATCCAGCACATTTAGGAGGGCGATCCAGCACCACATTTTGGAGGGCTATTCAGACGCCACATTTTGGAGGGCTATTCAGACGCCACATTTTGTAGGGCAATCCAGACGCCACATTTTGGAGGGCGATTCGGACGACACATTTTGGAAGGCGATCCAAACGCCACATTTCGGAGGGCGATCCAGACGCCACATTTTGGAGAGCGTTCCCGACGCCACATTTTGGAGGGCGATCCAGACGCCACATTTCGGAGGGCGTTCCAAATGCTGAAATTATGAAGGTTATCCGGACGCCACATTTCGGATAGCGACCCCGACGCCATATTTACGATGAGAACTGCCCCATTGACGACGGTAAGCGGCATCTGTTGCAGCTGCTGCAGGGCGGCTGCAACGGCCGTATTTTTAGGCGCATCTCAAAAATGTAGGCCGATAACTCGTGATTTGTTTGACGCAAGCGTTTGTCTGTTTTGGCGTGCCTAACGAAGCTCATTTCCTACCCCTACGTTTTCATGCCGTAAATCTGCAGGCGAAAAATATGATTTAACGACCCCTATTCAACTGTCCTATTTAACCTGCATAATGCAGCCCCTTTCGATGGTATAAAGTATTTTTCAGCGATTGGTGTACTGAAAGTGAAATGAAAGATTCGTGCCCTGTGTATTTCTCATCAATTTGAAAAATTTATAATAAAGCGAGGACTGATATTTATTTGTAATGTTATTCAAAAACTGGTGCCATTATTCGTTAAAATGATTTAATATAAATAGAATTGTACAGCCACCGCCCGTGAGCAACTTAGTTATATTTTTTCAGAGCCATGAGACCTACATTATCAGCATACAATATCCGCATAAACATTGTCATCAACTAAATTTTACGGAATTCAGTGTACATGAGGAGGACGGCTTCAATTTCAAACAAAAAGTGCCAAAATTTCCGGTTACAGATATATATTAATGTTTGATATGAAATATTTCTTACCAAAAATAAATGAAAAATATGTTCCTCTCCAACCCCTTAACGAGCATGATAATGGCGGCTGGAAAACTAATGTTTTGGAATCGCTTGGTGCAGCGCAGGCGCTCTATGCAAAGCAGGCAAGATTTATCATGTGAACCTCACGACAGTTAACGGCTGTCACAATGCCCACCCTGCGCCATGTCCCCACTGCTTCGTGATAAAAAAAAACTAACGTCAAAAAGGGTCAGCGAGTTTTTGACTTCCTCGATCTGAAACGATAACGTCAACTTACCGAAAAAAATCACAGAAATACATTATTCCTAAGGTTTCAATAAAATTTACTGTAAAACTTATAAATGGCTACAGCAAAAAAAATTAAATTGTATGTAAAGATAAACGCAAGCTGGGCATCAATATATTCAACCTACGCTGCTAACTAAATTCACGCATAGATCAAAAAGTTCTGACCAATTTTTTTATATTTTTTTATTATGAAAAGCACACATAAGAGACTTTGGGCCGCTGCAAATTCCGTTATCATGTCATCAATAAAGACTAGCTAAAGCCCAGGTTCCTAAGAATAAATTCATTGACTGCCCATCCCATCTCAACCACAAGAAAAAATCCTACCCAAAATCCCCGTAACTAAATACAAACTAAAATAAATAAACTTCTGACCACGAGAATCCTAAGAAATTAGCCGGGCAGAAATTAACCTCCATGTTGCAATGGTTGTCGACCCAGTGACTTACATTCTCAGTACAAGTAACTGTGCAGAAAATTGGCCCCAGCAGCCTCGAGTAAATACCAGACAACTGTGTTATTCTTATGGTAGTTTTCGAGAGAAGTTCCCTGCCTTGTTTAAAAGTTGGCGTGGACGACTTGAAAGTGAGGATAAGGCCGTCGCGGCAAAAAAATTACCCATGACTGAAATACGAGTAAATTCACTTGACTTTTTCAACTGAGAGTTAAGTAGAGGTTATTTTTTATAAATTTTTGTTAAATTTGTTATTTATGCATAGTGTTTAACTCACAACACGCAATATATACACTTTTTTCGTTTTTCAACTGCGATATTTATCAATATCCCATTAATTTTCTATATAAATGCTAAAAAAAGCTAAGTAAATCTCAAAAAAAAAAATGAACGCTTCTTTCGCCAAACGCTGCCCAGGTGAACGGTAAAATGCATGTTTGTCTTAAAATTCTAGACGGTTTTTTAGGGATATTTACCCGGCTTGAACGGGATCAAAATTAGCATAATTCTCATGGCATAAGCAGGCGAACTGCCGGAGCAGTGACGCCGCAGTGATCTAAACCTGGCCTGTAATTATCCAGTGTCTCTGCCTGGTCCAGCCACTGCTGCAGTGAGGCTGGGGAGGCTGATGAGGCTGGGTGAGGCTAGGTGAGGCTAATGCGGCGACATGTGAGGCTGATGAGGCTGGGTGAGGCTGATGAGGTTGTGTGAGGCTGCATGAAACTAATGCGGCTACATGTGAGGCTGATGAGGCTTTGCGAGAATAGCTGCGGCTATATGTGAAGCTGATGATACTGGTAGAGTGAGGCTATGTAAGGTTTATGGCGCTGTGTTGTGAGGCTATCGACGGCTTTGTAAGGTTTCTGTGAGGCTTTAACTATTGTAATTGTGTGTAAGATTCTTTATACTAGCCAGCTGATATATATACCAGATACATATACCAGCTACATACTGTACATCAGTTTCATATACCAGCTAAATGTACCAGCTCCAGCTATAAAATGTATAGCTGGTATACATTACAGCTGGTATACATTCCAATGTTATGTATACCAGCTACATCTACCAGATCTACCAGCTACATAAACCAGCTACATATACCAACTACATATACCAGCTTTATCATAAAAGATCGTGAAAACTGCAATTCGAAATAAATTTTCGCGGAGAGTTGGGTTAAGCTCAAAATACCAATAAATGACATCATGACATGATTAAATTTCAATTGTAAATTGCTTTTATTCAAGTTAATTCACGTCACATTAGAGCTCTGGACGTTTCTTAATATATCGTTGATTTAATTATTCAATTTTGAATATTTGATTTTACACAACACTGAATTTTGCAAAATATTTCAATCCAAAAGGTACAACACAACATTTTAGGATTGTTTTCATTCAGTTCTAAATTTTCGAGCACGGTACTCAATTGTCGGAAAGTTTTATCTAGTTTAAGGACCACTTCTAATGACTATGTTCTTAATTTTGCATGCCGCCTCATTCCTCACTTGAGATCCCACTTTCCAAATCGAAGAGAGTCCTTCATTAGGAGGAAAGTTTGCCTGTCCCTCATTTATAGATACATTAAAATGTCATGATAATGGAATAACTGTTGTGATGGAATAAGTGCTATAATAATGGAAGTGTTTCAATCTTTGTGTTGGAGTTCGATAAACAAAGTAGCGCGTCTACGGTACCACAATATGGGTAGCGAGCCGCGCTCGAGACCACAATGCGAGCAAAGTGTTCCGTTTGCCGCCACAACCCTGTTTAAAAGTAGTTCAAAGGCAGCAGTGCTCAAAGGTGATTCAAAGTATTACAGTTTAAATGTGTCGCTGCTGTTATAAGGGTATTGAGGCACCTAAAACAACAGTGCTTGAATAATGAAAACTACGAAGGCATTCAGGCACATTGTCCTATATTGTCACTCAAGTTGTCCAGAGTTGAAGAGCCTCAGCCCAACGAAACATGCATTGTTGAGTCCATGTTCTGTATTAAAGGAAAAATAGTGCACCAGGTGCCGTGCTGGCGATCAGGATGGCAGGGACACTCTCGTAAGAAACTTTGCTCATCTTACCAAGTCATATTCATCTCGGTTTTTGGTGGATTTTGTAAATGCGTTTTTTCTTAAGATCATATTCCTTATGGTAAACCTCAGATGGTTACGATTTTTTTTAAGCCGAGGTTTGCACATATGCAATAGTTTCTGTCATCTGTTATACTGAACTCACAGATTAAGAAATTTAGTCAGTCATGCAAGCCTCAGTCATTTTCAGCAACTAAATTTCTCGATTTTTAGTAAGAAAATATGGATCAAAAAGCATCGCAGCTCAAGCTGGTCCACAGTGGAGGGCCAAGTTAGAGTATCACGCAGGGTAAGAATATGATGTAGGATAATTTAGCCTATGAATTTAGCATTATCTTTATCAGCATCCAACATGATGAACATTGCTGGTGTTTGAATGAAAAATCTGCTAGTCTGAGTGTGTTTGACTAAAATTTTGATAACTAAGCTATTAATGAATTAAAAATTTAAGAGCTTACACCATTCTTTAAGGAAGAAATTTTTCTCACGTTTTGGAATCGGACTTTTGAATACAATGACTGCTCAAAATATGATCGAGCTGGGGTGTAGGCCGCCTACTGTTAGGCCTTCCTATAGGCATTAATATTCAAACTAATGTCAACTGGAACTATGATTGCGAGCTATCAAACCATATGCCGACCATGGAAGGCACAATTCACATAGGCCTAGGCATGCTCCGTCACAGAGGCCTCTTTTCAATTGAGCAAAGCAACTCGAGATTTATGGCCTGACGAATTTCAAATGATATGCTAAGTCCTCAGAAGGAGAAAAAAGCTGTGCAGATCTTTAGCAGGGAACGGCGTGTATGTGCGTAACGACGTTTAAGCGTATGCGAACCAACGCATGTAAATGGAGGTCTCTTCAGCAAAAAACTGCTTGTTTATATCAAAGGCTTAGGCATATTTCTAGGGACATTCTTGTCTACGCTGCTGAATTTTCGGGATGAATAATTTGGCATCAGGAGAAGCTTTCATCGTAAAGTGCAAGCTTTGCTTGGTTTGTGGGAAGGAAAAATAAATGAACCATGACTGGCGGCAAAATAAATATGAATACCTCGACTGCACGAACGTCGCAGTGTTATCAAGAAGATGTAAAGCCCGCTAGAATTTCCTGTATGGGCCTTAGATTTATTTATTCGATCCCTAAATATAGTTCTTCTATAAAATCTCGTGGATTCAGACGCTATAATTGCCATCGTGTTTAGAGTTTTCATATTACCGACCTTCAAGAAGAACTCGAATCGACGTATAGAAGATTGTAGGTTACATTTTTCGGCATTTCTTGTTTATTTTAGGCTCTACAGCCTAAAATTTGCGTAACATTCCCCGCCAAACAACACGCACACGGGTATTGTTCCGCTGGTGTTCCATCAGCACAACGAAGATTCGTATGCATCGACCTCGAAAAAATTCCAAGCAAGCATGCATTCAAATTAGCGAAGCCAAGCTGGCCTCGAGTCGCAGACGAAAAGGGAAAGCCCAACATGGAAAAAATCTGCGGCAGTTGTGCGCTACACTTTTTAGCGAGGATTTTTTTCATGTAGCTCTTTTGCATCTCACGGGACGGTTGAAGGCAAGCTACATCTGGCATACTATACTCTACAACTCCGTCCCAACTTACCGCTGACCGAGTAGATCATCGACGATCACGTCTAAGTTCCCGCTAACCGAGTAGATCACCGACAGCTCCTTCCCGATTTCTTACTGACCGAGTAGATCACCGACAGCTCCGTCCCAATTTCCCAATGACCGAGTAGATCACAGACAGCTCCGTCTAATTTCCCGCTGACCGAGTAGATCACCGACACAGCAGCTCTGTCTAATTTCCCGCTGAGCGAGTAGATAACCGACAGCTCCATCCCAATTTCCCAATGACCGAGTAGATCACCGACAGCTCCGTCCCAATTTCCCAATGACCGAGTAGATCACCGACAGCTCCGTCCCAATTTTCCACTGGCCGAGTAGATCACCGACAGCTCCGTCCCAATTTCCCACTAGCCGAGTAGATCACCGACAGCTCCGTCCCAATTTCTTACTGACCGAGTAGATCACCGACAGCTCCGTCCCGATTTTTACTGACCGAGTAGATCACCGACAGCTCCGTCCCAATTTCCCACTGACCGAGTAGATCACCGACAGCTCCGTCCCAATTTCCCGCTGGCCGAGTAGATCACCGACAGCTCCGTCCCAATTTCCCACTGACCAAGTAGATCACGACAGTTCCTTCCCAATTCACCGGTGACCGACCAGTTAATCGATGACTGAGCAGATTGTCACTATAATAGCTACGGGATTTGTTAATGAAGAAAAAGTTAGATCCAAGCTGATTGAGGTTCAATATTCCACCAAAATGGTTCTTGATCATTTAGATGAGACCAAATATTCGATAAAAATCACTAAAATATTTAAATTAATTTCACTAGCAATAAACGCCAAACAATCAAGACCTGACCAAAACTCCGGCCAAACCTGGCCAAATTGAAATTTAATTAGGTTTCTATGGTTTGGATAACATCATGCTATGAAGTTCCGGTCATGTACAGAAAAATACCGCATTTGGCATTGTGACGACCTAAAAAATAGCAGTGTATTAAGAACTGTGAAGTCAGTTAGAACAAAGATATAAAACATTAGAGGAAGAAATAACATGAACAATAGAGAGCTGTGACGGTAGAAATAACATAAGCAATAGAGAGCTGTGAACGCACAAATAACAAACAAGAAAAAGCTCTGATGGCAGAAATAACATGAACAATAGAGATCTGTGACGGTAGAAATAACATAGCCAATCGAGCTGTGAAGGCAGAAGAAGTAACTAACAATAAAAAGCTCTGAAGGCAGAAATGACATACAATATGTGATGGCAGATTAAGTTACTAACAATAAAAAGCTCTGAGGCAGAAATGACAAACAATATGTAATGGCAGATTAAGTAACTAACAATAAAAAGCTCTGAAGGCAGAAATAACAAACAATATGTGAAGGCAGAGTAGGTCCAGCGCAGATCACACCCCAGTTTTGGAAGTCATCATGCCAGTCTGCAATCGATGGCGCCTCCTACCCTGGCCGAACACCCCAGCCTGGTCCCTATTGTGCGCTTGCAAGCGTCCGACAATATTCAAATTATCACAATGACTGGACACAATGATGGATTGCACTGGTCCCGGCCACGTCCAGTTACTACAGTCGCATGAGCGTGGCTCTTATACCTAAACGTGACTTTTGTTCACAAGCAAACAATGTAAGGGAAATGAGTTGAGTCAATTCTGAATAATAACTGCTTTTGAGCACAGCTGCTGCTTGTGTTTGTGGATCTCATTGAAATGCGAACTGTTTTTTTTAATATATGCCTGTAGTTCTGGAGAAACTCGTCATAAATTAACATGTAAAATTACAACATCTGCGTATTTTGGAGACAAGTGAGAATTAATCTTTGTATCACTAAATTCTTTCTTCAGAAGGATCCCCAATTTTCATGTATATAAATACTACCTTCCAGAAGCTATTAGTGCCATCAGTGGTTAAACAGTCGGAGTGGTCGTGTTTCTTAATAACTTTAAAATAGAATCATTGGGTCGAGCGTATAGCTAATGGTATAACACCATTAAATATCCTGTTTAACGGGGTGATATAACGCAATTTCTTTCTCAGTCTCATTAGTTATGAGTAAAAAATATTTAATTTCACAAAATCTCTTTATACCTGTATAGCATCCATCCGTCACCTCAAAAAATAATATAAATTATTCTTAAATTATTCGCACTCAATTGGTGCTCTCATCTACGCAGGCCCTGCTAACGAATAATGGGGTTTCTATTAGTGTGTTATAATTTAACATTAATATCAATTTCAGGGCTTGTTCGTGGTATAGGGCTGGATATTGTCTTCATCTGTAAAAACTTATACCTTATATAATTTATACACACCGAAATCCAGTGTTTAAAACAGCATGGATTTGCTTTGATGAATGATTATGAATACTCAAAGTTGGGTAATTTTTCTGCATAAATAATGATGGAAGTCGCATCTGTGTATACATTTGTCTGATGGCTACGCAAAAAATTCGTGTATCAGTTGCGCCTGACAGTTGCGATCATTTCACCGCCTGTCAACTTAACAGATTCGAATAATTAAACAAATAAGATAGTGGGAGCTAATAACAATCACAGGCACAACAATTTCCCGACGGCCTACAGTATTCCTTCCTGCCTGGTCACCGAGAATTTACTTGGAGTGTTTCATCAGCTTCAACTATCATTTGGTCATGTGTTAATCCAATCATTCGGTCAAAAGTTGGACTTGCATCATTCTGTCATGAGTTAGACCTTTCATTCGATCATATGTTGAACCTATTATTCAATAATATTATAAGTCGAACTTATCCATCGATCATGAGTTATTCCTATCTTTTGATAATAAGTTAGTCAAATCATTCGGTCATAGCATGAACCTATCATTTCATTTTAAATTGATTCTATCATCCGTTCACAAGTTGAACCATAAGTTGAAGCATTAGAATTCGAAAAAAATTATACGACGATCGCAGTAACTCGATGGTCGTCTTCTGGAAGTTTCCATGCTTGGAATTTTATCATTTAATTAAATTGATTCATTTTAATTTGGACCGAAGTATAATATTAACATATTCCTTTAAAAATGAAACTATTGTTTTTCATACATTTTAATTCACTGTGCTGGAAGCCAGCAGCGAAATTGCAATCAACCGGCACGACGCCATTCCTGGCAATGTCTGCCAATCTCAGCCGACGAATTAGGAACTACAGCAAAATTCAGGATCCCGTAAGAATCCTTGAGTAATTAAGTGTGCTCCAGGGACGTGTGGACGCTTAGGGTTGCATTTCGAACAGTGAGAGAGGCTGGATCAATATATATACTTTTGTATAGGTAGTTCACTGGAGCATGTATCGACCCATGCAACATGCCGGCTGCCTGCATGCTTAATTCGCTCGCGTCCCCTTCAAATTTACTGCGGCCAATCGTCGGATTTTGTCGGCCGCCGATTAGACGTCGAAAATTTGCAGATGAGAGATCACTGCCTCGTTCAGCAAACCCTATTGTAAACCGTCGGCGAACCAAGTATGGCCAGCCACCATTGCGCCACCGATAATCTGGTTATAATTTTGCACGGCCTGCACCTTAACTTCGACTGGAATTCTGGGCAACGCAGTTACTTAATCGATTTGTTGTGTCGCATTGCGCCAGAAACTGGAACCAATTCAAGAAAACTTGTGTGTTGGAATACCGCAGACGTGGATTCCCTTGTCAAGTTCAAAATGTAAACTTAAACGTGCTGTTAAGAATCTTAGATGCATTAACTTTGCATGAGTAGTGCTATGTGGAAAATTTTTAGTCCCTAAGCGAGTTTTCATTAGGGAGCAATATCGACGAAACGTATTAAGTATTTCTCGGAAAAGAAGACACGTTAGTCTCATGAAGAAAGGGTCTGATGATGCGCATCATGCATCATTTGGCCGCGCGATGCCTTGTGAGTAACGGCAAGGCGCGGAAATTCAAAGCTTCCAGACGCCCCATAAATCGTGCAGTGCAAAGCTCCAGATTTGGAAGGAGGTGAGTTTAAAGTTTGGTTGTGCTGGCTGAAGGCATCGGACAAACCTCCCTTGCCAAGAGAATGGGACATAACAAATTTGAAAGACCATAAAAAATCTTGTTAAGCTCGGAAATCGTGCTAAGGTTCCCCGTCGGGACCAAGATCGTCTTTTTCTAGCTGAAGGCCATTTGCGGAGATTTCGGTGCTCCGCATGGATCATTACTTGGTATAGTGGCGTTGAAGTTACCTCAGTTACAGCAATATGGCCTCTAGGACCTGGACGCTTTAGACAGTCTGCGGTTGCTTACGCACCTTTTGTGAGTCGCTTGCCTCTAATCCAACTCGTCGGCCGATAAATAAGGCAGTGCACGGCCACAAAGAAGGCAGAATAGTATGAAAAGTCGGCGTGTAAAGCATGTCGGCTAATGGGGTCGTCTGTATGCGCCATCTTTGCTGCTGTTGCTGCTCGACGGTGGCACAGAGCTGTAACTGCGCGGCAATACAACTGTTGCACACAACTGCTACTTCATACAACTGCTACTTCATACAACTGCTACTTCATACAACTGCTACTTCATACAACTGCTACTTCATACAACTGCTACTTCATACAAC